>NC_041388.1:576142277-576206831 GCF_002162155.2 Triticum dicoccoides | reverse complement strand
CGCGGAAGCAAAACTGTGCTTCCATAAGAAGTAAATCAGCGTCTCCAGGAGAAGCAAATCTATGCCTTTTGTGGAAGAAAAACATTTTTTTTTCATTTCCTGTGCCTCTTATGGAAGCAAATTTGTCCCTGCACAAGAAACACTGTGCATCTCACGAAAGAAAAAAACATATATTTTTCAAAACTTAGGGATAATCGGGCAAAAAACATAAACCCTCCAAAAAAACACATCTATAACCCAAAAACACTTTTAAAAATCACAAGGGAGCGTCGAACACGCGACACAGGGCAACAGCTGAGAGTGCGTGGCGTGCTCTTAGGGGACCAAAAGTGAACTTTGAGGGACTCCCGCAAGTGGTACCCTCAATTAGTTGCTCTAGTTCTATGCACTCCCTATTTTACAAAAAATGATTTTTTTTGAGTGGCTGTGAGAAATGAACTGATCCAGGCGACTAGTCCCTACTCGATCGGGCCCATAAATACGTACGCCTGCTAGCCTTGGAGCCTCTCAACTATAGTAGTCCTATATACTTAAACTGAGGACGAAAAGCAACTGATCGGTATTGAGCTGAAGGTATACACAGTACGGTTGTTGCTGGAGGAAATGGAGAACCTTCCCAAGCGTCCGGCTAACTACGTGCCACTTAGCCCGGTTGGGTTCCTGCCGCGCGCCGGTGCAGTATACGGTGACCGCACGTCCGTCGTCTACCGGCGACTCCGCTTCACGTGGAGCCAGACGTACGTGCGCTGCCGCCGCCTTGCCGCCGCCCTCCTCTCCCTCGGCGTCCGCAAGAACGACGTCGTCTCCGTCCTCGCCCCCAACGTGCCGGCGATGTATGAGATGCACTTCGCCGTGCCCATGGCTGCTGCCGTGCTCAACACCGTCAACACGCGCCTGGACGCCAAGGCGGTGGCGGCCATC
Source organism: Triticum dicoccoides (assembly GCF_002162155.2). Classification (NCBI taxonomy): domain Eukaryota; kingdom Viridiplantae; phylum Streptophyta; class Magnoliopsida; order Poales; family Poaceae; genus Triticum; species Triticum dicoccoides. Next base: position 576,205,910 of record NC_041388.1, on the reverse strand, counting down.
CTGAGGCACTCCCAGGCCAAGGTCTTGTTCGTCGACTATGACTACGTGCGCCTCGCCAACGACGCGCTACAGGTCGTCGCGGATGCCGGCGCGCCCGTCCCGCTGGTCGCCGTCATCGACGATATTGACAGGCCCACTGGCGTCCGACTCGGCGTCGGTGAGCTCGAGTATGAGGCGCTGGTCAGCGGCGGCGACCCGGCCGCGGAGCTGCCCTCGTTCGCGGACGAGTGGGACGCGGTCACGCTCAACTACACCTCCGGCACCACGTCGGCGCCCAAGGGCGTGGTGTACAGCCACCGTGGTGCGTACCTCAACACCACGAGCCAGCTGCTGTCGTGGGGGGTGGGCACCGAGCCGGTGTACCTCTGGACGCTCCCCATGTTCCACTGCAACGGGTGGACGCTCACCTGGGGAATGGCAGCGCGCGGCGGCGTCAACGTCTGCATCCGCGAGAACCGCGCCGCCGACGTCTACCGTGCCATCTCCGACCACGGCGTAACCCACATGTGCTGCGCGCCGGTGGTGCTCAACATTCTCCTAGACGGCATCGGCGAGGCCCAGCGGCTGGCGGCTCCCGTCCACGTCCTCACTGGCGGGGCCCCGCTGACGGCCGCCCTGCTGGACCGCGTCGAGCGGGTCGGTTTCAAGGTGACGCACTCGTACGGACTCACGGAGGCCACCGGCCCCGCTCTGGCCTGCGAGTGGCGCCACGAGTGGGACCTCCTGCCGCTCCCGGAGCGCTCACGCCTCAAGGCCAGGCAGGGGGGCAGTGTCCTGTCTCTCGCCGACGCCAACGTCGTCGACAGCAACACCATGGCTAGTGTGCCGCGCGACGGCAAGTCCATGGGTGAGATCGCGCTCCGCGGCAGCAGCATCATGAAGGGGTACCTCGACAACCCGGAGGCGAACGATAAGGCCTTCAAGGGCGGGTGGTTCATGACGGGCGACGTCGGCGTCGTGCACCCGGACGGGTACATCGAGGTAAAGGACAGGTCAAAGGACGTGATCATCAGCGGCGGCGAGAACATCTGCAGCAAGGAGGTGGAGGAGGTGCTGCTCCAGCACCAGGCTGTGGCGGACGCGGCGGTCGTTGCCATGCCTCATCCACACTGGGGCGAGACACCGTGCGCGTTTCTCGTGACCAGCAACAAGGCTACCGGGGTCTGCGAGGACGAAGTGATCGCCTTCTGCCGCGAGCGCATGGCGCGCTTCATGGCACCCAGCAAGGTGGTGGTCGTCGACGCCCTCCCGAGGAACGCGCTAGGTAAGGTTGACAAGGTGAAACTACGCGCTGCGGTCCGGAGTTTTGTGCTCCCCAGGGCCACGTCTAGGCTATAGGTTCGGCGCCCATCATGCACGGTGATAAGGGCAATACGGTGGTAAATATACAGCAGTGTCAATGTTGTACCACTAAGTATGGCGTGGTTTGAACTTTGAATGGATGTTGTTTTGATTGTGATATTGTAATTTATACTGTATTCTACTTTCTCTGTCTCATAATATAAGAGCGTCTTTGGTGCTACACTAGTGTAAAAATGATTCTTATATCAGATTTGCTATTTCACATCTAGATATAAAATAGTTATCTCACATCTAAGTCTAAAACCATTAGATCTTGTTTGTCTTTAAGTTTCGTGCTAACTTGATCTGGTGTTGCTTGTTCGCATGCACCCTTCGCCAGCCCCTTGTCTTGGCTGCGTCAGCCCATTATATCTTGTTGTTTATTTTGGGCTGCGTTGTCATGTGGCTAGGACGGGCCATTTTGTCTTTTTTTTTCTTGTCCGCATCAGTCCGTTCTGATTTTTATCCCTGTTTTAAATAGCGCGCTATAGCTCCGCTATAGCACGCTATAGCATTTAGAAAAGGTCCTGCGCTAAGGGTCTTTTGTTCAAACACAAGAGCAAACATTTTAAATAGCGCGCTATAGCACCGCTATAGCAAGCTATAGCATTTAGAAAAGGTCCGCCGCTAAGAGTCTTAGCGCGCTATTTAAAACTTTGATTTTTATTGCTTCTTACTTATTAGGCTGCGCTATCACGCACCAGGGCCGTGCCATTTTATTTTCTTTCTTCCTTTTCTTCTTTGTTTTTGTTTCTTTTCATTTTCTTGTTTTTAAAGTCATGAACTTTTCCTAAATAGCTTGAGATATAGTTATCTCACATTTAGGTTCCTCACCACATGATTTAAAGCTGTATTTTTCGTGCAAATTTGTGATCGTCCGCTGCACGTGACTTCCTTCCAATGTTTGCGTGTGCGTGCAGCATGTTGGTTGTGCTACGCGTGCGTGTGGTAGGTCTTTTTTGCCTGTGTTTGTGTGGAGAGTGGGCCTCTTTTGTTTTTGTTTTCAGTGGGCTTCGGGGAAGAATTGGAAGAGTCAGGTGTGAGCTTTTTTTCCAAGTATTTCCTGTTCCTACTCTCTATACTAACTTTCTTTTGTTTTTTCCTTGTTTCTTCTTTCCAAAAATTTCTATGGTTTTTAAACTTTTGTTTTTTTTGTCGTAAAACCCATGACTTAAAAAAATTTCATAATATATTTTTAAATTCACAACTATTTTAAGCGATGTCTCATCTAAGTTGGTCATTGTTTTGATTTAGTTTCATAATTTTTGTGCAAGCGCTCTATCTTCCATCTAGCTTGTCGTTGTCCGTTTGTTATGTATCATGTTGTTGGCATAGGCCTGTTTGGCTATGCTTTTCTTGACCCAGTGTCGCAGCCCACTGGTAATCCATTTCCTATGTTGTTTCTAAACTGTGACGTTGAATTGGAAGAGATAAGAAAAAATAAGCTAGAACGTGGTCGTCATTTTTTCCGGTTCATGACACTATCTCTCATTCCTTCTAAACTCCATCAAGATGAGATTTAGCAATGTCTCATCTGTGTTGTTGTTTGTTGGGGTCTTGTTGGTGTAATTTTCACGTAAATTCTTGATCTCGTGTCGTCGGCTAACGTATTCATGTGTCGTCTATTATGTTTTGTCCACTTTGTCGACCCATTCGTGGTGCATGTATGTTTTTTGTCGGACTTTTTTTGCTTGCGTTCTTGTGGCCTACATTTTATCTGGTATGTGTTGTAGAAGTGGAAGAGACAGGTTATGCTCTTGCCATTGCATTTTTCTATTTTCATTTCAAGTTTTGATGTTGAAGATACATGCTTTGTAGAAAGACATGCTCTTTCTTTCGTTCGATATGCAACTCGGCCCAATCAACTTTTATTTCAATTGCAAGTCCATCCATAACCAGAACTAGGTCACTCTCTTTTCCTAGTTACAACTCCATTCCTAACATGCAATTCTTTGTCCCATTTGTAAGTCTGCCTTTTTTACCAGTTGCAAGTCCACCCTCGACTCGCAAGTGGGCCCAACCTTCTTTTGTCCGAGTTGCAAGTTCACCTTCGACTCGCAACTAGGGCCCTATCTTCTTTAGTCCCAGTTGCAAGTCTAGCCTCGACTCGCAACTTGGGGGTGATCTTTTTTTGTCCCAGTTGCAAGTTCACCCTTGACTCGCAACTAAGGCCCGATCTTTTTTTCCGGGTTACAACTCCACACTCCACTCGCAACTATAGCCCTACCTTTTTGCCCTAGTTGCAATCCACCCTCAACTCGTATTTGGGGCGACCCCCGGCCTTTTTTGTCCCAGTTGCAAGTCCACCCTTCACGCGCAACTGGGGGCTGACCTATTTTATCCCAATTGCAAGTCCATCATTGACTCGCAACTGGGGGCCGGCCTTTTTTCTCTCCATTGCAAGTCCACCCTCAACTCGCAACTGGGGCAAGGTATTTTTTTCTCCCAGTTGCAATCCCACCCTCGACTCGCAACTAGGCCCCGACATTTTCTTCTGTCCTAGTTGCAAGTCCACCCTCCACTCGCAACAGGGGCCAGATTTTTTTGTTTGAGTTGCAATCCCACCCTCGACTCGCAACTAGGCCCCGACATTTTCTTTTGTCCTAGTTGCAAGTCCATCCTCGACTCGCAAGTGGGGCCCGATCTTTTTTTGTCCCAGTTGCAATCCCACCTTCGACTGCAACTAGGCCCCGACATTTTATTTTATCCTAGTTGCAAGTCCATTCCCGACTTGCAACTAGGGCCAGAACTTCTTTTGTCCCAGTTGTAATCCACCCTAGATTCGCAACTGATGCCCACCTTTTTGTCCGAGTTGCAAGTTCACCATCGACTTGCAACTCGGGTCTGATATTTTTTGTCCCAACTATAAGTCCACCATCGACTCGCAACTGATGCCTGACCTTTTTTGTCCTAGTTGCAAGTCTACCATCGACTCGCAACACGGGCCGACTTTTTTTATCCTAGTTGATAGTCCAACCTCGATTCACAACGAGGGGGTCAACCTTTTTTGTTTTAGTTACAAGTATACGGTCGACTCGCAACTATGCCCAACCTTTTTTGTCTAGTTTTTGCAAGTCCTCCCTTGACTCGCAACTTGGACCCAACCTTTTTGTTCCAAGCTACAAGTCCACCCTTGACTCGCAACTGGGGCCTGAACTTGTTTTGTCCCAGTTGCAAGTCCATCTTCGATTCGCAAATTGGGCATGGCCTTTTTTGTTCAAGTTGCAAGTCCACCCTTGACTAGGAAACTGGGCCCAATCTTTTTTTTGTCCCAGTTGCGAGTCCACCATCTACTCGCAACTGGGGTCCGACCTTTTTTCGGCTGCAAATCCACACTCAACTCACAAGTAGAGCCCGACCTTTTTTGTGCCAGTTGCAATCCCACCCTCAACTTGCAACTAGGGCCCAACCTTTTTCTGGTCCCATTGCAAGTCCACCCTCCACTCGCAACTGGGGGCTGACCTTTTTTTATCCGAGTTGCAAGTCCACCCTCAACTCACAACCGGGGTGTGCCTTTTTTGTCACAATTGCAAGTCCACCATTGACTCGCAAATGGGGCCCGACCTTTTTTATCCCATTTACAATCCCACCCTCGACTCGCAACTAGACCCCGATATTTTTTCCATCCTAATTGCATGTCCATCCTCAACATGCAAATGGGGCCCGACCTTTTTTTGTCCTAGTTGCAAGTCCACTCTCGACTCACAATTGGTCCCGACCTTTTTATGTCCTAGTTGCAAGTTCACTGTCGACTCACAACTCGGGCCAACCTTTTTGTACCAGTTGCAAGTCCACCCTCTACCCGTAACTGCGGACCGATCTTTTTTTAGTCCCATTGCAAGTCCACGCTCGACTTGCAACTTCAGTCTAACAAAATTTATGATTATTTGTCAATTTGATGAATGTGTGAAAATGAGATACACCATTTTGAGTCATATCCTTTTGTATATAAGGCTAGTTTGTTCACCAATTGAAAAATGTTCGCGTTTTGAAAAAAATGTGTTCACTAATTCAGAAAATATTCACATCAATTTTGTTTCATAATTTCAATAGATGTTCTCATTTTCTAGTTTTGTTTACAAATTCAAAAAATGTTCTGGAATGTTAAATTTTATTCACTTTTTTGAAAAATGTCTAGAAATTTGAAATACTGCTGCTGCTGGGCCTGATGTTTTTTCTGTCTCAATTGCCCCAGTTGCAAGTCTACCTCAACTTGCAATTCGGCCCAACCTTTTTTTAAATGCGTAAAAATTTAAAATGTCGCAAACATATTTTTTGAAACGCTTGAACAACTTTTTAAAAAGAATTAGTTATAGCTTTAAGATTTGTGTTTTTAGATTTTTTAGGCTGGTCCTATATGACTTCCTCGATCTACATGTGGCGTGGCCATTTTGCATGGGCATTTTGCATGTGAGCTCTGTCCATGTGCTTTGGGTCATTCTCTTGTACTCTTTCCGTTCCTAAATATTTGTCTTTCTAAAGATTTCAACAAGTGACTACATACGGAGTAAAATGAGTGAATCTACACTTTAAAATATGTCTATATACATCCGTATGTGATAGTATTTGAAATCTCTAAAAAGACAAATATTTAGGAAAGGATGGAGTATCACTTTAGCAAGTTTTCACGTGTGTGTAAGAAGAGGAGGGACGCGAGCTGGGAAGCGAGCTGACGTGTAGTAGTTTTTTCTGGACAAAGCTGTTATGTACTCCCTCCATTCCTAAATATTTATCTTTTTAGAGATTTTAAATGGTGACTACATACGGAGCAAAATGAATGAATCTAGACTCTAAAATATGTCTATATACATCCATATATGATGACCATTTAAAATCTCTAAAAAGACAAATATTTAGGAACGGAGGGAGTAGTAGTACTCCTAGCAGCAACAAAAGAGTGCTCTTGGCAGGTCACATCGAACCACCTTTTATTGATGCTGTTTAGCATTGCACAAAAGCCCGCAACTAAGCAGCCCAAGACGAGGACGGCCGAGGACGTGCGGTGAACCCCAGCTGCACCGGCGCGAAACGCGTTGTGATGGGCTGGACTAATAAACAAACAATCCCGTGACAAACAAACATGCCCTGAGGAGCGAAGGTGAAAACCGGAGGCTGGGAGCAAACGTAGTTGTCAGTAGTAGGGGCCACAATATAGGACAATATCATGTTAGATGTGAGATATATCTCACATCTAGATGAGATATAGACATACCCTTCTTATATTATGAGATGGATGGAGTAGCTTTTGGGTCAGTCGATTTTTTAGCCGTTGATTGCTGCTTCAAGATGCGTGCTAATTGTTTTTTTTCCTGTTGTGTATGTTGTCCTGTAATGGGCTGGACCTTGACCCCAATTTTGGGTCAGTCGATTTTTTGTTGGGTTCAAGCATGTTATGTGTTTTATTATTAGGCTGTCTGTGTGCGTTTTTGCTTCTGTTTTTTTGCCGGTTTTTATGAGTATATTATGAATGTTGGGTGAATACAAAATGTACACACTATTATGTATAAATTTCTAATTCCGTGAAAAATGCACTATTACGTGCTTATTTCTTACATACTATTAAAATAGCGTGGTTTCACTATAATTGCATTTTCTTTGAAAATTACACTACCATATGCATATTCTTGCGTATTATTGAAAGCACAATTTTTTGTATATATTGTGTGTAAATTTTATTATTGGTCAATTATTTTATAATTTCTTTCTTCTCAAAGGGTAATGTCAAAACTAATTCATTCTTACTTAAAAAACTTCATTATTTTGTTTTTAGTAGTTATTTCATATTTTTCTGAAGGGTAATATCAAAACCACTAATCCATTTTTTCTTACAAAACTTCATTATTTTGTTTTTGATTTAGTGTTTGTTTCATTTTCTTTCTTTCTTTAATGGTAATACCAACGTATCTAATTCATTCCTTCTTACGAAACTTTCTTTTTTTTCAAGAGTTCTACTATTATATAACTACTTTCCAATAAGGGAGAAGGTACAATTATCTCATCAAGTTCTACTTTCCTCCCACTCACTTCTTTCGAGAGAAACTCCTTCTCTAGAAAGGATCCATTCTTAGCAACAAATATCTTGCCTTTGGATCTGTGATATAAGGTGTACCCAACAGTCTCCTTTGGGTATCCTATGAAGACACATTTCTCCGATTTGGGTTCGAGCTTATCAGGTTGAAGCTTTTTGACATAAGCATCGCAGCCCCAAACTTTAAGAAACGACAACTTGGGTTTCTTGCCAAGCCGCAGTTCATATGGTGTCGTCTCAACGGATTTCGATGGTGCCCTATTTAACATGAATGCAGCCGTCTTTAAAGCATAACCCCAAAATGGTAGAGGTAAATCAGTAAGAGACATCATAGATCACACCATATCTAATAAAGTGCGGTTACGACGTTCGGACACACCATTACGCTGTGGTGTTCCAGGTGGCGTGAGTTGTGAAACTATTCCGCATTGTTTCAAATGAAGACCAAACTCATAACTCAAATATTCACCTCCACGATCAGATCGTAGAAACTTAATCTTCTTGTTACAGTGATTTTCCACTTTACTCTGAAATTCTTTGAACTTTTCAAATGTTTCAGACTGATGTTTCATCAAGTAGATATACCCATATCTGCTCAAATCATATGTGAAGGTCAAAAAATAACGATACCCGCCGCAAGCATCAATACTCACCGGACCGCATCAATCAGTATGTATTATTTCCAATAAGTCTGTTGCTCGCTCCATTGTTCTGAAGAACGGAGTCTTAGTCATCTTGCCCAAGAGGCATGTTTCACAAGCATCAAGTGATTCATAATCAAGTGATTCCAAAAGCCCATCAGCATGGAGTTTCTTCATGCGCTTTACACCGATATGACCCTAAACGGCAGTGCCAAAAATAAGTTGCACTATCATTATTAAACTTATATCTTTTGGCTTCAATACTATGAATATGTGTATCACTACTATTGAGATTCAATAAAAATAGACCACTCATTAAGGGTGCATGACCATAAAAGATATTACTCATATAAATAGAACAATCATTATTCTTTGATTTAAATGAATAACCGTCTCGCATCAAACAAGATCCAGATATAATGTTCATGCTTAACGTTGGCACCAAATAACAATTATTCAGGTCTAAAACTAATCGCGAAGGTAGATGTAGAGGTAGCGTGCCGACTGCGATCACATCGACTTTGGAACCATTTCCCACGTGCATCGCCACCTCGTCCTTAGCCAATCTTCGCTTAATCTGTAGCCCCTATTTTGAGTTGCAAATATGGCCAACAAAACCAGTATCAAATACCCAGGCGCTACTGCGAGCATTAGTAAGGTACACATCAATAACATGTATATCAAATATACATTTCACTTTGCCATCCTTCTTATCTGCCAAATACTTGGGACAGTTCTGCTTCCAGTGACCAGTCCCTTTGCAGTAGAAGCACTCAATCTCAGGCTTAGGTCCAGACTTGGGCTTCTTCACTTGAGCAGCAACTTGTTTGCCGTTCTTCTTGAAGTTTCCCTTCTTTCCTTTGCCCTTCTTCTTGAAACTAGAGGTCTTGTTGACCATCAACACTTGATGCTCCTTCTTGATTTCTACCTCCGTAGCCTTTAGCATTGTGAAGAGCTCGGGAATTGTCTTATCCATCCCTTGCATATTAATGTTCATCATGAAGCTTTTGTAGCTTGGTGGCAGTGATTGAAGAACTCTGTCAATGACACTATCATCAGGAATATTAACTCCAAGTTGAGTCAAGTGGTTGTGGTACCCAGACATTCTGAGTATATGTTCACTGACAGAACTATTCTCCTCCATCTTGTAGCTATAGAACTTATTGGAGACTTCATATCTCTCAATTTGGGCATTTGCTTGAAATATTAACTTCAACTCCTGGAACATCTCATATGCTCCATGACATTCAAAACATCGTTGAAGTCCCGATTCTAAGCTGTAAAGCATGGCACACTGAACTATCGAGTAGTCATGAACTTTGCTCTGCCAGACGTTCATAACATCTGGTGTTGCTTCTGCAGCGGGCTTTGCACCTAGCGGTGCTTCCAGGACGCAATTCTTCTATGCACCAATGAGGATAATCCTCAAGCTACGGACCCAGTCCGTGTAGTTGCTACCATCATCTTTCAACTTAGCTTTCTCTAGGAACGCATTAAAATTCAAAGGAATGGTAGCACGGGCCATTTATCTACAACAACATAGACATGCAAAATACTATCAGGTACTAAGTTCATGATAAATTAAATTTCAATTAATCATATTACAAAAGAACTCCCACTTAGATAGACATCTCTCTAGTCATCTAAATGATCACGTGATCCATAACAACTAAACCATGTCCGATCATCACGTGAGATGGAGAAGTTTTCAATGGTGAACATCAATATGTTGATCATATCTACTATATGATTCATGCTCGACCTTTCGGTCTCAGTGTTCCGAGGCCATATCTGCATATGCTAGGCTCGTCAAGTTTAACCCGAGTATTCTGCGTGTGGAAAACTGGCTTGCACCCGTTGTATGTGAACATAGAGCTTATCACACCCGATCATCATGTGGTGTCTCGGCACGACGAACTGTAGCAACGGTGCATACCCAGGGAGAACACTTATACCTTGAAATTTAGTGAGAGACCATCTTATAATGCTACCGCTGTACTTAGAAAAATAAGATGCATAAAGGATAAACATCACATGCAATCAAAATAAGTGATATGATATGGCCATCATCATCTTATGCCTTTGATCTCCATCTCCAAAGCAATGTCATGATCACCATCGTCACAGGCTTGACACCTTGATCTCTATCGTAGCATCGTTGTCGTCTCGCCAACTATTGCTTCTACGGCTATCGCTACTGCTTAGTGATAAAGTAAAGCAATTACATGGCGATTGCATTTCAAACAATAAAGCGACAACCATAAGGCTCCTGCCAGTTGCCGATAACTGTTAAAAAACATGATCATCTCATACAACAATTTATATCATCACGTCTTGACCATATCACATCACAACATGCCCTGCAAAAACAAGTTAGACGTCCTCTGATGACCCACAAGTGTAGGGGATCTATCGTAGCCTTTTTGATAAGTAAGAGTGTCGAACCCAACGAGGAGCAGAAGGAAATGATAAACAGTTTTCAGTAAGGTATTCTCTGCAAGCACTGAAATTATCGGTAACAAATAGTTTTGTGATAAGGTAATTTGTAATGAGTAGCAAGTAATAAAAGTAAATAAGGTGCAGCAAGATGGCCCAATCCTTTTTGTTGCAAAGGATAGGCCTGGACAAACTCTTATATGAAGGAAAGCGCTCCTGAGGACACATGGGAATTATCATCAAGCTAGTTTTCATCACGTTCATATGATTCGCGTTCGGTACTTCAATAATTTGATATGTGGGTGGATCGGTGCTTGGCTACTGTCCTCACTTGGACAAGCATCCCACTTATGATTAACCCCTATTGCAAGTATCCGCAACTACAATAGAAGTATTAAGGTAAACCTAACCATAGCATGAAACATATGGATCCAAATCAGCCCCTTACGAAGCAACACATAAACTAGGGTTTAAGCTTCTGTCACTCTAGCAACCCATCATCTACTTATTACTTCCCAATGCCTCCCTCTAGGCCCAAACAATGGTGAAGTGTCATGTAGTCGACGTTAACATGACACCAATAGAGGGATGACACCATACATCTCATCAAAATATTGAACGAATACCAAATTCACATGACTACTTATAGAAAGACTTCTCCCATGTCCTCAGGAACAAACGTAACTACTCACAAAGCATATTCATGTTCATAATCAGAGGGGTATTAATACGCATAATGGATCTGAACATATGATCTTCCACCAAGTAAACCAACTAGCATCAACTACAAGGAGTAATCAACACTACTAGCAACCCACACGTACCAATCTGAGGTTTGGATACAAAGATTGGATACACAAGATGAACTAGGGTTTGAGATGAGATGGTGCTGGTGAAGATGTTGATGGAGATTGACCCCCTCCCGATGAGAGGATCGTTGGTGATGACGATGGTGATGATTTCCCCCTCCCGGAGGGAAGTTACCCCGGCAGAACAGCTCTGTCGGAGCCCTAGATTGGTTCCGCCTCGTGGCGGCGGAGTTTCTTCCCGAAAGCTTGCTTATAATTTTTTTTCTCGGACGAAAGACCTCATATAGCAGAAGATGGGCATCAGAGGGCCACCAGGGGGCCCACGAGGCAGGGGAGCGCGCCCAGGGTGGTAGGGCGCGCCCCCCACCCTCGTGGCCAGGGTGTGGGCTCCCTCTGGTGCTTTCTCCGCTTAGTATTTTTTATTTATTCCAAAAATGACTTCCATGAAGTTTCAAGACTTTTGGAGCTGTGCAGAATAGGTCTCTAATATTTGCTCCTTTTCCAGCCCAGAATTCCAGCCGCCGGCATTTCCCTTCTTCATGTAAACCTTGTAAAATAAGAGAGAATAGGCATAAGTATTGTGACATAATGTGTAATAACGACCCATATTGCAATAAATATCGATATAAAAGCATGATGCAAAATGGACGTATCATCCTCTACTTTGTTATTGCAAGTTTTACATGGCAGCTACAGGCTTCTAGTAAGAACCGTTCTTACCTAGCATCAAAACCACAACGATTTTTGTCAAGTGTGATGTTTTAACCTTCAACAAGGACCGGACGTTGTCAAACTCGATTCAACTAAAGCTGGGGAAACAGACACCCACTAGCCAGCTGGGTGCGAAGTACATCGGTAGAACCAGTCTCATGAACGCGATCATGTAATGTCGGTCTGGGCCGCTTCATCCAACAATACCGCCGAATCAAAGTAAGACATTGCTAGTAAGCAGTATGACTATTATCGCCCACAACTCTTTGTGTTCTACTCGTGCATATAACATCTACTCATAGACCTGGCTTGGATGCCACAGTTGGGGAACACAATATTTCAAAAAATTTACCTACGATCACGCAAGATATATCTAGGAGATGCATAGCAACGAGGGGAGAGTGTGTCTACCTACCCTCATAGACCAAAAATGGAAGCGTTTAGTAACGCGGTTGATGTAGTCGAACATCTTCGCGATCCAATCGATCCAAGTACCAAACGCATGGCACGTCTGCGATCAGCACCCGTTCAGCTCAATGACTTCCCTCGAACTCTTGATCCAGTTGAGGCCGAGGGAGAGTTTCGTCAGCATGACGGCGTGGTGGCGGTGACGATGAAGTTACCGACGCAGGGCTTCACCTAAGCACTACAACGATATGAACGAGGTGTGTAACTGTGGAGGGGGGCACCGCACACAGCTAAAAGATCAACTTGTGTGTCTTTGGGGTTCCCCCTACCCACGTATATAAAGGGGGGGGGAGGAGGAGGAGGCCAACCAAGGTGTGGCGCTCCAAGGGGGGGGAGTCGTACTTGGACTCCCGGTACAAGTAGGATTCGGCCTCCCATATCCTATTCCTACAAGGAGAAGGGGGGAAAGAGGAGAAGGAGAGAAGGAAAGCCCCCCCAACCCTAACCCAATTCGGATTGGGCTTGGGGGGCGCGTGCCTCCACCTGGCCGCCGCCTTCTCTCTTCCACTAGGGCCCATGAAGGCACATTAACCCCCCGGGGGCTTCCGGTAACCCCCCCGGTACTCCGGAAAATGCCCGAACCTATCCGAAACCATTCTGGTGTCCAAACATACCCTTCCAATATATCAATATTTATATCTCGACCATTTCGAGACTCCTCGTCATGTCTGTGATCTCATCCGGGACTCTGAACAAACTTCAGTTCATCAAAACACGAAACTCATAATACAAATCGTCATCGAACGTTAAGCGTGCTGACCCTACGGGTTCAACTAATGGAGACATCACCGAGATATATCTATGATCAATAACCAATAGCAGAACCTGGATGTTCATATTGGCTCCTACATATTCTACGAAGATCTTTATCGGTCAAACCGCATAACAACATACGTTGTTCCCTTTGTCATCGGTATGTTACTTGCCCAAGTTTTGGTCGTTGGTATCATCATACCTAGTTCAATCTCGTTACCGGCAAGTCTATTTAATCGTTCCGTAATGCATCATCCCGTGCCTAACTCATTAGACACATTGCTTGCAAGGCTCATAGTGATGTGCATTACCAAGAGGGCCCAGAGATACCTCTTCGATACACGGAGTGACAAATCCTAATCTCGATCTATGCCAACTCAACAAACACCGCCGGAGACTGGACCTTAGCATCTTTATAATCACCCAGTTACATTGTTACGTTTGATAGCACACAAGGTGTTCCTCTGGTATTCTGGAGTTGCATAATATCATAGTCCGAGGAACATGTATACGTCATGAGGAAAGCAATAGCAGAAAAAACTAAATGATCATTATGCTAAGCTAACTGATGGGTCTTGTCCATCACATCATTCTCTAATGATGTGATCCCGTTCATCAAATGACAACACATGTTTATGCCTAGGAAACTTAACCATCTTTGATTAACGAGCTAGTCAAGTAGATGCATACTAGGGATATTCTGTTTGTGTATGTATTCACACATGTACTAAGTTTCCGGTTAATACAATTCTAGCATGAATAATAAACATTTATCATGATATACGGAAATATAAATAAAAACTTTATTATTGCCTCTAGGGCATATTTCCTTCATAGACGACTGGGTCTTTTTCTTCTTTTGGTTATCAGGTTAACAACCCACGATAATTAAAATGATGGTAATAAAAAATCATGATATTATAAGAATATTTTGCTTGTGTTTTATGTCGCATTGCTTATTTTGCATATTATGAACATGTGCAAATCTTGTGTAAATTGTGTGAAAATTTTGTCATTCTTTTTTTTTCATTTGTATTTCTCGCGTACAAACATGATTTTTTATGCAAATTAATATGATATACTACATTGTATGTGTGATATTACTCATATAAATAGAACAATCATTATTCTTTGATTTAAATGAATAACTGTCTCGCATCAAACAAGATCCAAATATAATGTTCATGCTTAACGTTGGCACCAAATAACAATTATTCAGGTCTAAAACTAATCGCGAAGGTAGATGTAGAGGTAGCGTGCCGACTGTGATCACATCGACATTGGAACCATTTCCCACGTGCATCGTCACCTCGTCCTTAGCCAATCTTCGCTTAATCTGTAGCCCCTATTTTGAGTTGCAAATATGACCAACAAAACCAGTATCAAATACCCAGGCGCTACTGCGAGGATTAGTAAGGTACACATCAATAACATGTATATCAAATATACATTTCACTTTGCCATCCTTCTTATCTGCCAAATACTTGGGACAGTTCTGCTTCCAATGACCAGTCCCTTTGTAGTAGAAGCACTCAATCTCAGGCTTAGGTCCAGACTTGGGCTTCTTCACTTGAGCAGCAACTTGTTTGCCATTCTTATTGAAGTTTCCCTTCTTTCCTTTGCCCTTCTTCTTGAAACTAGAGGTCTTGTTGACCATCAACACTTGATGCTCCTTCTTGATTTCTACCTCCGTAGCCTTTAGCATTGTGAAGAGCTCGGGAATTGTCTTATCCATCCCTTGCATATTAATGTTCATCATGAAGCTTTTGTAGCTTGGTGGCAGTGATTGAAGAACTCTGTCAATGACACTATCATCAGGAATATTAACTCCAAGTTGAGTCAAGTGGTTGTGGTACCCAGACATTCTGAGTATATGTTCACTGATAGAACTATTCTCCTCCATCTTGTAGCTATAGAACTTATTGGAGACTTCATATCTCTCAATTTGGGCATTTGCTTGAAATATTAACTTCAACTCCTGGAACATCTCATATGCTCCATGACATTCAAAACATCGTTGAAGTCCCGATTCTAAGCTGTAAAGCATGGCACACTGAACTATCGAGTAGTCATGAACTTTGCTCTGCCAGACGTTCATAACATCTGGTGTTGCTCCTGCAGCGGGCTTTGCACCTAGCGGTGCTTCCAGGACGCAATTCTTCTATGCACCAATGAGGATAATCCTCAAGCTACGGACCCAGTCCGTGTAGTTGCTACCATCATCTTTCAACTTAGCTTTCTCTAGGAACGCATTAAAATTCAAAGGAATGGTAGCACGGGCCATTTATCTACAACAACATAGACATGCAAAATACTATCAGGTACTAAGTTCATGATAAATTAAAGTTCAATTAATCATATTACAAAAGAACTCCCACTTAGATAGACATCTCTCTAGTCATCTAAATGATCACGTGATCCATATCAACTAAACCATGTCTGATCATCACGTGAGATGGAGAAGTTTTCAATGGTGAACATCAATATGTTGATCATATCTACTATATGATTCACGCTCGACCTTTCGGTCTCAGTGTTCCGAGGCCATATCTGCATATGCTAGGCTCGTCAAGTTTAACCCGAGTATTCTGCGTGTGGAAAACTGGCTTGCACCCGTTGTATGTGAACATAGAGCTTGTCACACCCGATCATCATGTGGTGTCTCGGCACGACGAACTGTAGCAACGGTGCATACTCAGGGAGAACACTTATACCTTGAAATTTAGTGAGAGATCATCTTATAATGCTACCGCCGTACTTAGAAAAATAAGATGCATAAAGGATAAACATCACATGCAATCAAAATAAGTGATATGATATGGCCATCATCATCTTGTGCCTTTGATCTCCATCTCCAAAGCAATGTCATGATCACCATCGTCACAGGCTTGACACCTTGATCTCTATCGTAGCATCATTGTCGTCTCGCCAACTATTGCTTCTACGGCTATCGCTACTGCTTAGTGATAAAGTAAAGCAATTACATGGCGATTGCATTTCAAACAATAAAGCGACAACCATATGGCTCCTGCCAGTTGCCGATAACTGTTAAAAAACATGATCATCTCATACAACAATTTATATCATCACGTCTTGACCATATCACATCACAACATGCCCTGCAAAAACAAGTTAGACGTCCTCTGATGACCCACAAGTGTAGGGGATCTATCGTAGCCTTTTTGATAAGTAAGAGTGTCGAACCCAACGAGGAGCAGAAGAAAATGATAAGCAGTTTTCAGTAAGGTATTCTCTGCAAGCACTGAAATTATCGGTAACAAATAGTTTTGTGATAAGGTAATTTGTAATGAGTAGCAAGTAATAAAAGTAAATAAGGTGCAGCAAGATGGCCCAATCCTTTTTGTTGCAAAGGATAGGCCTGGACAAACTCTTATATGAAGGAAAGCGCTCCTGAGGACACATGGGAATTATCATCAAGCTAGTTTTCATCACGTTCATATGATTCGCGTTCGGTACTTCGATAATTTGATATGTGGGTGGACCGGTGCTTGGCTACTGTCCTCACTTGGACAAGCATCCCACTTATGATTAACCCCTATTGCAAGTATCCGCAACTACAACAGAAGTATTAAGGTAAACCTAACCATAGCATGAAACATATGGATCCAAATCAGCCCCTTACGAAGCAACACATAAACTAGGGTTTAAGCTTCTGTCACTCTAGCAACCCATCATCTACTTATTACTTCCCAATGCCTCCCTCTAGGCCCAAACAATGGTGAAGTGTCATGTAGTCAATGTTAACATGACACCAATAGAGGGATGACAACATACATCTCATCAAAATATTGAACGAATACCAAATTCACATGACTACTTATAGAAAGACTTCTCCCATGTCCTCAGGAACAAACATAACTACTCAAAAAGCATATTCATGTTCATAATCAGAGGGGTATTAATACGCATAATGGATCTGAACATATGATCTTCCACCAAGTAAACCAACTAGCATCAACTACAAGGAGTAATCAACACTACTAGCAACCCACACGTACCAATCTAAGGTTTGGATACAAAGATTGGATACACAAGATGAACTAGGGTTTGAGATGAGATGGTGCTGGTGAAGATGTTGATGGAGATTGACCCCCTCCCGATGAGAGGATTGTTGGTGATGACGACGATGATGATTTCCCCCTCCCGGAGGGAAGTTACCCCGGCAGAACAGCTCTGTCGGAGCCCTAGATTGGTTCCGCCTCATGGCAGCGGAGTTTCTTCCCGAAAGCTTGCTTATGATTTTTTTTTCTCGGACGAAAGACCTCATATAGCAGAAGATGGGCATCAGAGGGCCACCAGGGGGCCCACGAGGCAGGGGAGCGCGCCCAGGGTGGTAGGGCGCGCTCCCCACCCTCGTGGCCAGGGTGTGGGCTCCCTCTGGTGCTTTCTCCGCTTAGTATTTTTTATTTATTCCAAAAATGACTTCCGTGAAGTTTCAAGACTTTTGGAGCTGTGCAGAATAGGTCTCTAATATTTGCTCCTTTTCCAGCTCAGAATTCCAGCCGCCGGCATTTCCCTTCTTCATGTAAACCTTGTAAAATAAGAGAGAATAGGCATAAGTATTGTGACATAATGTGTAATAACAACCCATATTGCAATAAACATCGATATAAAAGCATGATGCAAAATGGACGTATCATCCTCTACTTTGTTATTGCAAGTTTTACATGGCAGCTACAGGCTTCTAGTAAGAACCGTTCTTACCTAGCATCAAAACCACAACGATTTTTGTCAAGTGTGATGTTTTAACCTTCAACAAGGACCAGACGTTGTCAAACTCGATTCAACTAAAGCTGGAGAAACAGACACCCACTAGCCAGCTGGGTGTGAAGTACATCGGTAGAACCAGTCTCATGAACGCGATCATGTAATGTCGGTCTGGGCCGCTTCATCCAACAATACCGCCGAATCAAAGTAAGACATTGCTGGTAAGCAGTATGACTATTATCGCCCACAACTCTTTGTGTTCTACTCGTGCATATAACATCTACTCATAGACCTGGCTCGGATGCCACAGTTGGGGAACGCAATATTTCAAAAAATTTACCTACGATCACGCAAGATATATCTAGGAGATGCATAGCAACGAGGGGAGAGTGTGTCTACGTACTCTTGTAGACCGAAAATGGAAGCGTTTAGTAACGCAGTTGATGTAGTCGAACATCTTCGCGATCCAATCGATCCAAGTACCAAACGCATGGCACGTCTGCGATCAGCACCCGTTCAGCTCAATGACTTCCCTCGAACTCTTGATCCAGTTGAGGCCGAGGGAGAGTTTCGTCAGCACGACGGCGTGGTGGCGGTGATGATGAAGTTACCGACGCAGGGCTTCGCCTAAGCACTACAACGATATGAACGAGGTGTGTAACTGTGGAGGGGGGCACCGCACACGGCTAAAATATCAACTTGTGTGTCTTTGGGGTGCCCCCTCCCCACGTATATAAAGGGGAGGGGGGGAGGAGGAGGAGGAGGCCAACCAAGGTGTGGCGCTCCAAGGGGGGGAGTCGTACTTGGACTCCCGGTACAAGTAGGATTCGGCCTCCCATATCCTATTCCTACAAGGAGAAGGGGGGAAAGAGGAGAAGGAGAGAAGGAAAGCCCTCCCAACCCTAACCCAATTCGGATTGGGCTTGGGGGGCGCGTGCCTCCACCTGGCTGCCACCTCCTCTCTTCCACTAGGGCCCATGAAGGCACATTAACCCCCCCGGGGCTTCCAGTAACCCCCCCGGTACTCCGGAAAATGCCCGAACCTATCCGAAACCATTCCGGTGTCCAAACATACCCTTCCAATATATCAATATTTATGTCTCGACCATTTCGAGACTCCTCGTCATGTCCGTGATCTCACCCGGGACTCTGAACAAACTTCAGTTCATCAAAACACGAAACTCATAATACAAACCGTCATCGAACGTTAAGCGTGCTGACCCTACGGGTTCAACTAATGGAGAGATCACCGAGATATATCTATGATCAATAACCAATAGCAGAACCTGGATGTTCATATTGGCTCCTACATATTCTACGAAGATCTTTATCGGTCAAACCACATAACAACATACGTTGTTCCCTTTGTCATCGGTATGTTACTTGCCCAAGTTTCGGTCGTTGGTATCATCATACCTAGTTCAATCTCGTTACCGGAAAGTCTATTTAATCGTTCCGTAATGCATCATCCCGTGGCTAACTCATTAGACACATCGCTTGCAAGGCTCATAGTGATGTGCATTACCGAGAGGGCCCAGAGATACCTCTTCGATACACGGAGTGACAAATCCTAATCTCGATCTATGCCAACTCAACAAACACCACCGGAGACTAGACCTTAGCATCTTTATAATCACCCAGTTACATTGTTACGTTTGATAGCACACAAGGTGTTCCTCTGGTATTCTGGAGTTGCATAATATCATAGTCCAAGGAACATGTATACGTCATGAAGAAAGCAATAGCAGAAAAAACTAAATGATCATTATGCTGAGCTAATTGATGGGTCTTGTCCATCACATCATTCTCTAATGATGTGATCCCGTTCATCAAATGACAACACATGTCTATGCCTAGGAAACTTAACCATCTTTGATTAACGAGCTAGTCAAGTAGATGCATACTAGGGATACTCTGTTTGTCTATGTATTCACACATGTACTAAGTTTCCGGTTAATACAATTCTAGCATGAATAATAAACATTTATCATGATATACGGAAATATAAATAAAAACTTTATTATTGCCTCTAGGGCATATTTCCTTCATAGACGACTGGGTCTTTTTCTTCTTTTGGTTATCAGGTTAACAACCCACGATAATTAAAATGATGGTAATAAAAAATCATGATATTATAAGAATATTTTGCTTGTGTTTTATGTCGCATTGCTTATTTTGCATATTATGAACATGTGCAAATCTTGTGTAAATTGTGTGAAAATTTTGTCATTCTTTTTTTTTCATTTGTATTTCTTGCGTACAAACATGATTTTTTATGCAAATTCATATGATATACTACATTGTATGTGTGATAGTTTGAGCTGTATAGGTTCATTTATTTGAAATAAAAAAAGACACTCTCATAGTGCCATGCTGACATTATTCAGTATAGAGGGTATATTCACTAACGTAAACTAGTTTTATTGTCTAAATCTACTGGAACATCGTGTGGCTGTGCTTTAATTTACTCCAATCAAGTTAGCTAGCTAGCATGCATTCCCTGGCTCCTTGGACACAACATGCAACACGCACGCACGCGCTCAGTGGGACGAAGCAACGTAACAAAAGCCCAGTACCTGGTCGAGCCAAATGCCTTTGCTCCTGATGTGGATGGAAAAAGTGACTGACCAAAATTGTAAATTCAGTCAACTGACTCCTAGTCACGCCCATTTTATTTTATACTATATTACTATACATCAGTAGATAGAAACTTTATCAATCCTTTTCACAATGTTGTGGCATTATGAGTTTGTCCATTATTCAAACATGCAGGTGTTTGAGGGATTCCTGGATTAGGGGGTCCCCGGGCGTTCGAGCTATGTGACGTGGGCCGGACTGGTGGGTCGTGAAGATACAAGATAGAAGGCTTCTCCCGTGTCTGGATGAGACTCTCCTTGGAATGGAAGGCAAGCTTGGCGTTCAGATATGAAGATTCCTTTCTCTGTAAATCGACTCTGTACAAATACTACCCCCCTCCGGTATCTATATAAACCGGAGGGTTTAGTATGTAGAGGTAGTCGCAATCATATAGGCTAGACATCTAGGGTTTAGTCATTACGATCTCGAAGTAGATCAACTCTTGTAACCCCTATACTCATCAAAGTCAATCAAGCAGGACGTAGGGTTTTACCTCCATCAAGAGGGCTTGAACCTGGGTAAACATCGTGTCCCCTGCCTCATGTTACCTTCGATCCTTAGACGCACAGTTCGGGACCCCCTACCCGAGATCTGCCGGTTTTAACACCGACATTGTTGCTTTCATTGAGAGTTCCTCTATGCGGTCGACAAAGGATTCGATGGCTTGTTCAATTATCCACAATGATGCTGTTTCGGGGGAGATTTCCCCCTGGCCAAATTTTTATATTCGGCAGCTTCGCGCTGCATGTCAATTGATTGGCCACCTTGAGCAGATCGACAGCTGCGCCCCTGGTCATCGGATCAGTTTCGGGAACCTAAACTATGTCACTGATATCCGAGGAGATTTGATCTTCGAAGGGTTCGCGACCCCGATTACCGCTCTGGCCTTAGATCCAGAGCAGGCCATCAGGTCCCAAGATAGGAGTCTAGAGCCCGCCAGACTCTCTGCGCTTATGGAACTTGCTGCCGGAGAAGCGCCGGACACTCGTCGGACTCTAGATCCGAACTCTCGAGGTCCGTGTCAAGCGAACGCCGCCTGGAGGCTCCAACTCCGGACAGCCCCACGGACTCTCGTTTCTTCTTCTGACCCTCTCCTTTAAACAAGGCCCACCGTTACGGAAGGATCGCTTCCGAATTATGCCCAGCCCAGACTAGGGGCTAAGAGCGGGGAATTTCACGTCCCACCCACCACCCTCTTCATAGCCACTGTCGAAGATCTAACCGACATGCTGGACTACGCCTCCGAGGACATCGACGGTATGGACGACGACGCCAGAGACGAACAAGGCCAAAACCCTCCATTTACCGGATGATGGACGGCCACCTCCACATACGATGTGTACATGGTGGACACACCCAAAGAGGATGGCGATGACGGCAAGGAGAATCCGGTTGAGGACAAGCCTGCCGAAGCACCTCCAAAACATCAATGTCAGCGGCACCACTCAAAATCACATCACCAAAAAGACAGCAATACCGGCACCGAAGAGAATAACACTCCGGAGAACACCGAAGACCCTGAAGCCCCTATAGAGCCAACATCCGAACAAGATGATTGGGAGGATGGGCAAGTAAACCCCGACGATCCTGTCGGGAACGAGGACTTGGAGGACAGTAACTACTTATCAAACTCCGAAGCGGATACGAGCCTCGGCAATGAAGATTTTATCATGCCGGAGGAACCCCTCGAACAAGAGCGCTTTAAGCACCAGCTAATCGCCACTGCAAGAAGCCTGAAAAAGAAGCAGCAACAGCTTCAGGCTGATCATGATTTGCTCAATGACAGATGGACTAACGTCCTGGCAGCCGAGGAATACGGCCTTGTATGCCCAACAAAGAGCTACCCGAAATGTAAGCTGCTACCCATATTCGACGATGAGGCCCTGGACCCCATACCGCCAACGCATGGCGCTACTGACAGACCTGACCGACCACCACGTGGCCGGGACAGAGTGGCAACGCAAGACGAACACCAGCCCGTACCACCTCGCCGTAAAGGCAGGGGAACATCGGCTCCGGGATACGAGGCCGTGCTCCAGCACGGGAAAACGGCCATCAGGCCTGGCGCGACAAGCACGACCTCACTCGGTCCAAAAACCGCATTCGGACTTCATCCGAACTATGTCGCGATGCGGCCCGATACAGAGGCACCGCACGCCCCCTATGATTCACCGATGAGGTAATGGAGCACCAGTTCCTAGAAGGGTTTAAACCTGTGAACATCGAATCATGCGATGGTACAACAGATCCCACAGTATGGATTAAACATTTTCTTCTCTACATTCACATGGCTCGCGGTGACGATCTACATGCCATCAAATACCTCCCCCTAAAGCTTAAGGGACCATCTCGGCACTGGCTAAATAGCCTCCTAGAGAATTCTATTGGTAGATGGGAAGATTTGGAAGATGCCTTTAGAGACAACTTCCAAGGTACCTATGTACGGCCCCCGGACGCTGAAGAACTTAGTCACATAGTCTAACAACCCGGAGAGTCATCCCGAAAACTCTTGACAAGGTTCTTAATTAGAAAGAACCAAATTGTCGTCTGTCTGGACGCTGAAGCCCTAGTGGCCTTTAAACACAACATCCGTGATGAATGGCTCACCCGACACCTCGGCCAAGAGAAGCCAAAGTCCATGGCAACCCTTACAACACTCATGACCCACTTTTGCGCGGGAGAGGATAGCTGGTTAGCCCATAGCAACAACGATACCAGCGACCCTGGTACTTTTGAAACCAGAAATAGCAACAGTGACCCTGGCACCTCTGAAGCCCGAGATGGCAATGGAAAACCACAACGCAACAAGCACAAGCGTCGAATCAACAACGGAAGTACCGAAGACACAGCGATCAACACTGGATTCAGCGGCTCTAAATCCGGTCAACGGAAGAAGCCATTCAAAGGAAACAGAGATGGTCCATCTAGTTTGGAAAGATACTCGATCGGCCTTGCCAGATTCACAGCACCCTCGATAAGTCTGCCAATCATACCAACAGAAACTGTTGGGTCTTTAAACAGGCCGGCAAGCTTAACGCCGAACATAAAGGGAAAGGGCTGCCCAGCGAAAACGACGACAAAGAGCCTCGCCCACAGAACACGGGGGGTCAGAAGAAATTTCCCCCAAGGTAAAAACGGTGAATATGATATATGCCACACATATCCCCAAGCGGGAGCGCATGCACACGTTAAGGGATGTCTACGCCGTCGCGCCGGTCGCCCCAGAATTCAACCCATGGTCGGCTTGTCCGATCAACTTTGATCGAAAGGACCACCCAACCATTATCCGTCATGGAGGTTCGGCAGCTCTGGTCCTCGATCCAATCATTGACGGATTCCACCTTATGTGAGTCCTAATGGACGGTGGCAACAGTCTCAACCTGCTATATCAGGACACTGTCCACAAAGTAGGCATTGACCCGTCAAGAATCAAGCCCACTAAAACTACCTTTGAAGGAGTAATACCTGGTGTAGAGGCTCGCTGCACGGGCTTAATAACACTGGAAGTCATCTTCGGTTCGCTAGATAACTTCCGAAGCGAAGACTAGATCTTCGATATAGTCCCCTTCCGCAGTGGATGTCATGCACTGCTCGGATGAACCGCTTTCACCCATTTTAATGCGGTCCCACACTACGCTTATCTAAATGTCAAGATGGCCGGCCCACGTGGCGTCATTACAATCAATGGAAACACGGAACGCTCCCTCCATACTGAGGAGCATACCACGATCATCGCAGCCGAATTACAGGGCGGCCCTGTCAAGCTGCACACCTCATCGGCCATCAAGCCGCCGGACTTTGTTAAACAAGACAGGTTAGTCCCGCATGCTGACAGCTCGGTAATTCCAGAGCTAGACTAACATTTTCGCCTCCGTCGGTCGCCACACACATCCATGAAATTCGTACCGCGCGTGCATAATTATGCACTCAAAATACCTTGGGCATCAGCGGAGGCACAATACGGACAGACCCATAGTACAGTTCGACCCTATATGGCCATCCCCTTTTCCTTAATTGTTTTTATCTTTTACCACAGGTGAATTAAAACCTATTCATCCCACGGACTTACAAGGACTCTTTTCAAGCCTGGTTTCAAATAGCCGAAGACAATTCCTCTCAAGGAATCTCTATCTCTCTCCAAGGCGAAAGCGGTGCAGACGTGCAGCAGGAGGTCCAAAGGATTTTGTAGACCAAAACTTTATTCAAGAACCTATATAGAGCTTATCCCCTTCTTCTTAGACCCCTGGCATGTAAAATGGCCTCCGTGATGTGCCCTCTGTAAGATCACATTTTGATGTATCGATCAGATTTCAGTGAAAACAATTTTTATTCGGTATCGCCTTTATTCATAGATTGTATACCATCTCCTCAGTTGTCTCACTTACCTCGGTACAAATTGCTAGGGGCTCTATATGGCCACACATGTGTCGCCAAACAAAATCCCGAATAGCTTTATTGCACAATTCGGCGTCCCAAGCTTGGCATTATATGCATCGGCTCCGAATCATGTCTTTGGTCAATAGTTGGGTTGCCCGGCTCCTGTGTTTGCTACCTTACGTTCCGTTTGTTCGGCTAGGGTAGTAAAGGGAGAACTACTGTGATTGTGTTTCTGGTTTGTCCAGTCAAGCACCTCCGTAGAGAAAGCCAAAAACTGACTGTCATGATACGGCGAGAGCTGGTCAGCCACTCGGCGACTTATTAAAATCTTTAGCGATTGTTTCTGTATCACACGAAGGACCGCTTTTCCGGTCACATACATAACGCATCCACATCCGGATAGCCGCGTACATACCAGGGGCTATCTTCTAGCCCCATCGTCAAACTCCTATGGCTAAGTGAGAGTGGTAAAGCCACATAGTCTGATTGCCTACTTCGCTGCACTAACACCTCCTTCAAGGACCAAGATGTTGGGTCAAGTGTGATCATGTGCTATTCCGAACACCCACGTAGTATCTACATGGGGGATGAAGCCGACAACTGGAAAACTCTTAGGAATACAAAAACGGCCGCACAGGAGGGAAGAACTTTCAGACAAAGGCACAAATATATTACAAAGCCTTCATATATAATAAAAAGTCCGGACAATTCACGTACATTTACTCGAACATAATGTCCTTTGAGCATTGACCCTCTATCAAGCGGGCACCATGTAGGACGTCCTCTAAATAGCGCTCCGGCGTGCGGTGGTTCTTGCCTCCGGGAGGGCCCTCGACAGCCACTTTGGCATCCTTCATCTTCGCCCAGTGCATCTTGACGCGGGTGAAGGCCATCCCTGCACCTTCTATGCACACCGACTGCTTGATTGCTTCGATTCGGGGCACTGCATCGACAAGTCATCGCGCCAGGCCAAAATAACTGTTCAGAATGGGTTCGGCTGGCCATAACAGAACTATGACGTCCTTCATGGCCGCTCCGGACATCTTATGCAGCTCGGCCCACTGTGCCATTTGGTTGTTCAACAGCGCCGGGCGCTCCCACGCCGCGAACTGTGACCAGAACAACTTCTCCGTCGCATGTCCCTCCTGAGTCTGGAAGAATTACGCAGCGCTAGAGGGACTCTTCGGAAGATCCGCAAAAACGTCTGGAGAACTCCACAGACGATTAAGCAAGGCATATCTCTGATCGCCAAACTTATTCTGTAAAAGAAGGGCTTACCAGCCGCTACCTGTTCGGCCTACCGGACCTCCTCGCGAGCCGCCCTAGATTCGGATAGCGGCTCTTTGGCCTCCTCAAGGGCCTTGGCAAGCTCGGTTTCCTTGGCTTTATTCTCCTCCTCATGGGACTTGCACTTGCGGGCGGCATCCTTGAGCTCTTGCTCTACTACAGATACCCGCTCCTCGACCTAGCACCGGGTGGCATGTTCGGCCTCCAAATCTGCAGCCGCTTTATCAGTGGCCACATTGCTCACTCTCGCCTGCTCCTTGGCCCGGGCAAGTTCACCCCTGAGGGTCTCAGCCTCAGCAGCGCCATCGGCAATTTCACACATGACAAAGTCCAAGTTTCAACTTGGCATTCGCACATTCATATAGGCACAAATGGGATGTTCGCAGCATACCTTGTGCCTCGTCAAGCCGCTTGTTAATAAGGACGATGTCCTCATCGGCCTGCTTCAGTTGCCGTTTCTGTTCGAAAACCTCCGCGGCCTGAGCGGTTGCCGCTAACAGTTAAGCCTGTTTTTCCAGCCAAATAAGTATGTTACTTCCTGTAGATACATGTAGATCCTCTGTTCTCCCTTCTTCCTGGGCCGACCAGAGTCTCAGGGGCTACTATCCATATACAGACATATTTTCCATATGGAAAGTGGCTAAAGACATTACATCGCATACCTCAAAGCCTATTATTAGGCTCGTAAAGGCTTCATGCAGCCCGCTTTTAGCGGACTGAATCTTCTCAGCCACCGTACCCATCAAGGTATGGTGCTCCTCCAAGATGGACGCACTCTGCAGTCCGTCCCTCAGCATGTTCGGCGCCTCCAGATTCATGGAGTCGCCGCAAGAATAGGCGCCCCCTCCCTTGAAGGGGGACGCTCACTCAACTCCGGATCCTTCTCTGAAGCAGTATTCGGCTGGGGGCCAAACAATTCAGGGCCCCCATCCCCGAACTTCATGGGGGTCGCGTCCCCCGTGTTGACGGCCGAGGTATTACCCTCCGGTGCCGTATTGATGGTCCCCTGCACCTCTCAGTGATCTGGAGAAATCCTCTGCGATGACATCTCGATGTCATCGGCCCTAGGGGGCGAGGAAACTTGCGGAGGCGTCTCGCTCTCCATCATCTCCGGCGGCAAATCCCCTGACGAGGAGATCGCGGGAGATCGCGGGCCGGACTGAAACACATGATTTAATGATTATTCTCACAATTCATAAAGGAGCGGATGCATGTAAAGCGTCCTCAGGTACTTATGATTCGGCAAGGGGCTTGCTCCGGGGGCGGGGCTGGGGGATATCCTTGATGTCTGAATCCCAGTCATCCGAGAGGGATAACTTTCCCCTTTTGGATGCCCTCGCCTCCAGGTCTACGGAGGCCGCCCTCTTTTTCCCTTTGGTAGGAGGGTTATCTTCTTGTTCCTCCTCATCGTCCTTGTTTTCGTCTCCCTCGTGAGAGGAGGGAGCCTCAGTCCCTCCGGACATAGCTTCCGAGGTACCTTCGTGGTGGAGGCCACTTTCGGCCTCCTTGTTTTTCTTCTTGTCCCTTTTTACCGGCACCTGGTATGGCGCCGGGACGAGCATCCTCATTAGGAGGGAATCGGCTGAGCCTTTGGGAAGGGGGGAAGGACACTTGATCTGCTCCGCCTTCTTTGTCCAGACCTGTTTAAAGGATGGAATGGTTAGTGTATCCCTTGGATTAACAAACCAAGCTATTGGCGGAAGCTTAGCCCTTACCCGGGGGGGGGGGGATGGTTGCAGTCAAGAGAAACGTCTTCGGACGTCTCCGGCCATGACTTTTGAGATTTAAAGAGCAATTTCCAGATCTCTTTATGCATCGTGCCGAAAAATTGTCGCAGAGTTCGCGTCCCTTCCAGATTAAACTCCCATAAACGGAGAGGACGTCGCTAGCAGGGAAGGGTTCGGCAGTTGAGCATCACCTGAATCACGTCAGTGAGGCAGGTGTTCTTCTCTATGATACTTTTGATGTGCTTTTGCAACATCAACAACTCATTGGCCAATCCCGAGTCTAGACCCTTGTTGGTCCATGGAGCGAGTCGCAGAGGGGGTCTAGATCAAAATGCAGGAGTCGCCACCCACTTGGTGCCACGGGGTTCGGTAATATAGAACCACTCGTGCTGCCATGTCTTGATGGTATCCACAAAGGCCCCTTTAGGCCAGATAGGGTGAGGAAGCTTGCTCACCATGGCTCCGCCGCAATCCACGTGCTCCCCGTCGACCACCTTCAGCTTCACGTTGAAGGTCTTGATCCACATGTCGAAGTGTGGGGGGATGCGGAGAAATGCCTCGCACATGACGATGAACACCGAGATATGGAGGAAGGAGGTCGGGGCTAGATCGTGAAAATCTAGCCCGTAGTAGAACATGAGGCCGCGAACAAAGGGGTGAAGGGGAAACCTAACCCACGGAGGAAGTGGGGGATGAACACGACCCTTTCGCCAAGCTCTGGAGTAGGGAGGACTTATCCCTTTGTCAGAAGCCTGTGTGCGATTTCTACGGTTAAGTACCTCGCCTCCTGGAGTCCTTGGATATCCTTCTTTGTCATGAAAGAGGCCACCTACTTGCCTTGAGAACCGTATCCGGACATGGTCAGAGCATGTGGTGGCAAGGGAGAAGGATTGGGACTTGGGCGCTGGAGCTCAAAGATGGGAAGGCTGAGGTAGGAGAAGGCATGGGGTAAAAGAGGGGTCCTTATCCTTTTATAAAGGCAACGAATATCAAACGACCTTGCGCAAGCCTTAAAATTTGCCAACTCCCAAGGGGTTGAGCGGATGGCATGGTTGGATTACCCAAGCCCTCATTGATGAAAATCCCGCAATAAGGGGACACGATCTTTGCTTTGACAAGACGTGTCGCTGGAAGTTGCATCTCCAAACGCAAAACGGGAGGCTGAAAAAACGGTTCAAAATAATAATAAGGCCGGGATTCAATGCCTCGTCGAAAAAGTTGTCGGAAGACATGACCTATTTTTTGCTTAAGTATTTTGCCTTTGTGGTTCAGGGTTGTGACTATTGTATGGAGCCGGATATAGTTATCTTGGCCGAGCTACTTTGGAGTATTCGGAGGAGGAACCCGCCTTGCAATGCTGAAGACAATCTGCGTGCCGGACACATCGTCATTGAAGCCTGGTTCAGGGAGTCCTGGATTAGGGGGTCCCCGGGCGTCTGGGCTATGTGACGTGGGCCTTGAAGATACAAGATAGAAGGCTTCCTCCGTGTCCGGATGAGACTCACCTTGGCGTGGAATGCAAGCTTGGCGTTCGGATATGAAGATTCCTTTCTCTGTAAACCGACTCTGTACAAATCCTAGCCCCCTCCAGTAGAGGCAGTCACAATCATACAGGCTAGACATCTAGGGTTTAGTCATTACGATCTCGAGGTAGATTAACTCTTGTAACCCCTATACTCACCAAAGTCAATCAAGCAGGACGTAGGGTTTTACCTCCATCAAGAGGGCCCAAACTTGGGTAAACATCGTGTCCACTGCCTCCTGTTACCTTTGATCCTTAGACGCACAGTTCGGGACCCCCTACCCGAGATCTGCCGGTTTTGACACCGACAGTGTTCTTGACCAAGTTTATGATACAAAGATCTACACTATCAAATCAACATATCACGTGAACCAACATGTGGTAGGATGGTTAGGATGACAGTGGTATCCCCAACCCACAAGATTCAAGTTCTGATGGTCTCATTTATCCTGATTTTTCTAAAGGAGGAAGTAAATTGCTATATACTCCAGGTTCCAGAATTCATGCAGTCACCATTTGTAATGGGAAGAACCCTCAGTACATTCTCACTGATGTTTCAGCCTCGAGCCCCGACTGTGAGATTTGAATATGTGCAATATTTTGTTTTCTATAGTCATTTTCCTCATACCTTCCTCTTATTATTGCAAAGCTAGAGTTGAAGTACTACCCATCTTTTGTGGACACCCACGTCATGAAAAGACGAGGTTACTTATATCAAGGCACCACTCCTTTTTCCCCTTTAGACCAGTGAGGAACATTGAGATGTACAACTTAAAATTCAAATCCTCAACCATTTAAGAATTATCTGTTCATCACATAATTTTCATGAAAATATTTATGCACGATGTAACAATGGGAGTGGTCACTATTTCATCCTTTTCATCTGACAACGTCACTACATTGCAAGATAAATAGGGCATGGAATCCTGAAGCCGAAGGCGATGAAGATATTCAAGTCTTACATGAGGTGCTAAAGTAGGACCCCTGATTTTTGTTTGGGTGAATGTTTCACCATTTTATTACAGTAATATACCCAACTCTGCTTTTTCTGAATTCGATTCCCTCTATGGTGCATAGATACCCAAACAAGTAAATGGTTTGAAAGCAAAATCTATGATAATATTTCAAAGTACGCGAGGTAAAACTTTATCATTCATGGAGAAACTTGGTACATTGTATAGTCTTATTCACCCTTGTTTCCCTTGGGTATACAATTCTATAGGCATATAGTAATTGCAATGGAGCAATAATAAAAATTGAGATGCATTGATCAATTGTTTTTTCCAACAAGAATTTTCTTTATTAAGCACGACCTTTGAATCCATCGTGTCTGTCACAAGTTTGGGTGAGAATGGCTGCAAACAGAGGCGGATTTAGACCCCAGGCAGCCCGGGGGCCCCAGGCGGCTGCCTAGGGCGTGAGGTCGTTTCCCTTCGTTGATTGTAGCCACCGCACAATACTGTAGCTATAGTACTTCGAAGCCTGGTGCGGCCTGGGTCCTACCGTTTTTCTGGGTCCACCACTGGCTGCAAACCATACAATATGACTAGTTTAGTTTGCGTTTCAGAGGGAAAAGTAAACATAGAATCTATTAGAAGACGTAAACACTTTTGTCATTGCGTGGGGCGCGGGGTAGACTATCCTACTTCCAGCATGTGCATGTGGTCCAGCAATATATGTGATGCACGTGTAAGAGCATCTATAGTCGGACTTGGTAAATTAATCCGATCCCTTAAACGTTCGCATACAGTAATTGGTGTTGATTGTATTGTGTACGTGTATATTGTGTATTGGACCCACCTTCTGTTTCCTCTGTATAGTTGAGGTTGTGGCCCTCTGCTGTACTTATATATACATGCCTAGTGCACCGATCAATGCATTGTGTTTGCACATCCTATACTTCATATTCTACATGGTATCTATCGCAGGTCGACCTAACCCTAGCCGCCGCCGCTGCCATCGCCGCCACGCACCCTCCGCGCCAGCGCCACCGCCTTCGGTCGCCACTGCCCCGCCCACCTCACACCGCCGCCGCCACCCGCCGTCATCGCCGCCGCGGGTCCTCCGCACCGCCGCCACCGCCGCCGGTCGCCACTGCACTCTGCTCCCCTGCTTCCGCAACCTCCTCGTTCCAACCCTACCCCTAGTCGCCGCCGCGCACCCCTCGCGCCGCTGCTGCTCTCCATAGCTCCCCACCCCCGCTTCCACCCTCTCTCGTCTAGCTGCCGCTGCCGCTATTCTCCATAGTCGCCACCGCGACCAGTCATCCGCACCGCCACCGCTCCTCTGATCATCGCCACCCAGGCCGCCGCTGCGCCCACTCCAACCGCCGTCACCTCCCTGGCCGCCGCCGCCACTCCTACGCCAGTCACCGCCGTCGCCGCTGCAATGTCTTTTGTTGCGTCGTCTCCCTTCTGCGCCATGTACGCGGGCACGCCGTCTCCCTTCACGCACATGTAGCCGACCTCGCTAATGGTCGGCGGCCATGCTCCGCCCATCCTGGTTCAGTCCCTCGACGGCTACAGCACGCCGCAGGCTTTCTCAGCAGGCCATCCGGCCTACTTTGACGTGCTGCAGCAGCCGACCAGTGCCGGCTCCGCGGCTCTGCCCGCCCCGCCGATGGCCGGCGGCCATTCTCCGCCCACCCTGGTTCATCCCTACGCCGGCTTTGCCTCGCTGCCGGTATCCCCGCCATGGGGCCCTACTCCTTTGGCTGCCCTGCACTCGGCCCCATCACCGAAACACATCGACCGCTATCCAGCATGCATCTAGAGTATTAAGTTCATAAGAACAGAGTAACGCATTAGGCAAGATGACATGATGTAGAGGGATAAACTCAAGCAATATGATATAAACCCCATATTTTTATCCTTGATGGCAACAATATAATAAGTGCCTTGCTGCCCCTGCTGTCACTGGGAAAGGACACCGCAAGATTGAACCCAATGCTAAGCACTTCTCCCATTGCAAGAAAGATCAATCTAGTAGGCCAAACCAAACTGATAATTCAAAGAGACTTGCAAAGATAACAAATCATACATAAAAGAATTCAGAGAAGAACCAAATATTGTTCATAGATAATCTTGATCATAAACCCACAATTCACTGGATCCCGACAAACACACCGCAAAAAGAATTACATCGAATAGATCTCCAAGAAGATCGAGGAGAACTTTGTATTGAGATCCAAAGAGAGATAAGAAGCCATCTAGCTAATAACTATGGACCCGAAGGTCTGTGGTAAACAACTCACACATCATTGGAGAGGCTAGAGTGGTGATGTAGAAGGCCTCCGTAATCGATTCCCCCTCCTGCGGAGCTCCAGAAAAGGCCCCAAGATGGG
The DNA here is from genome assembly GCF_002162155.2 of Triticum dicoccoides. Classification (NCBI taxonomy): domain Eukaryota; kingdom Viridiplantae; phylum Streptophyta; class Magnoliopsida; order Poales; family Poaceae; genus Triticum; species Triticum dicoccoides. The sequence continues at coordinate 576,173,102 of NC_041388.1, read as the reverse complement.
ATCTCTTGGGTACAGAAGGTTGCGGCGGTGGAAATAGGGTTTCGTGGTGCTCTCGAATGTTTCGGTGTATATGAGTATATATAGGAGAAAGAAGTCGGTCAGGGGAGCCACGAGCTAGGGGCCCACGAGGGTGGGGGGCGCGCTTCCCTGCCTCGTGGCCTCCTTGATGCTTCCTTGACATCCACTCCAAGTCTCCTAGGTTGCATTTGTTCCAATAATCACTCTCCCGAAGGTTTCATTCCGTTTGATATTCCTTTTCTGCGAAACACTGAAATAGGCAAAAAACAACAATTTGTACTGGGCCTTTGGTTAGTAGGTTAGTCCCAAAAATAATATAAAAGTTCATAACAAAGCCCATTAAACATCCAAAACAGATAATATAATAACATGGAACAATAAAAAAATTATAGATACCTTGGAGACATATCAAGCATCCCCAAGCTTAATTCCTGCTCGTCCTCGAGTAGGTAAGTGATAAAAACAGAATTTTTGATCTGGAATGCTACCTAGCATAATTTTCTATGTAATTTTCTTTATTGTGGCATGAATGTTCAGATCCGAAAGATTCAAGACAAAAGTTTAATATTGACATAAAAATAATAATACTTCAAGCATACTAACTAAGCAATTTTGTCTTCTCAAAATAACATGGCCAAAGAAAGTTCATCCCTACAAAATCATATAGTTTGGTCATGCTCCATTTTCGTCACACAAGAATGTTCTCATCATGCACAACCCCGATGACAATACAAGGAATTGTTTCATACTTCAGTGATCTCAAACTTTTTTCCACTTTCACGCAATACATGAGTGTGAGCCATGGATATAGCACTACGGGTGGAATAGAGTATAATGATGGGTGTTATGTGGAGAAGACAAAAAAGGGGAAAGTCTCACATTGATGCGGCTAATCAACGGGCTAGGGAGATGCCCATCAATTGATGTCCATTCAAGGAGTAGGGATTGCCATGCAACAGATGCATTGAGCTATAAATGTATGAACGCTCAACCAAAGAAACTAAGTGGGTGTGCATCCAACTTGCTTGCTCATGAAGACCTAGGGCAATTTGAGGAAGCCCATTGTTGGAATATAGAAGCTAAGTTCTATAATGAAAAATTCCCACTAGTATATGAAACTGACAAAACAAGAGACTCTCTATCATCAAGATCATGGTGCTACTTTGAAGCACAAGTGTGGAAAAAAAGATAGTAGCATTGTCCCTTTTTATTTCTTTTCTCTTTTTTTGGGCCTTTCATTTTTTAGCCTTTCTCCCTTCTTTTTTTTATTTTTCTATTTGGGACAATGCTCTATTAATGATGATCATCACACTTCTATTTATTTACATCTCAATGATTACAACTCAATACTAGAACTAAAAATGACTCTATATGAATGCCTCCGACGGTGTTCTAGGATGGGCAATGAATCAAGAGTGCCATGTATGATAAATTATGCATGGTGGCTTTGAGACAAATACGATGTCAACTACATGATCATGCATGGCAATATGACAATGATGAAGTGTGTCATAATAAATAAAACGGTGGAAAGTTGCATGTCAATATATCTCGGAATGGCTATGGAAATGCCATAATAGGTAGGTATGGTGGCTGTTTTGAGGAAGATATAAGGAGGTTTATGTGTGATAGAGCGTTTCATATCACGGGGTTTGGATGCACCGACGAAGTTTGCACCAACTGTCTAGGTGAGAAAGGGCAATGCACGGTACCGAAGAGGCTAGCAATGATGGAAAGGTGAGAGTGCATATAATCCATGGACGCAACATTAGTCATAAAGAACTCACATACTTATTGCAAAAAACTACAAGTCATCAAAAACCAAGCATTACGCGCATGCTCCTATAGGGATAGATTGGTAGGAAAAGACCATCGCTCGTCCCCGACCGCCACCCATAAGGATGACAATCAAAGATCACCTCATGTTTCAAATTTGTTACACAACGGTTACCATACCTGCATGCTACGTGACTTGCAAACTTCAACACAAATATTTCTCAAATTCACATCTACTCAACTAGCACGACTCTAATATTACCATCTTCATATCTCAAAACTATCATCAAGTATCAAACTTCTCATAGTATTTAATGCACTTTTATGAAAGTTTTTATTATACCAATCTTGGATGCCTATCATATTAGGACTAATTTTATAGCCAAAGCAAACTACCATGCTGTTCTAAAGGATTCTCAAAATAATATAAGTGAATCATGAGAGATCAATAATTTCTATAAAATAAAACCACCACCGTGCTCTAAAAGATATAAGTGAAGCACTAGAGCAAAATTATCTAGCTCAAAAGATATAAGTGAAGCACATAGAGTATTCTAATCAATTCTGATTCATGTGTCTCTCTCCCAAAAGGTGTGTACAGCAAGGATGATTGTGGTAAACTAGAAATCAAAGACTCAAATCATAAAATATGCTCCAAGCAAAACACATATCATGTGGTGAATAAAAATATAGCATTAAGTAAAGTTACCGATGGACGAAGACAAAAGAGGGGATGCCTTCCGAGGCATCCCCAAGCTTAGGATTTTGGTTGTCCTTGAATTTTACCTTGGGGTGCTTTGGTAATCCCCAAGCTTAGGCTCTTGCCACTCCTTATTCCGTAATCCATCAAATCTTTACCCAAAACTTGAAAACTTCACAACACAAAACTCAACAGAAAATCTCATGAGCTCCGTTAGTACAAGAAAACAAGCCACCACTTAAGGTACTGTAATGAACTCATTATTTATTTATATTGGTGCTAAACATACTGTATTCCAACTTCTCTATGGTTAATACCCCCGATACTAGCCATAGATTCATCAAAATAAGCAAACAACACACGAAAAACAGAATCTGTCAAAAAGAGAACAGCCTGTAGAATCTGTAGGTCTCGAATACTTCTGTAAGCCCAAAAATTCTGAAATGAATTGGTGGACGTGAGGAAATTATCTATTAATCATCTGCAAAAAGAATCAACCTAATCGCACTCTGCAGTTAAAAATGGCAGCAAATCTCGTGAGCGCTAAAGTTTCTGTTTTTTACAGCAAGATCGCAAAAACTCCCCCCAAGTCTTCCCAAAGGTTCTACTTGGCACAAACACTAATTAAAAGCATAAAAGCACATCTAAACAGAAGCTAGATGAATTATTCATTACCAAACAGAACCGAAAAGCAAGAAACAAAAATAAAATTGGGTTGCCTCCCAACAAGCGCTATCGTTTAACGCCCCTAGCTAGGCATAAAAACAAGAATAGATCTAGGTATTATCATCTTTGGTTTTTAATTTTTTAGCAGAGTCATGCTCGAATCCAGGAGGTTCTTTATGTTTCCCTTCATATTCAGAAAATTTTAGGTCTAAAGAATCCAACTGCTTATTGCAATGGGTAATTAACATATTCATGCGGTTATGGTTTCCGCTAACACTCTTAAGAGGTTCAAGAAACTTTTGTAAAATTATCGTTACTTTGCAAATCTTCTCAAAAACTTGTGTCTCTTCCTGGGTATGATGTGGCCCCTTTTGTTGAGGTAGTGTTCCCACTATTCCCTCTATGATTTCATGTGCACAACTGGGATCAATTTCAATAAAATTTCCTTTGCCAACACAATCCAAGAGTTGTCTATGGGACATATTTAGTCCAACATAAAAATTGCGAAGTAAAATTCTAAAATTCACCTCTAAGGTGCAATTATGATAAGATTCCATCATCCTAAACCAAGCTTCTTTTAAATTTTCTCCTTGTCTTTGTCTGAACTGAAGAACTTCAAACTCCGTAGACAAAGGAGAAGATAAGGGACTAGCCATGACGGCGAAGCAAACGATCTAACACACGGACACACAAGAAGCAAGCAGAAAAGAAGCGAACTGAGAAAGAGGGCGAATGGAAAAGAGGGCGAATAAATTGGCAAGAGTGAAGTTGGGGAGAGGAAAACGAGAGGCAAATGGCAAATAATGTAATGCGAGGGATAAGAGTTTGTGATGGGTACTTGGTATGTCTTGACTTGACTTGACTTGGCGTAGATCTCCCCAGCAACGGCGCCAGAAATCCTGCTTGCTACCTCTTGAGCACCGTGTTGATTTTCCCTTGAAGAGGAAATGGTGATGCAGCAAAGTAGCATAAGTATTTCCCTCAGTTTTTGAGAACCAAGGTATCAATCCAGTAGGAGACTACACGCAAGTCACCTCACACCTACACAAACAAATAAGAACCTTGCAACCAACGCGATAAAGGGGTTGTCAATCCCTTCACGGCCACTTGAAAAAATGAATCTGATAGAGATAATAAGACAAATATTTTTGGTATTTTTATGATATAGATTGAAAGTAAAAATTGCAAAGTAAAATAGATTGGAAACTTATATGATGGAAAATAGACCCGGGGGCCATAGGTTTCACTAGTGGCTTCTCTCAAAATAGCATAAGTATTACGGTGGGTAAACAAATTACTATCGAGCAATTCATAGAGAAGTGCATAATTATGAGAATATCTAGGCATGGTCATGTATATAGGCATCATGTCCACGACAAAGTAGACTGAAACGATTCTGCATCTACTACTATTACTCCACACATCGACCACTATCCAGCATGCATCTAGAGTATTAAGTTCATAAGAACAGAGTAACACATTAGGCAAGATGACATGATGTAGAGGGATAAACTCAAGCAATATGATATAAACCCCATATTTTCATCCTTGATGGCAACAATACAATACATGCCTTGCTGCCCCTGCTGTCACTGGGAAAGCACACCTGAAGATTGAACCCAAAGCTAAGCACTTCTCCCATTGCAAGAAAGATCAATCTAGTAGGCCAAACCAAACTGATAATTCAAAGAGACCTGCAAAGATAACAAATCATACATAAAAGAATTCAAAGAAGAATTAAATATTGTTCATACACAATCTTGATCATAAACCCACAATTCATCGGATCCCGACAAACACACCGCAAAAATAATTACATTGAATAGCTCTCCAAGAAGATCGAGGAGAACTTTGTATTGAGATCCAAAGAGAGAGAAGAAGCCATCTAGCTAATAACTATGGACCCCGAAGGTCTGTGGTAAACTACTCACACATCATCGGAGATGCTAGGGTGTTGATGTAGAAGCCCTCCGTGATCGATTCCCCCTCTGGTGGAGCTCCGGAAAAGGCCCCAAGATGGGATATCTTGGGTACACAAGGTTGCGGCGGTGGAAATAGGTTTCGTGGTGCTCTCGGATATTTTTGGGGTATATGAGTATATATAGGCGAAAGAAGTTGGCCAGGGGAGCCACGAGGGGCCCACGAGGGTGCGGGGCGCTCCTCCCTGCCTCGTGGCCTCCTTGATGCTTCCTTGACGTCCACTCCAAGTCTCCTAGATTGCGTTTGTTCCAAAAATCACTCTCCCGAAGGTTTCATTCCATTTGGATTCCGTTTGATATTCCTTTTCTGCGAAACACTGAAATAGGCAAAAACCAACAATTTGCACTGGGCCTTTGGTTAGTAGGTTAGTCCGAAAAATAATATAAAAGTGTATAATAAAGCCCATTAAACATCCAAAACAGATAATATAATAGCATGGAACAATCAAAAATTATAGATATGTTGGAGACGTATCACGCCCCCACGACGCCCTCGCCGACTCCGTCAGGGGTCTCGGCATCACCCGCCTCGTTGGCCGCCGCCTCACCGGCATGTTCGCCGGCAACCGCTGCATGGCCGGCCTCTTCGCCGGCCGCCCCATCGCCGTTATCTTCATCGGCCACCTCGGGCGCCGCCCCGTCACCGGTCGCTACACCGGGTGCCTCCACGGCCCTCTCGTCGGCTGCTTCGCTGGCCACCATGCCGGCTGTCATGCCGAGTGCCTCGTCGATTGCCTCATCGGCCACTTCGCCGGCCATCTTGCCGCCCACCTCACCGGACGTCCCGGCGCTATCGTCTCGCCCCGTCGCCCGGGCCTGAGCTGGCGTTCATCATCCGAGTCTGCGGTACTCGAGCGACGAGTACCACCTCCCCGCCTCCACCTCAGAGCCGTCCCCTATTCCTTAGTCCGCTCGTGTAGCCCTTCGTGATCCTCACTGGCTTGCCGTGATGCAGGAAGAGTTCGACGCTCTCCAGCGAAACCACACCTCGACACTGGTTCCCCGGCCTCCTCGCGCCAATGTCATCAGTGGCAAGTGGGTCTTTTGCCACAAGACCCGCTCGGATGGTACCCTTGAGCGCTACAAGGCTCGCTGGGTGGTTCATGGTTTTCGACAGCGCGCTGGAGTTGACTCTACTGAGACGTTTGCACCGGTTGTCAAACCGGGAATGATTCGCACCGTCCTCCATCTTGTAGTGTCCCGAGGCTGGCCAGTTCATTAGATGGATGTCTCCAACGCCTTCCTCCACGACCATCTCGATGAGCAGGTTTATTGTGAGCAGCCCACCAGTTTCGTCAATGCATCTCTTCCTGGCCATGTGTGTTTGCTGTCCCGGTCTCTCTACAGGCTCAAGCAAGCACCTCGCGCTTGGTACCAGCTGAGGGAGTCCTGGATTAGGGGGTGTTCGGGTAGCCGGACTCTAGGACTATGAAGATACAAGATTGAAGACTTCGTCCCGTGTCCGGATGGGACTTTCCTTGGCGTGGAAGGCAAGCTTGGCGATGCGGATATTCAAGATCTCCTACCATTGTAACTGACTTTGTGTAACCCTAACCCTCTCCGGTGTCTATATAAACCAGAGGGTTTTAGTCCGTACGACAAGTTCATCATGCAACAATCATACCATAGGCTAGCTTTTAGGGTTTAGCCTCCTTGATCTCGTGGTAGATCTACTCTTGTACTACCCATATCATCAATATTAATCAAGCAGGACGTAGGGTTTTACCTCCATCAAGAGGGCCTGAACCTGGGTAAAACATCGTGTTCCTTGCCTCCTGTTACTATCCGGCCTAGACACACAGTTCGGGACCCCCTACCCGAGATCCGCCGGTTTTGACACCGACATTGGTGCTTTCATTGAGAGTTCCTCTGTGTCGTCGCTTTCAGGCCCGATGGCTCCTTCGATCATCAACAGCAATGCAGTCCAGGGTGAGACTTTTCTCCCCAGACAAACCTTCGTCTTCGGCGGCTTCGCACTGCGGGCCAATTCGCTTGGCCACCTTGAGCAGATCGAAAGCTACGCCCCTGGCCATCAGGTCAGGTTTGGAAGCCTAAACTACACGACTGACATCCGCGGGGACTTGATCTTCGACGGATTCGAGCCACAGCCAAGCGCGCCGCACTGTCTCGATGGGCATGATATAGCTCTGCCGCCGAACAGCGCCTTGGAGGCCGCACACGCATCGGTTCCGACCATTGATTCGGAGCCTACTGCGTCGATCGAGGATCAGCGGTTGGATGCTGCCTCAGGGGCTGCGATCTCAGAGGCGATCGAGCCGAACTCCAGCACCGCACTCCGCATGGCCCGTGACTCCGAGGAGCCGGATTCCTCTCCGAACTCCGAGCCCCCCACGCCCCTGCCAATCGGATCCGATTGGGCGCCGATAATGGAGTTCACCGCCGCGGACATCTTTCAGCACTTGCCCTTTGGTGACATCCTGAATTCTCTAAAGTCTCTCTCTTTATCAGGAGAGCCCTGGTCGGACTACGGCCAGCAAGGTTGGGATACGGACGATGAAGAAATTCAAAACCCACCCACCACCCACTTGGTAGCCACTTTCGACGACTTAACCGACATGCTTGACTTTGACTCCGAAGACATCGACGGCATGGACGACGATGTAGGAGACGAACAAGAACCAGCACCTGTAGGGCGCTGGAAGGCCACCTCGTCATATGACATATATATGGTGGACACTCCAAAGGATGGAGATGGCGATGGAACAGCGGGGGACGATACCTCTAAGAAACAGCCCAAGCCGGCGTCAGCGGCGCCGCTCTAAATCCCGCCAAAGCAAAAACTGTGATTCCGGCACGGGAGATAATACTACTCCAGATAGCGCCGAAGAACGCCCCCTCCAGCAAGATTCAGCATAGGAAGACAGAGAAGCCAGCCCTCACGAGAGGGCGGCGGACCAAGAGGTTGAGGACGATAATTATACGCCTCCCTCCGAAGACGAGGCAAGCCTCGACGACGAGTTCGTCGTGCCAGAGGATCTCGCCGAACAAGAGCGTTTTAAACGCAGGCTTATGGCCACGACAAGCAGCCTCAAGAAAAAGCAGCAACAGCTTAGAGCTGATCAGGATTTGCTAGCTGACAGATGGACTGAAGTCCTTGCGGCCAAAGAGTACGAACTCGAACGCCCCTCCAAGAGTTACCCAAAGCGCAGGATGCTACCCCGACTAGAGGAGGAAGCACCTACATCACCAACGCATGACATGGCCGACCGACCACCTCGTGGCCGCGACAGAGAGGCCTCTTGGCCCTCCGCTCAAGCCATGCCCCGACGCCGCGTCAAGCATACTAAAGCATGGGAAAATGTGCCCGACCTGCACGACATACTGGAGGACAAGGCACGGCAAACAAGATCGATCTACGGATCGCGCAGGCGCCCCACGGCACGTGACGGTGATCGTCACTCCGGATGCAATAAATCCGGCCGGGCCGAACTCAACAGACAAAGCTCCTTCGAGCTGCGTCGTGATATAGCCCAATACAGAGGCGCCGCACACCCACTATGCTTCACAGATGAAGTAATGGATCATAAAATCCCTGAGGGCTTCAAACCCGTAAACATCGAATCGTACAATTGCACAACAGATCCTGCGGTATGGGTCGAGGATTATCTCCTTCATATCCACATGGCCCACGGTGATGATCTACACGCCATCAAATACCTCCCACTCAAACTTAAGGGACCAGCCCAGCATTGGCTTAATAGCTTACCAGCAGACTCAATCGGTTCTTGGGAGGACCTGGAAGCCGCATTCCTTGACAACTTCCAGGGCACTTATGTGCGACCACCGGACGCTGATGACCTAAGCCTGAGCCTGCTTTACCAGGATACAGTGCGAAAAATGGGCATAGATCCCTCGAGGATCAAGCCCACCAAAACGACCTTTAAAGGCGTCATACCAGGTGTAGAAGCCAACTGTACAGGCTCAGTCACACTGGAAGTGGTCTTCGGATCTCCGGATAACTTCCGAAGCGAGGAGTTAATCTTCGGCATAGTCCCACTCCGCAGTGGCTATCACGCACTGCTCGGGCGAACCGCATTCGCAAAATTCAACGCGGTACCGCACTATGCATACCTCAAGCTCAAGATGCCAGGCCCTAGAGGAGTAATCACGGTCAATGGGAACACTAAACGCTCCCTCCGAACGTAGGAGCACACGGCAGCGCTCACAGCAGAAGTACAAGGCAGCCTCTCTAGGCAGTTCTCCAGTTCGGCCTTCAAAAAGCCAGACACTGTCAAGCGCGCCCGGAGTACCCTACAACAAGACCGCCTGGCATGTTCTGAGCTAGCGTAGCAATGCGGCCCCACCCTAGCCCTCGCGATATAGCGAAACTAGTGCTTCGCGTACATAACTATGCTCTTGAAATACCATGGGCACAGGGGAAGGGCCACTATCACGGCACGCCCGAAATACGGCTTAAACCGCACCAGGGGCTGCCGGATTCCTTTTTTTCTTTTTTTCTCTTACTCTCAGGACTCCATACTTCGGATGACCCGTTCGGCAATTCAACCGCCGCACAAACGATGTAAGATCCAGGAAAGCAGACAAGCCACGCCGCATTATGGCACTCCCAGGTGGTCTCTATTGCGAGCAGTATACCTGTTTTTTAATACAATTCCGCGGCCTGCCCTTGGCGAGGACATGTTAAATTTTCCAATTTCTTTTTCTTATCGCATTATTTGTATCGTTCCACTTTCATAGCAGCCTTTCTATAAACAATGCATAGCTTTTTGTCTATTTTTTGCATTATCCTCTTTTTATATATATGTTTATCAATAACATGTTGCATCCGTACATTGTGGTCCGGCAAAAATACGCCAGGGGCTTCAGTACCCATCAATATGGCGTGAGAAGTCCGTACACTTTCACAAGTGCGGCACCCCCGAACTTATAGCACTATATGCATCGGCTCCGAATCATGATTTGGGTCAATAGTTGGGTTTGCCCGGCTCCTATGTTTTGGTGCCTTACATTCCGCTATATCGGCTAAGGTAGCACTAGGAGAACTACTGCGATTGTGCCCCAGTTGAGCTGGGCTGAGCACCTCAGTAGAGAAAGCTAAAACTGACTGTCATGATGAGGCGAGAGACCGGTCGCTGTTCGAGTGGTTTTTCGAGTCCTTAAAGACTTATGCCGCTTCGAGCGAGGAACCGGCTTTGTCCGGCCAAGGCGTGGATAGCGCCCCAAACTCGGTCTTCCGAATACTAGGGGCTTCGCCAAAATTTAAAATTGTAGAGTTCTATGGCTAAGTGAGAGTGTTCAAGCATTATAGTCCGATTGCCTTGTTCGTTGTGCTGAGCGCCTCCCTCGACGGACCCAATCATGGGAAAAAGAGCGCTCAGGTTTATCCCGAACACCCCAGCACAAGTGGCATGGGGGCAGAAGCTGACGACTGGCCATCTCTCAATTTTTGATAAACGGCCGCACAGAAAGTAATATTTTAAATTCAAGCATTGCTTAGCGCATATGAACAAGTTTTCAGTGCACAGGATAACACGAGCGAGTTCATTCAAAAATTACATCCTTGGTGCATTCATCTGCCATAAGGCGGGCACCGGCCAGAACATCCTTGTAATAGTTCTTGGGCTTGCGATGCTCCTTCCCCGGTGGCGGCCCGTCCCTCACAAGCTTCTCACCGTCCAGCTTACCCCAGTGCACCTTTGCACGGGCAAGGGCCCTACGGGCACCTTCGATGCATACGGAGCGCTTGATGACCTCGAGCCTGGGACAAGCCTCCACCAGCCGCCACACCAGTCCAAAGTACCTCCCAGGCACGGCCTCTCTAGGCCACAACCGAACTATGAAGCCCTTCAGGGCCTGTTCGGCCGCCTTGTGGAGCTCGACCAGCTGCTTCAGCTGGTCGCTCAAGGGCACAGGGTGTTCGGCCTCAGCGTACTGAGACCAGAACACCTTCTCCGTCGAGCTACCTTCCTCGGCTCAGTAGAATGCGGCGGCATCGGATACGCTGCGGGGAAGATCTGCGAATGCCCCTGAAGAGCTCCGGATTCGGGTAAGTAACAAGTAGTTTACTTTTATATGTCTGCTTTGCATAGAGAATGACTTACCCGCCGCTATATTTTTCACCGCATCCAATTCCTGGAGGGCCTTCTGGGCTTCGGCCTTGGCAGATTTGGCAGTTTTAAGGGCCGCAGCAAACTCGGACGCTCGCGTATTTGAGTCGAGCTCCAAACTCTCATGTTTTTTCATGAGAGCCTGAAGCTCTTGCTGCACCTCACCGACCTGTGCCTCAAATTTCTCCTGCTCGGTGCGCTCCATGGTCGCTCTCTTCTTGGCCTTGGACAGCGCCTTCTTGAGGGTCGCCACCTCAGTCGTGGCCCCTATAATAAGCAGTATACTCCTGTCATTTTTTGCAATTGCGTCTTCTTATAGGCATTTTTTTCTATAAGGTATCTCTTACCTTCTTTCTCCTTGAGCTGCCGTTTGGCAAGGCCGAGCTCTTGCTCGGTCCGCTCGAGGCCCTGCTTCAGGGCACCCACCTCCGCAGTCAGTGCGGCGGTGGCCAGCAGCGAAGCCTGCATACGTATATTGACTCCTTTTTAGTTAGACTCCTGCGATATTTAATAGATCCTCTATTCGGCTTTTCTTTCCGAACGCCAAACAGAGCATCAGGGGCTACTGTCTATGCGGTAATATTTTTACATATTTTTTACTTACCTTGAAGCCTGTTAGAAGGCTAGTACAAGCTTCAGTAAGTCCGCTTTGGGCGGACCAAACCTTCTGGACCACCGTACTCATGATGGCACGGTGCTCCTCGTCGATGGAGGCGCCCTTAAGCATGTCCAGCAGATTGTCCGGCACCTCCGGTTGGACGGAGGACGCCGGCTCAATAGGCTTGCTCCTCATGCAGGAGTTCGCCTGCCGCGGTCCGGAACCGTTGATGATTCTGGCGCGGTGTCTCGCTTAAAGCCGGACTTGGAGCCCTGGGGGGTCTTCTTCCCTTTACTCATGGAGTCCGGGAGGTCGCCTCGCGGCTCCTCCTGGACCGCCTCCTCTTGCCGCGGAGCTTGTCGCGACGCCACTTCGGCGTCATCCGCAGCACAGGGGGAGGCAGCGGGCGGAACTGAATTCACGTCCGGTGAATCCAGGGAGCCGCTCGACGACTCGTCGAGCCCGTCCTTGGGCGGGCTGCATGATTACATTCGACATTAGGGAAAGCTGTGCAACAAAAGGAATATCATGAGTTACTCTGGTATCCAAACACTTACGATTTCGCCAGACGCTTGGCCCTGTCCGACCACTCCTCTTCGTCCTCGTCAGCGTTGGGGGCGTAGTCCGGCGGAGGGGTTTTCCTCTTTTTGGACCCGTCGGCCTCCCCTACTGGGGCGGCCTTCCTCTTCTTTCCTCCCCCCGCTGGAGGGGGAGAGGTTTCTTCTTCCTCCTCCTCGTCTTCACGGGAGGAGTGCGTCTCAGACTCATCGGATGACGAGTCCGACACCACCATATGCCGGGAACTCTTTCGAGTCCCCGTGGCCTTCTTCTTCTTGACCTTCTTCTCCGGCACCACATAAGGTGCCGAAACTAGCAGCTTCACTAGGAGAGCAGGGGCTGGGTCTTCGGGCAAGGGGGCCGGACAGTTAATCAGTCCGGACTTCGCCTGCCAATCCTGTCAAAGGTGAGGGAGTTTAGCTCCCGCATAGAGTCAAACTATGAAGAAAACTTAACATCGTGTAAAAGGTGAAAATATTTTACCTCGCCAGCAGGACGCTACGAGCTGAATCCGCGGTCTTCGGAGGCGGATGTGGGAGCTTCAGCGCCTTTGGTTAGCCCCTTCCAGACATCTTCATACATCGTGTCGAAGAGCCTTCTTAGAGTTTGGTGCTGCGCCGGGTTGAACTCCCACAAATTGAAGTCCCATTCTTGACACGGAAGGATCCGGCGGATGAGCATGACCTGGACTATGTTGACAAGCTTGAGCTGCTTGATCACCAGGGACTGGATGCATTTTTGCAGTCCAGTCACCTCTTCTTCGTTGCTGCACGACAAGCCTGTCTCCTTCCAGGACGTGAGCCGCGTAGGGGGTCCAGATCGGAATTCAGGGGATGTGATCCACTTCGGATCGCGTGGCTCGGTGATGTAAAACCACCCTGACTGCCACCCCTTCAAGGTCTCCACAAAGGAGCCCTCGAGCCATAGGACGTTGGCTATTTTGCCCGCCATGGCACCTCCGCACTCCGCCTGGTTGCCGCGCACCACCTTTGGCTTGACGTTGAAGGTCTTGAGCCAGAGGCCGAAACGGGGGCGGATGCAGAGGAAAGCCTTGCACACGATGATAAACGCCGAGATATTGAGGATGAAGTTCGGGGCCAGATCGTGGAAATCTAGGCCATAGTAGAACATGAGCCCGCGGACAAATGGGTGGAGAGGAAAACCCAGTCCGCGGAGGAAGTGGGGAAGAAATACTACCCTCTCATGGGGCCTTGGGGTGGGAAGAAGCTGCCCCTCCTCAGGAAGCCGGTGCGCGATGTCTTTGGATAGGTATCCGGCCTTCCTTAGCTTTTTGACATGGCCCTCCGTGACGGAGGAGACCATACACTTGCCTCCCGCTCCGGACATTGTTGGAGAAGGTTGAGGTAGGAAGTGCGGGCTTGGGCGCTGGAGCTCGGGTGCGCAGAAGATGGATAGGCAAAGGAGGAGGAAGGCGTAGGTAAAAGGGAGGATCCTTATCCCCTTATATGAGCGGATGCGACTATGCGTCCCCACCAGCCTAGTAAAACTCGCTTGCCTCCCAAGCGCCGTGATAAATGGCGCGGTTGGGTTACCCACGTCCGTATTGATGAGAATCCCGTAAATGGAGGACACGATCTCTGCTTTGACAAGACGTGCCAAGGAAACCGCCTCGCAAAACACGCTGAGGTGGAAAAGTGAAAATGATTCGAATAAAGGCTTGGCCGTAGTGTGATGTCACGCTGCGGAATACGTGAGCAGATAAGATTTGTGTTAATATTATTCTCTCTGTGGCAATACGTGGAAACTTATTTTGCAGAGCCAGACACTACTCTTGGTGTTTACAAACTTTTATGAAGAATTTGGAGGAGGAACCCGCCTTGCAATGCCGAAGACAATCTACGCGCCGGACTCGTCGTCATTGAAGCCTGGTTCAGGGGCTACTGAGGGAGTCTTGGATTAGGGGGTGTTTGGGTAGCCGGACTATACCTTCAGCCGGACTCCAGGACTATGAAGATACAAGATTGAAGACTTCGTCCCGTGTCCGGATGGGACTTTCCTTGGCGTGGAAGGCAAGCTTGGCGATGCGGATATTCAAGATCTCCTACCATTGTAACCGACTTTGTGTAACCCTAACCCTCTCCGGTGTCTATATAAACCGGAGGGTTTTAGTCCGTACGACAACTTCATCATACAACAATCGTACCATAGGCTAGCTCTTAGGGTTTAGCCTCCTTGATCTCGTGGTAGATCTACTCTTGTACTACCCATATCATCAATATTAATCAAGCAGGACATAGGGTTTTACCTCCATCAAGAGGGCCTGAACCTGGGTAAAACATCGTGTTCCTTGCCTCCTGTTACTATCCGGCCTAGACACACAGTTCGGGACCCCCTACCCGAGATCCGCCGGTTTTGACACCGACACCAGCGGATCACTGGGTTTCTTCAGACACTGGGCTTCAGCGTGACTCGCTCGGACGCCTCACTGTTTGTCTATCGCCATGGTGACACGACTGCATATTTGCTCCTCTACGTCGACGACATCATCCTGACGGCCTCCTCTGCAGCTCTTCTTCAGTAGTTTACTCTCTGGCTACATGACAAGATCGCCATCAAGGACTTGGGTGCTATACATTACTTCCTTGGCATTGAGGTCGTTCGGCGACCGGATGGCTTCTTTCTTCATCAGCAGAAGTATGTGCACGAGCTCCTTGAGCATGCTGGCATGCTCAACTGTCACCCTGTTGCTACTCCTGTTGACACGAATGCCAAGGTTCTACTCTTGAGGGATTGCCAGTGTCGGATGCTCCCTTCTACCGGTCCATTGTCGGTGCTCCTCAGTATCTCACTCTCACCCAACCGGATCTACAGTATGCTGTTTAGAAGGTGTGTCTCCACATGCACGCCCCTCGTGACTCCCATTGGACTCTCGTGAAGCGGATCCTCCGTTACATTCGTGGCACGATGACTCTTGGGCTCACCCTCACGGCGCCCACTTCTTTGGAGATGATGGCCTACTCCGACACGGACTAGGCTGGCTGCCCCGACACCCGTCGGTCCACCTCTGGCTATTGCGTTTTCCTCGGTCCTTCACTCGTCTCGTGGTCATCCAAGCGGCAACCCATGGTATCACTACTACAGAAAACCCTAGTAGTAGCGCTTGAAATATGCATAGTATTAGCGCTGGGTCCAGCGCTACTACTAGGGCGCTACAACTAAGTTGTAGCAGTAGCGCTAGTATAGGCAGCGCTACTACTATGTATTGTTAGCAGTAGAGCTTCCTGGACCAGCGCTACTGATAGTTATCAGTAGTGTTTTTTCATATGAAGCACTGCTGCTAAGCCAGCGCTATTGCTAGGTACTCTCCAGCGCTACTGCTAATGTTCCTGCTTTCGTCGACCCTCACCCCTACGTATTTGTGGTGTATTTATATAGGCTCTATACAATAGTTTCATCAGATCATACTAAACATACACTATTCTCATCATATCATAGACATACAGTAGTCTCATCATACCATCATCATCATTCAACACAAATATCATCAAATCTCGAAAATAGCAATACACAAGTGCGATCATGTCATGTGTCGAATAAGTGCAACTGCATGGTCATGGTACACACACAAGTTTCATTATCTCTATCTAAACCATGATGTAGAAGAGAAGAGCGACCAGCATGAGCAAGAGTGTGACTATGTAGTACCGGCGGTCCCGCCCCTGCTCATGCTAGAGTGTCCACCTCAAGTAACTACCTTCCACTTCGGCTCTGCTATCAAACCCTCTGTGGCTAGCACCCGAGTACCTGTGCACCTGGGCCTGAGCGGCTGGCCAGTGGTCGTAGACTCCTGGAACCCTCCGAATGTACACGACATAGTAGCCCTTCGCCATCTCTGATCTATGTACCTGCATCGTGAGTTGATTAATTGAAAGATAATATGCAACATAATGTACTTAAAAAACAAGGAGGCATAATTGGCAAAATACAATCAAACAATAGTAAACATAAATGACGAAGTTCCTCATACCCAAACTAATTAACTAGAGCGATCTATGCTAGTTCAGGACCACGGTTTAGTTACATCACATAGTTTCGCCGTGCATAAATTCAAAGTTTTGCCATAGAAAGACAGTAGTGACACATTGTCATCAACAATCAGTCCTCCATGTCGGCGGTCCAATCTTCATAGTCAGGGAGGAAGCACCCGAGCTTCTTGAAAGGCTTCAGGTCCAGACGCTGATCAAGTAGCAGTGCTTGGACATCTTCCCGTGTGATTGGCCCATGGTAGAACATCCTTGTTGGTTCGAGGACCTACTTCATGATCACTTGGGCAAGTTCACATTTTACATGATAAAAGTCAGCTCTGATTTGATGATCCAGTGTCCTTCCTATGCTTGTGGCCCAGATGACAATCTCAGCATCGTTGGTAGTAGGTGACATGCGAAGGCGTTGATTATCCCTTCTGTACTCGAGCAGGTGATGCAGGAGGTAGAATCCATCAGCCATACTGGTGTGCAGTTGCTGGATGCAGCAGAAGTCGCTCTTATGACCGAAGGCCAGCCCGCGATTCCTGTACTTTTTCACCTTGATATATCCACCAAACAGGCTGAAGGTTAACAGGGCACTATCGAGAACACCCTTTATGTGCTTGTAATCCTTTTTCCCAAGGTTCTTCGATGAGTCCAAGTACATCGCATGGGAGTATTCCGGGGACAGAACGATGAGGACGGCACCCCCCTCGTTGCGCAAATTAAGTACACCTCAAATTAGCCTCCATGCTTGCAAAGGAATGATTAACACTTACGGAAGGATATGTGCGGACGACTTATGTGGGATGATAAGGCAAGAGAATCACTTCCTTGTCCTTATTAGCGATCATGAATTCGCAGAGGTACTTACTCGCATAGTCACGGTGCTCATTGCAAACTGCCAAGAAGCTCTCGTGCATATAGAACATGTCCACGACGTAGATATATTTGATGTTCTCGACCCTGATGAAGTGGTTCAGATATAGCGCCTACATGCGGATGAACTGGAAATCGAGCTTGGTCATGTGGAACATATCGTAGATGTAGTCAAATCGCAGGATGAACTTATTCGCGGGCCATCTCTCAACGTACAACCTCCCACCCGGCACCTGAGCCGCGTAAAGTGGGTATCCTGGTTTTTCCATGACCAGAAGGCTTTTCTCTCTAGCCAGCACATCTTAATGGAGTCTCCTTAGATCATTTTTCACTATGTGCTCTAGCGCTTTCGTAGGTAGGATCGGCTGGCCGGCGACATGGAAGCGCTGCGCACCTTCGACATGTATTCTTTCTACCACCCGGGCCTCCAGAGGCGGCTGGCTGCTTGAAGCAGCTTTGGCTCCTTTAGGGCCTTTCTTGTCCGGTCTCCTCCTTTGCTTCTTGGTGGGTGGCGGTAGTGAGCCCACCATACCTTCCCTAACCACCACCCCATGTGTCGTCGGGCTAATCAGTGGACGGGCATCGGGGGGTTGCTGGGTACAGGCAGCATCTGGAGGCGTCTCCTGCGAGGATTGCTTGAAGAGAGACTTTTTGCATTCTGCCTTGGGACGTTCCGGCTCCAACAAATTAGGCAGCATCAAGTCATCATCTCCACGCTCATAGCCTGAGTCTTCGCCGTCCTGAGCCATCAATCCTCCATCATCATAGGCGTGATGACCCACAAGTATAGGGGATCTATCGTAGTACTTTCGATAAGTAAGAGTGTCAAACCCGACGAGGAGCAGAAGGAAATGATAAACGGTTTTCAGCAAGGTATTCTCTGCAAGTACTGAAATAAGTGGTAACAGATAGTTTTGTGATAAGATAATTTGTAACGAGCAACAAGTAACAAAAGTAAATAAAGTGCAGCAAGGTGGCCCAATCCTTTTTGTAGCAAAGGACAAGCCTGGACAAACTCTTATATAAGGAAAAGCGCTCCCGAGGACACATGGGAATATCGTCAAGCTAGTTTTCATCACGTTCATATGATTCGCATTCGGTACTTTGATAATTTGACATGTGGGTGGACTGGTGCTTGGGTGCTGTTCTTACTTGAACAAGCATCCCACTTATGATTAGCCTCTATTGCAAGCATCCGCAACTACAACAAAAGTATTAAGGTAAACCTAACCATATCATGAAACATATGGATCCAAATCAGCCCCTTACGAAGCAACGCATAAACTAGGGTTTAAGCTTCTGTCACTCTAGCAACCCATCATCTACTTATTACTTCCCAACGCCTTCCTCTAGGCCCAAATAATGGTGACGTGTTATGTAGTCGACGTTCACATAACACCACTAGAGGCTAGACAACATGCATCTCATCAAAATATCGAACGAATACCAAATTCACATGACTACTAATAGCAAGACTTCTCCCTTGTCCTCAGGAACAAACGTAACTACTCACAAAGCATAAACATGTTCATAATCAGAGGGGTATTAATATGCATATAGGATCTGAACATATGATCTTCCACCAATTAAACCAACTAGCATCAACTACAAGGAGTAATTAACACCACTAGCAACCTACTAGCACCAAACCCGGACTTGAAGACAAGAATCGGATACAAGAGATGAACTAGGGTTTTGAGATGAGATGGTGCTGATGAAGACGTTGATGGAGATTGCCCTCTCCCGATGAGAGGAGCGTTGGTGATGACGATGGCGATGATTTCCCCCTCCAGGAGGGAAGTTTCCCGGGCAGAACAGGTCTGCCGGAGCTCTAGATTGGATGTGCCAAGGTTCCGCCTCATGGCGCCGGAGTTTCTTCCCGAAAGGTTGCTTCTTATTTTTTTCTCGATGAAAGACTTCATATAGGAGAAGATGGTCATTGAAGAACCACCAGGGGGCCCACGAGGTAGGGGGCGCGCCCTAGGGGGGGCGCCCCACCCTCGTGAGCACGGTGTGGGCCCCCTGGTCTTCATCTTTGGCGAGAATTTTTCATTATTTATTATAAGGTATTCCGTGGAGTTTCAGGACTTTTGGAGTTGTGCAAAATAGGTCTCTAATATTTGCTCCTTTTCCAGCACAGAATTCCAGCTGCCAGCATTCTCCCTCCTTATGTAAACCTTGTAAAATAAGAGAGAATAGCCATAAGTATTGTGACATAATGTGAAATAACAGCCCATAATGCAATAAATATTGATATAAAAGCATGATGCAAAATGGACGTATCAACTCCCCAAGCTTAGACCTCGCTTGTCCTCAGGCGAAAGCTGATAACAATAAATATGTCCCCATGTTTAGAGGTAGAGGCGTCGATAAAAATAAAATACGGACATGAGGGCATCATGATTATTCTCATAATAGCAGCATATATAGATATTGTCATATGATTACTTATGTTCAAGTGATGATCTATTCACAATGCAAAAGTATGAATCAGAAACCTTATTGAGAGCCAACAAACTATAACCTCAATCATTGAAGCAATTGCAATTGATCATAACATCAGAAAGAGTCTATGTCAGAGCTAAAAAGCAAGTCCACATACTCAACTATCATCTAGTCCTTCATAATTGCTAACACTCGCGCAATACCTGTGGTTATGGAGTTTTAATCGGACACAGAGATAGGGGCTTATAGTTTCACCCCACAACCTTTTACCTCGAGGGTAATGTCAACAATAATAATTCATGCCCCCCTACATCCAATTAGATATATATATATCAGGTTCTTTCCAACATGCCGGGCTTGCCAAAGGATAAAATGAAAAAGGAAAGGTGAAGATCACCATGACACTTGCATAAGGTAGAAGATAATAATAAAAGATAGGCCCTTCGTAGAAGGAGCATAGGTTGCCATGCCCTTTTATGGTTGGATGCACAAAATCTTAATGCGAAAGAACGTCGCTTTATATTGCCCCTTGTGATATGAACCTTTATTATGCAGTCCGTCACTTTTATTACTTCCACATCACAAGATCGTATAAAAGCTTATTTCTCCCACACCAATCAATCATACATATTTAGAGAGCAATTTTTATTGCTTTGCACCGATGACAACTTACTTGAAGGATCTTATTCAATCCATAGGTAGATATGGTGGACTCTCATGGCAAAACTGGTTTAAGGGTATTTGGAAGCACAAGTAGTATCTCTACTTGGTGCTGAGAATTTGGCTAGCATGAGGGGGAAAGGCAAGTTCAACATGTTGGATGATCCATGACAACATACTTTATCTCAGATATAAGAAAACATAACCCATTACGTTGTCTTCCTTGTCCAACATCAACTCTTTAGCATGTCATATTTTGATGAGTGTTCCCAATCATAAAAGATGTCAATAATAGTATATTTATATGTGAAACCTCTCTTTCCTTATTACTTCCTATTAATTGCAACGATGACCGAAGCTATGTCTGCCAATTCCCAACAAATTTTAATCAGCACACTCTTTCTATGTGAAGTCATTACTATCAATAAGATCAATATGAACTTTTGTTTCTTCTTATTCTTTTTCTCTTTTCTTTTCTTTTATTTGGGATCATGGCAAAAATAAGCAAGCCCTTGACTCAATCACTAATCTTTATTATATAACTCACGGACTCGATTACATAGAGAGATCATAAAGCAAAACTCGAAACTAGATCATGCCATAAACTTTATTCTACTAGATCAAAATACTACTAATAGGATCAAACTAAGAAAAACGGTAAAGATAGGAGTTGTGATTGTGATACGATACCAGGGCACCTCCCCCAAGCTTGGCAGTTGCCAAGGGGAGTGCCCATACCCATGTGATTATATCTCCTTGGTTGGTGAAGAAGGTGGAGGTGTTGTTGATGAGGCAGGCTTGTCATCCATCTTCCAAGGCATAGGTTCACCATCATAGAAGGATGATCGAGTCTCCGGAATCCTCAAATCTGCAGCCAAACTCATTCTTTTGAATCTATATTCATACTCACAGTTTTGGTTTTGCAGGTCATAGATTTGGGCTTGGAGGTGCTCGATCTTCTCATATAGCTTGAAGACGGCCTCCTCGGTGTTCTTGGCGTCCGGCTTGTAGTTGTTAGTGAACTCCGCGAGCATCGTGTGGCTAGCATTGATTCCACGCTCCACCATCCCCTGGCACTTGAAAATTTGTTGCTCCATTGCTTCGAGCCTCGTCTCCACGCTTCCGGTTCCCTTTGGTCCCTCAGCATCGCAGATGTGCAGCAACCCATCACGCATCTCAATGGTTTCAGGGTGTCGCAGCACCTCCACGAGGTAAGGGTTGATGACCTTCTCGAAGAACTTGTCCTTGGAAGCACTTGGGGACGTCATGATAATCTAGATCTGTCAGAAAAACAACTCGAAACAAAAACAGGAGATTCTTGTGTGATACGGGAGTCAAAACCCCCAGGAGATTATACAGTGATTTTTTACCGACTAAAATACGTATCGTGCAAGAAAACGGACTCCGGAAGGCACACGAGGAGCTCAGGAGGTAGGGGGCGCGCCCAGGGGGTAGGGCGTGCCCTCCACCCTCGTGGGGCCCTCATGTCCTTCCCGGACTACTACTACTTAATTTTCTATTTTTCTAAATATTCCAAAACGGAGAAATATTGCCTTAAAAATTGTTTTGGAGTCGTTTTACTTACCGTACCACATACCTATTCCTTTTCGGAGTCTAAAACATTCTGGAAAGTGTCCCTTATGTATTCCTCCGGGGTTACAGTTTCTATAATATTGGTTTCAACATTTATGGGATTACCTGAGATATAGTGTTTAATTCTTTGACCATTTACCACCTTCGGATTTGTGCCTTCAAAGTTGTTGATTTTTATGGCACTGGAACGATAGACCTCCTCGATAACATAGGGGCCTTCCCATTTAGAGAGAAGTTTCCCTGCAAAAAATCTTAAACGAGAGTTGTATAGCAATACATAATCACCTACATTAAACTCACGCTTTTGTATCCTTTTGTCATGCCATCTTTTAACCTTTTCTTTAAACAACTTGGCATTTTCATAAGCTTGGGTTCTCCATTCATCAAGTGAGCTAATATCAAATAGCCTCTTTTCACCGGCAAGTTTGAAATCATAATTGAGCTCTTTAATAGCCCAATATGCCTTATGTTCTAGTTCGAGAGGTAAGTGACATGCTTTTCCATATACCATTTTATATGGAGACATACCCATAGGATTTTTATATGCAGTTCTATAGGCCCATAATGCATCATCAAGTTTCTTGGACCAATTATTTCTAGACCTATTGACAGTCTTTTGCAAAATTAATTTGAGTTCTCTATTACTGAATTCTACTTGACCACTAGACTGTGGGTGATACGGAGATGCAATTCTATGATTGACGTCATATTTAGCAAGCATTTTACGGAAAGCACCATGAATAAAATGTGAACCACCATCAATCATTAAATATCTAGGGACTCCAAACCTCGGAAAAATAACTTCTTTAAGCATTTTAATAGAAGTGTTATGATCAGCACTACTAGTTGGAATAGCTTCTACCCACTTAGTAACGTAATCAACAGCAACTAAAATATGTGTATATCCATTAGAGGAAGGAAAAGGTCCCATATAATCAAAGCCTCAAACATCAAATGGTTCAATAACAAGTGAATAATTCATAGGCATTTCTTGACGTCTACTAATATTACCAATTCTTTGACATTCATCACAAGGTAGGACAAACTTACGGGCATGCTTGAAGAGAGTAGGCCAATAAAAACCGGATTGCAATACCTTATGTGCAGTTCTATCTCCCGCGTGGTGTCCTCCATAAGACTCGGAATGACACTTGCGTAGGATCTGTTCCTGTTCATGCTCAGGTACACAACGTCTAATAACACCATCTACTCCTTCTTTATAAAGATGTGGGTCATACCAAAAGTAATGTCTTAAATCATAGAAAAACTTTTTCTTTTGCTGGTATGTGAAGCTAGGTGGTATAAACTTAGCAACAATATAATTAGCATAATCAGCATACCATGGAGTACTACGAGAAGTACTTATAACATTTAATTGTTCATCAGGAAAGCTATCATTAATAGGTAGTGGGTCATCAAGAATATTTTCTAACCTAGACAAGTTGTCTGCAACGGGGTTCTCAGCTCCTTTTCTATCAACAATATGCAAATCAAATTCTTGTAGCAAGAGAACCCATCTAATAAGTCTAGGTTTAGCATCTTCCTTTTCCATAAGGTATTTAATAGCAGCACGATCAGTTTGAATAGTTACTTTAGAATCAACAATATAAGGTCTGAACTTATCACAGGCAAATACAACTGCTAAAAGCTCTTTTTCAGTAGTAGCATAATTTCTTTGAGCATTGTCTAGAGTCTTACTAGCATAATGGATAACATTTAGTTTCTTATCAATTCTTTGCCCTAGAACAACACCTACAGCATAATCGCTAGCATCACACATAATTTCAAAGGGTAAATTCCAATCAGGTGGTAGAACAACAGGTGCAGAGACCAATGCTTTCTTAAGTATTTCAAATGCTTCTACACAATCATCATCAAAGACAAATGGTATATCTTTTTGTAATAAATTGGTCAGAGGCCGAGAAATTTTTGAGAAGTCCTTAATGAACCTCCTATAAAATCCGGCGTGACTAAGGAAACTTCTTATACCTTTGATGTCCTTGGGACATGGCATCTTTTCAATAGCATCAACCTTGGCTTTATCCACTTAAATACCTCTTTCAGAAACTTTATGCCCCAAGACAATACCCTCATTAACCATAAAGTGGCACTTTTCCCAATTAAAGACAAGATTAGTTTCTTCACATCTTTGCAAAACTCGATCAAGATTGCTCAAGCAATCATCAAAAGAAGATCCATATACGGAAAAGTCGTCCATGAAAACCTCACAAATCTTTTCACAAAAGTCAGAGAATATAGCCATCATGCATCTTTGAAAGGTAGCAGGTGCATTACATAAACCAAAAGGCATCTGTCTATAAGCAAAAGTACCAAAAGGGCATGTAAAAGTAGTCTTTGATTGATCTTTAACCGACACAGGTATTTGAGAGAAACCAGAATAACCATCTAGAAAGCAGTAATGTGTATGTTTGCACAATCTTTCTAGCATTTGATCGATAAAAGGTAAGGGGTAATGATCTTTCTTAGAAGCCTTATTTAATTTGTGGAAATCAATTACCATCCTATAACCTGTAATAATTCTTTGTGGAATCAATTCATCTTTATCATTAGGAACAACAGTAATACCTCCCTTCTTAGGGACACAATGAACAGGACTTACCCACTGACTATCAGCAACGGGATAAATTATACCTGCCTCCAGAAGCTTTAGTATTTCTTTTCTTACCACTTCTTTCATTTTAGGATTCAGACGTCGTTGAGGATCACGAACTGGTTTGGCATCTGCTTCCAAATTTATTTTATGTTGACATAGAGTGGGACTAATGCCCTTAAGATCATCAAGAGTATATCCAATAGCAATAGGGTGCTTCTTCAGAGTTTTCAATAATCTTTCTTCTTCATGCTCTGAAAGGTTAGCAACAATAATAACATGATATATCTTCTTCAAGATAAGCATATTTAAGATTATCAGGCAACGATTTAAGCTCAAACACGGGATCACACTTAGGTGGAGGGGGATCCCCTAGGATTTCAATAGGCAAATTGTGTTTCAGCATAGGTTCCTGTTTAAAGAATACTTCATCTATTTCCCTTATTTCATTCATAAACAAATCATTCTCATGGTCTAGCAAATGTTGTTCTAAAGGATCATTACGAGGTACGACAATAGAAGCAAGACCAATAATTTCATCCTTACTAGGCAATTCTTCTTCACGGTGTTGTTTACTAAATTTAGAGACATTAAATTCATGAGTCATATCATCCAAGCCAATAGTAACAACATTCTTTTCGTAGTCTATCCTAGCATTAACTGTATTCAAGAAGGGTCTACCAAATATAATGGGACAAAAGCTATCTTGTGGGGAACTAAGAACAAGAAAATCAGCAGGATATTTAGTTTTCCCGCACAAGACTTCAACATCTCTAACAATTCCCATTGCTGATATAGTATCTCTATTAGCAAGTTTAATTGTGACATTAATATCTTCTAACTCAGCAGGTGCAATTTCATGCTTGATTTCTTTATACAAGTCATAAAGTATAGCACTAGCACTAGCACCCATATCACATAAGCCATGATAACAATGATCTCCTATTTTAACAGAAATAATAGGCATGCCTACCACAGGTCTATGTTTATCTTTAGCACAAGGTTTAGCAATTCTAGCAGTTTCACCGTAGAACTGAATAACATGCCCATCAATATTACCAGACAAGAGCTCTTTAACAATAGTAATATTAGGTTCAACTTTAACTTGCTCAGGAGGTGTATATGTTTTAATATTGCTTTTATGAACCACAGTTGAAGCTTTAGCATGATCCTTTATTCTAACAGGGAAAGGTGGTTTCTCAACATAAGAAGTAGGAACAATAGGATCGTTATAAGTGATAGTCTTTTCTTCAACTTTAATAGGTGCATCTACTTTTACTTCTATGGGAGGATGATATTTAAACCACTTCTCCTTAGGGAGATCAACATAAGTAGCAAAAGATTCATAGAAAGAAGCTACTATCTCAGAATCAAGTCCATATTTAGTGCTAAACATACGAAAAATATCGGTATCCATAAAAGATTTAACACAATCAAACTTAGGTGTCATACCTGACTCCATACCATTGTCGAGGTCCCAGTCTTCAGAGTTGCGTTTAATTCTATCCAATAAATTCCATTTAAATCCAATAGTCTTCATCATAAAAGAGCCAACATAAGAAGTATCAAGCACGGCGCGATTGTTATCAGAAAACCGAGCATAAATTTTTTGAAGAATTGTTTCTCTTGGAAGCTCATGGTTGGGGCATGAATATAACATTGATTTAAGACTCCCCCAAGCTTGAGCGATGCTTTCTCCTTTGCGAGGCCAAAAATTATATATATAATTACGATCACGATGAACAAGATGCATAGGGTAATACTTTTGATGAAATTCCAATTTCAATCTTCTATAGTTCCAGGATCTCGTATCATCACATAGCCTATACCATATCAATGCATCTCCCTTCAAATATAAAGGGAAGACCTTCTTCTTAGCAACATCATCGGGTATACCTGCAAGCTTAAATAATCCACAAACTTCATCCACATATATTAGGTGTTCATCAGGATGCTTTGTTCCATCTCCTGTAAAAGGATTAGCTAGCAGTTTTTCTATCATACCCGAAGGATACTCATAAGGAATTTCATTTTCATATTCATTTTCAATAGGTTCAGTAGGTTGAGGAGCAACTCTTTGCTTTACTGGTCGGGGTGAAGATACCCCGAACAAGCCCCTCAGAGGGTCACTTTCCATAGTAACAAGTGACAGTAAATTTCAGCACACTATATAAATTTTTCCTTACCAAATTCCACCTACCAAAGGTGCTTCACTCCCCAGCAACAGCGCCAGAAAAGAGTCTTGATGACCCACAAGTATAGGGGATCTATCGTAGTCCTTTCGATAAGTAAGAGTGTCGAACCCAACGAGGAGCAGAAGGAAATGATAAACGGTTTTCAGCAAGGTATTCTCTGCAAGTACTGAAATAAGTGGTAACAGATAGTTTTGTGATAAGATAATTTGTAACGAGCAACAAGTAACAAAAGTAAATAAAGTGCAGCAAGGTGGCCCAATCCTTTTTGTAGAAAAGGACAAGCCTGGACAAACTCTTATATAAGGAAAAGCGCTCCCGAGGACACATGGGAATATCGTCAAGCTAGTTTTCATCACGTTCATATGATTCGCGTTCGGTACTTTGATAATTTGACATGTGGGTGGACCGGTCCTTGGGTGCTGTTATTACTTGAACAAGAATCCCACTTATGATTAACCTCTATTGCAAGCATCCGCAACTACAACAAAAGTATTAAGGTAAACCTAACCATAGCATGAAACATATGGATCCAAATCAGCCCCTTACGAAGAAACGCATAAACTAGGGTTTAAGCTTTTGCCACTCTAGCAACCCATCATCTACTTATTACTTCCCAATGCCTTCCTCTAGGCCCAAATAATGGTGAAGTGTTATGTAGTCGACGTTCACATAACACCACTAGAGGCTAGACAAACATGCATCTCATCAAAATATCGAACGAATACCAAATTCACATGACTACTAATAGCAAGACTTCTCCCTTGTCCTCAGGAACAAACGTAACTACTCACAAAGCATAAACATGTTCATAATCACAGGGGTATTAATATGCATATAGGATCTGAACATATGATCTTCCACCAATTAAACCAACTAGCATCAACTACAAGGAGTAATTAACGCTACTAGCAACCTATTAGCACCAATCCCGGACTTGAAGACAAGAATCGGATACAAGAGATGAACTAGGGTTTTGAGATGAGATGGTGCTAATGAAGATGTTGATGGAGATTGCCCTCTCCCGATGAGAGGAGCGTTGGTGATGACGATGGCGATGATTTTCCCCTCCGGGAGGGAAGTTTCCCCGGCAGAACAGCTCTGCCGGAGCTCTAGATTGGATCCGCCAAGGTTCCGCCTCGTGGCGGCGGAGTTTCGTCCCGAAAGGTTGCTTTTTTTTCTCGACGAAAGACTTCATATAGGAGAAGATGGTAACCGGAGAGCCACCAGGGGGCCCACGAGGTAGGGGGGCACCCCCACCCTCGTGAGCAGGGTGTGGGCCCCCTGGTCTTCATCTTTGGCAAGGATTTTTCATTATTTATTATAAGGTATTCCGTGGAGTTTCAGGACTTTTGGAGTTGTGCTGAATAGGTCTCTAATATTTGCTCCTTTTCCAGCCCAGAATTCCAGCTGCCGGCATTCTCCCTCCTTATGTAAAACTTGTAAAATAAGAGAGAATAGCCATAAGTATTGTGACATAATGTGAAATAACAGCCCATAATGCAATAAATATTGATATAAAAGCATGATGCAAAATAGACGTATCAACTCCCCAAGCTTAGACCTCGCTTGTCCTCAGGCGAAAGCCGATAACAATAAATATGTCCCCATGTTTAGAGGTAGAGGCGTCGATAAAAATAAAAGACGGACATGAGGGCATCATGATTATTCTCATAACAACAGCATATATAGATATTGTCATATGATTACTTATGTTCAAGTGATGATCTATTCACGTATTTTGTGTCTACACTTAAGTAATCGTCATCCCCTCGTCGTCATCGTCATCGTCATCGTCCCTCATCGGGTTGATTCTTCTTTTCATGTATGCTTCATCGTCATCGTCATCTTCCTTCATCGGGTTGCCATATTGGTCGTAGTCTTCCTCGTTGGCTACTCCATCCATTCCAACGATGCTCCTTTTGGATCTCCTCACGACAACACGGCTGGGATTGGACGGGTCGGTTATGAAGAAGCATTGTGTCACGTGCTTAGCGTGTTCCCATGGCTCATTTTTTGCGATGACGTTAAAGTTCACGGGAGTGCTCTTCACGTCGGGTATAGACATGGTGGTGAAATACTTGTTTTCTCTTACGACGTCCTTGGCCCATCTGACACGGAACATCGTCACATCGTGCATTCCAGCATAGTCAAGCTCCCAGATCTCTTCAACCCTTCCGTAGAATCTCTCAGTTGTGCTTTTGGCGTCAGTCACGCATTGAATTATCACCCCAGAGTTCTGGTAATCACTGTCCAAGTCTTTGGCCTCCGTGTAGAACATGTACCCATTGATATCATAGGACTGATAGGTCGCGAGCTTGGGCACGGGGCCATGTGCTAAGGCGTGTATGAGCAATCCGTCCGAACTGCCCTCTTCCGGGGGATTTCCAAGAACTTGTTGTTTAAACCAGCGCAAGAAAGTGGCATTATGCTCTACAGTAACTTCGTCGTCCGTCTTGAGCATCCCCTTATCACGGTACTTCTTTGCGATGGTTTCTTTGTGCTGTGCCACATAATCATCTACCACATCTCGGTGTTGTAGCACTACTAAGTTAGCCCTATCAAAGTCGTTCCATCTATCCAAGTAGTCCACGTGCAATTCCCTCCGTCCATTGTAGTGACCATCTCCTTCGAACTTCCCATCGTGCTTCTTGATGGGCAAACCAACAACAGGGTCTCTGACGCTTATATACTTCTCGCAAAAGGAGACGCACTCATGCGTCAGATACCCCTGGACGATGATACGTCTCCAACATATCTATAATTTTTGATTGTTCCATGCTATTATATTATCTGTTTTGGATGATAACGGGCTTTATTTTACACTTTTATATTATTTTTGGGACTAACCTATTAACAGGAGGCCCAACCCAAATTGCTGTTTTTTTTGCCTATTTTAGTGTTTTCCAGAAAAGGAATATCAAATGGAGTCCAAACAGAATGAAACCTTCGAGAGCAATATTTTTGGAACAAACGTGATCCAGGAGACTTGGAGTGGATGTCAAGAAACAAACGAGGAGGCCACGAGGCAGGGGGCGCGCCTACCCCCCTAGGCGCGCCCTCCACCCTCATGGGCCCCATGTTGCTCCACCGACCTACTTCTTCCTCCCATATATATATATATATATATATATATATATATATATATATATATATATAT
The DNA here is from genome assembly GCF_002162155.2 of Triticum dicoccoides. Lineage (NCBI taxonomy): Eukaryota > Viridiplantae > Streptophyta > Magnoliopsida > Poales > Poaceae > Triticum > Triticum dicoccoides. The sequence goes on along the minus strand of NC_041388.1, from coordinate 576,143,192 downwards.
TTATATATAGGCTTGCTAAACTGTGCCTGCGCGCATGGTGTTCTATCCTACGCTCCGGCCACTTCAAGCCTACCAGCCAGTATGCGTTAAGTAGCCCTAGTTAACCAGGCGGAAGGGCGCGCACAATGTGGGGAAAATCGAACGTAACGTCTTACGACCGAAACTGCTCCACGTTGCTAACTTCCTTCGTGAAAAAAGAATAGTAGTAACAGGTTACCATGCGCTAATTAACAGAGCCATCCCTCGCATGCCTACATTTCACTTCATCGTGATTGTCCAAACATCGTAAAAAGGCCTAGCCCAACTGTTAATTCCTACCATCAGTAATCAGGCATATAGGATCTAGTAAAGATGTTACTATCAGTATTATGGCACTAGTAAATGGCCCTTATTAAGTTGTAACAGATTACTATCATGGTTACATTTTGTATCCACGTCCCCATGATTGTAGTAATACATTACTACATATATCAGCCTGGATCAAAGCATCTTTGACTTTTTTGTTCATTTTTTTTTGCATTATCATCCACAATGAGCATCTAGTAATGTGTTACTACACGTCTCAAGAAGGTTTTACTACGATTAGGGATGAAACCATAGATATCTCCCATCCCGGTAAAAAACTAGGTCCATTACCATCTATAGTTAATCTATTACTAGCAATGAATAGTTACCCAAATTCAGAACGTGGCGGAGTAACACATGGTAACAGAATTAAATGTGTTACTTTCTTTTGCACATACCGTTACCCTCAAACATTCTTGCTATGGAGACGCGACCCGCACGCCTGATTAGGAGCGGCCGGAGCGCAGGCTAAGCAACAATGCGCGCACGCTCACAATAGCGCAGCCGTATATATATATATATATATATATATATATATATATATATATATATATATATATATATATATAT
>NC_041388.1:576131567-576142267 GCF_002162155.2 Triticum dicoccoides | reverse complement strand
AACATCAAGGAGCACCATGAAACCCTATTTCCACTGCCGCAACCTTCTGTACCCAAGAGAGACCATCTTGGGGCCTTTTCCGAAGCTCCGCCGGAGGGGGCATTGATCACGGAGGACCTCTACATCAACTCCATGGCCCCTCCGATGATGTGTGAGTAGTTTACTTCAGACCTTCGGATCCATAGCTAGTAGCTAGATGGCTTCTTCTCTGTCTCCGGATCTCAATACAAAGTTCTCCTCGATTCTATTGGAGATCTATTCGATGTAATCTTCTTTTGCGGTGCGTTTGTCGAGATCCGATGAATTGTGGGTTTATGATGAAGTTTATCTATGAACAATATTTGAATCTTCTCTGAGTTCTTTTATGTATGATTGGTTTATGTTTGCAAGTCTCTTCGAATTATCAGTTAGGTTTGGCCTACTAGATTGATCTTTCTTGCAATGGAAGAAGTGCTTAGCTTTGGGTTCAATCTTGCGGTGCTCGATCCCAGTGACAGAAAGGGAAACGACACGTATTTTATTGTTTCCATTGAGGATAAAAAGATGGGGTTTACATCATATTGCATGAGTTTATCCCTCTACATCATGTCATCTTGCTTAAGGCGTTACTCTGTTCTTATGAACTTAATACTCTAGATGCATGCTGGATAGCGGTCGATGTGTGGAGGTATAGTAGTAGATGCAGGAAGGAGTCGGTCTACTTGTCACGGACGTGATGCCTATATACATGATCATACCTACATATTCTCATAATTATTCGCTTTTCTATCAATTGCTCGACAGTAATTTGTTCACCCATTGTAATACTTATGCTATCTTGAGAGAAGCCACTAGTGAAACCTATGGCCCCCGGGTCTATTCTGCATCATACAAGTTTCCAATCTATTTTGTTTTGCAATCTTTACTTTTGATCTATGTCATAAAAATACCAAAAATATTTATCTTATTATTAGTATCTCTATCAGATATCACTCTTGCAAGTGGCTGTGAAGGGATTGACAACCCCTTTATCGCGTTGGTTGCGAGGTTCTTATTTGTTTGTGTAGGTACGAGGTGACTCGCGCGTGGTCTCCTACTGGATTGATACCTTGGTTCTCAAAAACTGAGGGAAATACTTACGCTGCTTTACTGCATCACCCTTTCCTCTTCAAGGGAAAACCAACGCAGTGCTCAAGAGGTAGCAAGAAGGATTTTTGGCGCCGTTGCCGGGGAGATCTACGCCAAGTCAAGACATACCAAGTACCCATCACAACTCTTATCCTTCACATTACATTATTTGCCATTTGCCTCTCGTTTTCCTCTCCCCCACTTCACCCGTGCCGTTTTATTCGCCCTCCTTTTTCATTCCCCTTCTCTTTTTCAATTTGCCTCTTTTGGCTGTTTCTTGTTTGCTTGTTTGTCGGATTGCTTGCTTGTCACGATGACTAAAGATAATACTAAATTGTGTGAATTTGCCAATACCAACAATAATGATTTTATTAGCACTTCGATTGCTCCTCTTACTGATGCTGAATCTTGTGAGATTAATACCGCTTTGCTGAATCCTGTCATGAAAGATCCGTTTTCTGGCCTTCCTAGTGAAGATGTCGCTACCCATCTAAACAACTTTGTTGGTTTATGCGATATGCAAAAGAAGAAAGATGTGGATAATGATATTGTCAAATTGAAGCTATTTCCGTTTTCTCTTGGAGATCATGCTAAAACTTGGTTTTCCTCTTTGCCTAAAAATAGTATTGATTCATGGAATAAGTGCAAAGATGCTTTTATCTCTAAGTATTTTCCTCCCGCTAAGATCATCTCTCTTAGAAACGATATTATGAATTTTAAGCAACTTGATCATGAGCATGTTGCACAATCTTGGGAGAGGATGAAATTAATGATACGTAATTGCCCTACACATGGTTTGAATCTTTGGATGATTATACAAAAAATTTATGCCGGATTGAACTTTGCTTCTAGAAATCTTTTAGATTCGTCCGTGGGAGGCACTTTTACGGAAATCACTTTAGGAGAAGCTACCAAACTTCTAGATAATATTATCGTTAATTATTCTCAATGGCACACGAAAAGATCAACTAGTAAAAAAGTGCATGCAATTGAAGAGATTAATATTTTGAGTGGAAAGATGGATGAACTTATGAGATTGTTTGCTAATAAGAGTGCTCCTACTGATCCTAATGATATGCCTTTGTCTACTTTGATTGAGAATAATAATGAATCTATGGATGTGAATTTTGTTGGTAGGAACAATTTTGGTAACAACGCGTATAGAGGTAATTTTAATTCTAGGACGTTTCCTACTAATTCCTCTAATAATTATGGTAATTCCTACAAAAATTCTTATGTAAATTATAATAAGATGCCCTCTGATTTTGAATCTATTATTAAAGAATTTATTAGTTTGCAAAAGAGTTTCAATGCTTTGATTGAAGAAAAATTGATTAAGATTGATGAGTTGGCTAGGAACATGGATAGAATTTCTCTAATTGTTGATTCTTTGAAACTTAGATCTATTCCACCTAAGCATGATATCAACGAGTATCTCAAAGCCATGAGAATTTCCATTGATGAGTGCAAAGAAAGAACCACTAGGATGCGTGCTAAAAAAGATTGCTTCATAAAAGCGTGTTCTTCTAGTTTTCATGATAATAAGGATGACGATCTAAATGTAATTGATGTGTCCCCTATTAAATCTTTGTTTTGCAATATGAATCTTGATAATGATGGTACTGGAGATGAGTCAACTTTAGTTAGAAGGCATCCCAAAAATTTGGAGTTTTTAGATCTTGATGCTAAAATTGTTAAAAGTGGGATTAAAGAGGTCAAAACTTTAAATAACAATGAACCCAATATATTATATTTAAAGGAATTTAATTATTATAATTTCTCTTTGATAGATTGTATTTACTTGTTGCAATCCGTGCTAAATTCTCCTCATGCTTATAGTCAAAATAAAGCTTTCACTAAACATATCGTTAATGCTTTGATGCAATCTTATGAAGGAAAACTTGAGTTGGAAGTTTCTATCCCTAGAAAACTTTATGATGAGTGGGAACCTACAATGAAAATTAAAATTAAAGATCATGAATGCTATGCTTTGTGTGATTTGGGTGCTAGTGTTTCCACTATCCCAAAAACTTTGTGTGATTTGCTAGGTTTCCGTGAATTTGATGATTGTTCTTTAAACTTGCACTTTGCAGATTCCACTATTAAGAAACCTATGGGAAATATTAATGATGTTCTTATTGTTGCAAATAGGAATTATGTGCCCATAGATTTCATTTTTCTTGATATAGATTGCAATCCTTCATGTCCTATTATTCTTGGTAGACCTTTCCTTAGAACGATTGGTGCAATTATTGATATGAAGGAAGGGAATATTAAATTCCAATTTCCGCTAAGGAAAGGAATGACACTTCCCTAGAAAAAAATTAAATTACCATATGAATCTATTATGAGATCCACATATGGATTGCCTACCAAAGATGGCAATACCTAGATCTATCTTCGCTTTTATGCCTAGCTAGGGGCGTTAAACGATAGCGCTTGTTGGGAAGCAATCCAATTTTATTTTTATTCCTTGCTTTTTCATCCTGTTTAGTAATAAATAATTTATATAGCCTCTGTTTTGGTTGTGTTTTTGTGTGTAATTAGTGTTTGTGCCAAGTAGAACCGTTGGGAAGACTAGGGGAAAGTCTTTTTGATCTTGCTGTAAAAAACAGAAACTTTAGCGCTCACGAGAATTGCTGCCATTTTTTATGGGAGAGCGTTATTTAGTTAATTATTTTTGCAGATGATTAATAGATAAATTCCTCATGTCCAGAAATTTACTTTAGAATTTTTGGGGTTCCAGAAGTTTGCGTTAGCTACAGATTACTACAGACTGTTCTGTTTTTGACAAATTCTGTTTTTCGTGTGTTGTTTGCTTATTTTGATGAATCTATGGCTAGTAAAAGAGTTTATAAACCATAGAGAAGTTGGAATATAGTAGGTTTAACACCAATATAAATAAAGAATGAGTTCATTACAGTACCTTGAAGTGGTGTTTTGTTTTCTTTCGCTAACGGAGCACACGAGATTTTCTTGTTAAGTTTTGTGTTGTGAAGTTTTCAAGTTTTGGTTAATGATTTGATGGATTATGGAACAAGGAGTGGCAAGATCCTAAGCTTGGGGATGCCCAAGGCACCCCAAGGTAAATCCAAGGACACCAAAAAGCCTAAGCTTGGGGATGCCCCGGAAGGCATCCCCTGTTTTGTCTTCATTCATCGGTAACTTTACTTGGAGCTATATTTTTATTCGCCACATGATATGTGTTTTGCTTGGATCGTCTTGTATGATTTGAGTCTTTGCTTTTTAGTTTACTACAATCATCCTTGCTGTACACACCTTTTGAGAGATACACACATAAATTGGAATTTATTAGAATACTCCATGTACTTCACTTATATCTTTTGAGCTATATAGTTTTTGCTCTAGTACTTCACTTATATATTTTAGAGAATTGCGGTGGTTCTATTTTATAGAAATAACTGATCTCTCATGCTTCACTTATATTATTTTGAGAGTCCTTTAGAACAACATGGCAATTTGCTTTTAGGCACAATAAAAACTTTCATATAAGTGCATTGAATACTAAGAGAAATTTGATACTTGATGATTGTTTTGAGATATGGAGATGGTGACATTAGAGTCAAGCTAGTTGAGTAGTAGTGAATTTGAGAAATACTTGTGTTGAAGTTTGTGATTCCCGTAGCATGCACGTATGGTGAACCGTTATGTGATGAAGTCAGAGCATTATTTATTTATTGGTTGCCTTCCTTATGAGTGGCGGTCGGGGACGAGCGATGGTCTTTTCCTACCAATCTATCCCCCTAGGAGCATGCGCATAGTACTTTGTTTCGATAACTAATAGATTTTTGCAATAAGTATGTGAGTTCTTTATGACTAATGTTGAGTCCATGGATTATACGCACTCTCACCCTTCCACCATTGCTAGCCTCCCTAGTACCGCACAACTTTTGTCGGTACCATAAACCCACCATATACCTTCCTCAAAACAGCCACCATACCTACCTATTATGGCATTTCCATAGCCATTCCGAGATATATTGCCATGCAACTTTCCACCGTTCCGTTTGTTATGACACGCTTCATCATTGTCATATTGCTTTGCATGATCATGTAGTTGACATCGTATTTGTGGCAAAGCCACCGTTCATAATTTTTTCATACATGTCACTCTTGATTCATTGCATATCCCGGTACGCCGCCGGAGGTATTCACATAGAGTCATATTTTGTTCTAAGTATTGAGTTGTAATTCTTGAGTTGTAAGTAAAAAGAAGTGTGATGATCATCATTATTAGAGCATTGTCCTAGTGAGGAAAGGATGATGGAGACTATGATTCCCCCACAAGTCGGGATGAGACTTCGGACGAAAAAAAAGAAAAAAAAGAAAAGAGGCCAAAAGAAAAAAAAAGAAAGAAGGCCCAAATTAAAAAAAAGAAAAGGAGAGAAAAGGAGAGAAGGAACAATGTTACTATCCTTTTTCCACACCTGTGCTTCAAAGTAGCACCATGATCTTCATGATAGAGAGTCTCCTATGTTGTCACTTTTATAAACTAGTGGGAATTTTACATTATAGAACTTGACTTGTATATTCCAATGACGGGCTTCCTCAAATTGCCCTAGGTCTTCGTGAGCAAGCAAGTTGGATGCACACCCACTTAGTTTCTTTTGTTGAGCTTTCATACACTTATAGCTCTAGTGCATCCGTTGCATGGCAATCCCTACTCACTCACATTGATATCTATTGATGGGCATCTCCATAGCCCATTGATACGCCTAGTTGATGTGAGACTATCTTCTCCTTTTTGTCTTCTCCACAACCACCATTCTATTCCACCATAGTGCTATATCCATGGCTCACGCTCATGTATTGCGTGAAAATTGAAAAAGTTTGAGAACATCAAAAGTATGAAACAATTGCTTGGCTTGTCATCGGGGTCGTGCATGATTTAATATTTTGTGTGATGAAGATAGAGCATAGCCATACTATATGATTTAATATTTTGTGTGATGAAGATAGAGCATAGCCAGACGAAAATGGAGCATGACTAAACTATATGATTTTGTAGGGATGAACTTTCTTTAGCCATGTTATTTTGAGAAGCCATGATTGCTTAGTTAGTATGTTTGAAGTATTATTATTTCTATGTCAATATTAAACTTTTATCTTGAATCTTTCGGATCTGAACATTCATGCCACAATAAAGAAAAATTACATTGAGAAATATGTTAGGAAGCATTCCACATCAAAAATTCTGTTTTTATCATTTACCTACTCGAGGACGAGCAGGAATTAAGCTTGGGGATGCTTGATACGTCTCCAATGTATCTATAAGTTTTTTATTGTTCCATGCTATTATATTATCTGTTTTGGATGATAACGGGCTTTATTTTACACTTTTATATTGTTTTTGGGACTAACCTATTAACCGGAGGCCCAACCCAAATTGTTGTTTTTTTGCCTATTTTAGTGTTTCGCAGAAAAGGATTATCAAACGGAGTCCAAACGGAATGAAACCTTCGGGAGCATTATTTTTGGAACAAACGTGATCCAGGAGACTTGGAGTGGACGTCAAGAAACAATCGAGGAGGCCACGAGGCAGGGGGCGCGCCTACCTCCCTGGGCGCGCCCTACACCCTCATGGGCCCTATGTTGCTCCACCGACCTACTTCTTCCTCCAATATATATCCATATACCCCGCAAACATCCAGGAGCACCACGAAACCCTATTTCCACCGCCGCAACCTTCTATACCCAAGAGATCCCATCTTGGGGCCTTTTCCGGAGCTCTGCCGGAGGGGGCATTGATCACGGAGGGCCTCTACATCAACTCCATGGCTCCTTCGATGATGTGTGAGTAGTTTACTTCAGACCTTCGGGTCCATAGCTAGTAGCTAGATGGCTTCTTCTCTCTCTCTCCGGATCTCAATACAAAGTTCTCCTCGATTCTCTTGGAGATCTATTCGATGTAAACTTCTTTTGCGGTGTGTTTGTCGAGATCCGATGAATTGTGGGTTTATGATCAAGATTATCTATGAACAATATTTGAATATTCTCTAAATTCTTTTATGTATGATTGGTTTATCTTTGCAAGTCTCTTCGAATTATCAGTTTGGTTTGGCCTACTTGATTGATCTTTCTTGCAATGGGAGAAGTGCTTAGCTTTGGGTTCAATCTTGTGGTGCTCGATCCCAGTGATAGAAAGGGAAACGACACGTATTGTATTGTTGCCATCGAGGATAAAAAGATGGGGTTTACATCATATTGCATGGGTTAATCCATCTACATCATGTCATCTTCCTTAAGGCGTTACTCTGTTCTTATGAACTTAATACTCTAGATGCATGCTGTATAGCGGTCGATGTGTGGAGTAATAGTAGTAGATGCAGAATCATTTCGGTCTACTTGTCTCGGATGTGATGCCTATATACATGATCATACCTAGATATTCTCATAATTATTCGCTTTTCTATCAATTTCTTGACAGTAATTTGTTCACCCACCGTAATACTTATGCTATCTTGAGAGAAGCCACTAGTGAAACCTATGGCCTCGGGTCTATTCTCCATCATACAAGTTTCCAATCTATTTTGTTTTGAAATCTTTACTTTCGATCTATATCATAAAAATACCAAAAATATTTATCTTATTATTATTAACTCTATCAGATCTCACTCTTGCAAGTGGCCATGAATGGATTGACAACCCCTTTATCACATTGGTTGTGAGGTTCTTATTTGTTTGTGTAGGTACGAGGTGACTCGCACGTGGTCTCCTACTGGATTGATACCTTGGCTCTCAAAAACTGAGGGAAATACTTACGCTGCTTTACTGCATCACCCTTTCCTTTTCAAGGAAAACCAACGCAATGCTCAAAAGGTAGCAGATGATGCTCCCTTCCGGACGGGCCATGTTACAAACGAATCCTTTGACGAACCCATTCATCCTCTCGAACGAGATCATGCTGTGAAGGAATGTCGGCTCGAGGTCGATGATGTCATCCATGATGTGGACAGACGGATGCACCATGACACCAAAGAACGAAGGCGAGAAGTACATCTCAAGCTCACATTGTATGACCACGATCTCTTCCTATAGCCTTCGGAGCTGCTTCACACTTATGGACTTTTGAGATATATCGTCGAGGAAGTTGCAGAGACCAGTAAGCGTGTCACGGACGTGCTTCTCCATTATCCCTCTAATGGCAACCGGGAGTATCTGCGTCATCATCACATGAAAGTCATGAGACTTCATCCCGCTGAACCTTTTCTTCTTGGGGTCTAGAAATCTTCTTATCTTCCCACAGTAACCGGAACTGACTTTGATTCCCATAAGGCACTTGATGAATTGATCGATCTCCTTCGCACTTAAGGTGAAGCAAGAAGGGGGGCAATAATTCTCCTCCTTCTTGTTGACTTTTCTACCCCTTTCCCCCTCCTCCATCTTCGTCTCCGTCCCCTCCATCAACTTTTTACAGTGGAGATCTTTCCTCATCTTCAAATCGTCCAAGTCTTTCCTTGCCTTCGGCCCATCCTTGGTCTTTTCCGGCATGTTCATCAGTGTGCCAAGCAAACTCTCAAGGACATTCTTCATGATATGCATTGGATCAAGGCAATGAGGTGTGTCATGATTGGGCCAGTACTCGTCCCAAAAAACATACCTCGTTTTCCATACCTTCAGCAGCGGCTCCGGCGCCTTTTTGATTTTCCCGGCATGGGGCATTGTTCCCAGTTTCTCAACAGCTCGTCGATTTTAGTGCCGCTCCTTTTACGTGGAGGTCCTCGAAGCTCAGCCAACCCATTGAATAGATCTCCACGCTTTCTCCACAGACCATCCTTCTCGAGCCATCTACGACGCCCCATGTACACGATTTTCCCGGACCCACCATATTTCGTTGACATAAGCTGCTGAGACGTTGTATCATCCATGCACATCGTGCATCCGCAGTATTCATGGCACACCTGGCCTAAGGTGTACCCGTAAACGAGATAGTCGTGCACCCCCGTCATCAGCGCGACTCTCATATGGAAATATTCTCCTTTGCTGGTGTCCCATGTCCATGCCGGTGTTTTCCATAACGTGTCTAGCTCCTCTTGCAGAAGCCCCATATACAGGTTAATACTATTTCTCGGTTGTTTCAGCCCTTGAATCAGCATGCTCATGTGTATGTACTTTGTCTTCATGCACTTCCATGGGGGGAGGTTGTACATCCATACAAACATGGGCCATGTGCTGTGGTTGGTGTTCTGGTTTCCAAACAGATTCATGCCATCGATACTCGCACCAAGCACGATGTTCCTTGGATCTTCTGCAGCAAATCCATATATGGCGTTGAATGCTCTCCACTGGCTACCATCAACGAGGTGTCTCAGCCTCAGATCATCTCCATCGTCGGGCTTCTTCCTCTCCGCGTGCCAGCGCATGAGCTTTGCTTCCTTAGCATCTACAAAATACCGCTGCAGACGGGGAGTGATCAGAAAGTACCATACAACTTTCTGAGGAGCTTTCTTTCCCGCCTTCTTGTATCCAGAAGCATTCCACACTGGACAACTGGTTTTTCCTGCGTGCTCCCACCAATAAATGATGCAATCGTTGATGCATGCGTGGTACCTAATGTGCGGCAAATCGAAAGGGCAAACGATTTTCTTGGCCTCCTCGACACTAGTAGGACACAGGTTCTCCGCGGGAAGAATTTTATTATGTAGTAACTTCAAATGCTCATCGAGGATTTTGTCTGTCCATTTGTTTTTGGCCTTCGTCTTTAGAAGTTCGAGCGTGAAACTCAAGCGGGTCACCTCGGGATCGCAACCTTCATACAATGGAGTCCGCGAGTCTACTTCAAGTTGCGCCAGCTTGGCCTCCTCTCTAGAGGCAGCTCTCTCGCTAGTTGTACTCTTGTGAAGGAGGTCTCGAACATGAGGGTCATGCACGACTGCACTTAGTAGCGTCGAAGACTGCGGCATGACCGCCGCCTCTTCTCCGCCATGTCCGGAATCTTCTTCGCCGTGTCTGAAATCTTCTTCGCCGCCGTCGTCATTTCCGGACTCTTCCCCGCCGACATGTCCGGCGCCATCGTTTTCTTGTCGATCGGTCATCTCTTCGTTTAGCCCCATGTCGTTATTCCCTGCCATGTGGATGTCCTCATCATCATCATCTTCTTCACTTATCCATTGAGTACAGCCATCCATGAAACCATTCATCAGCAGGTGCGCCTTCAAAGTTCCACGATCAAAAGGGTCCAAAAGGACTCCTTCCTTGCATCTTGCACACGGACATCTAATCCTAGTCCGATTATTTGCATATATGTCCATCACCGCGGATTGCATGTACCGCTCCACCTTCCATCCACTCACCTTCATGAACGACTGCACGGTATAACAAGCAAAAGGGTTATGAAATAAATAATGCATGCTTCAAAGTCATATATATAAAATTTTGGCATGACCTTGCCTAAAAATAGGACATATGAGTTTGCTCGAAATTCACCGAAACGGAAATAAATCGACATCTTGGCAAAAAAAAATTCCTAGGCAACTCGAGGGCATGTCACTAGCACAAATCTCTCCATATATATATCCCAAACACATATATTCTCATTCACACACATATTCTCATTATTTAAATGAACAACT
>NC_041388.1:576128296-576131301 GCF_002162155.2 Triticum dicoccoides | reverse complement strand
GTGGATGGGGGCATTAATGGGGGAGAGAAGAGAGGTGTAGGAGAAAGAGAGATGTCATTTATGGAGGAGGGTGCCATTAATGAGGAGAGAAGAGAGGTAGGAGGAAGAGAGAAGAAGAGAAACATTGGTGGAGCTAGAGTGGAGAGGGGAAAGGAGGGGGAGAGAGGGCAAAGTGGGGGAGAGGAGGGGAAGGGGGTGGAAAAGGTGGCACCAGCCGCAACTAGCAGTAGCGCTGCTTTGAAAAAAGTGCTGCTGCTATTGGACTTAGTAGTAGCGCTTTCCAGAAAAAGCGCTACTACTAAGTGGGGCCCACTAGTAGTAGCGGCGCATAAAAAAAGCGCTGCTACTAAACTGTTAGTAGTAGCGCTTTTTTCTGTACACCGCTACAACTACAAAAACAGTCGGTGGCCTCGTCTGGTCCCACATAGTAGTAGCGCTTTTCTGCTTCACAACGCTACTACTATGGAGTTACTAGTAGCGCTTTCCTGAAAAAAATGCTAGTGCTAAATAGCAGCAGCATTTACTTCTTTCCAGCGCTACTATTATGCTACTTTGTATAAGCGTTTTCCTTGTAGTGTATCGCGCTCTAGCGCGGAGGCTGAGTACCGAGCTGTGGCTAACACTGTTGCCGAGTGCACCTGGCTACGACAGTTACTTCAAGAGCTGCATCACGATGTCTCCCAGGCTACGGTTATCTTCTGCGACAACGTCTCCGCGGTGTACCTCTCCGCTAGCCCCGTTCATCATCGCCGGACTAAGCACATTGAGCTGGACATTCACTTTGTGCGTGAGCAGGTGGCCCTTGGACGTATTCGGGTCCTCCACGATCTGACTGCACAACAGTTCGCCGATGTGATGACGAAGGGACTGCCGACTTCCACCTTCGAGGAGTTTCGTTGCAGTCTCTGCATCACTAGTGCCACTTCGACTGCGAGGGGGGGGGGTGGTGTTGAGTATATTGTGTATTGGGCCTACCTCCTGTTTCCTCTGTATAGTCGAGGTTGCGGCCCCCCTTTGTACTCATATATACGTGCCTGGTGCACCGATCAATGCATTGTGTTTGCACATCCCATACTTCATATTCTAAAACCGGTAACACGCCAAATTTGCTTCTCTGCATCTGAGTCTCTCATATTTCATCCCCTAAATCCCTACAAACCATGCAAAATAATCCTACATACTACGACACCCTAGCTACGATTCGTTGTCGTAGATGTCCACGGCGTTGGTGTCGGGCGTCGGTGGATGGGCACGTAGGAGGACTCTGGCTCCTCCTCCTCCTCGACATCATCCATGTACGCGAGCATCTCCTCCTCTTACATGGCGTCATCCACCTCCACCCCCCACCGAGACGGTGTCTAGCCTCTGCATCCGACTCCAAGCGAAGGGAATCGAGGATGGCCTGCTGCTCTGCGGCAGATCCGCGTCCCCTGCGCCCCCACATCCTCCTCCTCCTCAACCACCTCCTCCTCAACCTCCTCCTCCTCCCCCTCCTCCTCCTCCTCCGCCTCCTCCGGATCCACTTCATCCAGACGTAGCCCCGCAGCAATTCGGGCTTCGTGCATTGCCCGGATCTGCTCAAGGAGCTGCAACCGGCGCTTAGGCGTTAGATATGGGTAGCTTCCTACCCGGCGGCATGGGGGCATGGATACCAGTGGTGGCGGCGGTGGGCGGGAGGGGGAAATATGGACGGGTAGGGTTTCGGTGCCAGCAGTCAGCTTAAATAGCCGGGCTAGGCATTACGCAGACCACCGAAGCGTCACCACGCTGCACCATCAGTCCGACGGAGGAGATGAGCTTCGGACCGCCAGGTTTCAGACTGTTTTCTTGTGGGACCCCAATGCTAGTCCACCGTGGCGGACGCACCCAGGAGCTCCCATATCCCCCATATTTGAGCTGGATATGAGAGGTGACTGTCAGCCCGGGTGTTTGAGGACCGTTTGAGGATCCCAATTCTAAGTCGCATTTTCGGGGCCGGTTAGTGACCGGGTCGACTGCCCGGGCGTCGACTGCCCGGGCGTTTGCGGCAGATTTGGGTTGCCCGGTTGTAGATGCTCTAAGGAAGCTAACAATAGGATGAAGAGTGTTTGCGATGTTGAATGTGCACCATGCGTGTTGTTTGCACCGACGCTTCAACAACTATTGCTATGATTCTACATCATTTACAAGACTACCACCTCTCGATCCATTTAGATTTTCAAATAACGTGTTTTGTAGGTAGTAGGTTATTAATTGACATGTATGAATGGGATCAAATTGTTTTCATGCCAATATTTTTGTTTTCTTCCTACATGCTCATGCACAAGACTTCTCCTTATAGTAATTAGTGTTTCATGTATTTCTTTTTTACAGTTGTTGCACTACTACCTTATACATGAAGGTGGTACTACTTTGAAGCTATATATTGTTGGTAAGTGTTTAGAGAAATATAGTAATTGTTTGAAAAACAATCTTATAGTCGATTCTAAATAACAGGATAACTATACCAGTGAATCCAGGAGCTGCTTCCAAATAATGTATGTTGTATGCTTTTATATACCACTAACCAATGACAAACATGAAAATACCACTGAAAAATGGTGGTATCAGTTGACACGATAGTCGGCAGGATCCCATGGGGAAAAAGACAACACAAATGGATACAGAGTGGTCGCCTTTTCTTGCCGATGGTACCAATAGGGACACCATAGTACGGTTAAACAAAAACTGAATAGATTTGGTATGATAGCTAGTAGTATCCAAAGAAAGACATCGGGAAAACAACACAAATCCTGCTAAAACTAAGCAATACGCTCTAAATGTCATGGTTTTATATTAATTCTAATTTGTGATGGTTAATTGTATTTGTTCATTTTTTAAATTTTTTACTAATATTGAGCCACTATAATGATTTTATTATGCTCATTATTCCATAACTTTGGTAAGATTTTCTTTTGGAATTATTTTGTGTTTCATGCCTATGTCATGTGTCATGCTACAAAACAATAACAGCAACTTAATTAGAA
>NC_041388.1:576113795-576127874 GCF_002162155.2 Triticum dicoccoides | reverse complement strand
CTGTGGCGCAGGTTCGAGTCTCCTATTTAAGACACTAGCGGTTGGGGCCCGCCATCGCGGGCCACTTGAGAGGAAGCTATGCATGCCTTACCTTCATCTCGATTTTTTTTTAAAAAGCATTCTCATGTCACATGGACATTACATCCATCTCAAAACAAAAAATAAAAAAGTGTAGAAAATTTTTTATCAAAAAGAAAAGGAAAAAGTCTCACTGTCATTTAAAAAGACTCTAAAAAGAAATCAAGAACACTCTCACCATGACCAACTGGCAATGCGACATGTGGCATAGCCGGTTGGCCACCATTCTACCTTTGAAATGTCGCGACAACAACTCTTGCTATGACATGTTCTGCATCATTTACTTATCAGTCTATCACCTCTCCTTCCATATAAATTTTCAAAATAACCTTTTGCATGTAAAAATTTATTTATTGACTTCTACGAATAAGGCCAACATGTTTTCATGTCAACAATTTCCTTTTCTTTCTGCGTCCTCATGTGCAAGGCCTCTCCTTATATTAATTATTGTTGAAATATATTTTCACAGTAGTTGTGCCTTTCCTCATGGTGGTAGTATTTGAAGCCATATATCGTTGGTAACGGTATTTCAAGAAAATAGTAATGGTTTGAAAAATAATTGGAAGCTGTTTCAAAACAATATGATAACTATATTGGTGAATCTTGGAGTTGTTTCTAAACAATTTTACTTGTATATTTTTGATATATCAATGAACAATAATGGATATCACAGTACCACTAAAAAATCGCCAGCTTTAGTAGACACGATGGTCGGCAACAGCCCATGGAAAGAAAGAGAACAAAAAGAGAAAATTGCAGACTGCCTTTCTTGCTCGTGGTACCCAATAGGTATGCCATAGTACCATTACACATATACTTAGATACACAATGTACAGTGTGTAAATTTTTAGGACGAAATATGTTAAAATAAGTGCTACATAAAAAATCTACGTCTTTTTAGTACATGCACTATCCATCCTCAAAGTCCATGATTTTTTTTGCACATCCCACATTTCAAGATATTTCATCCTGAAATTTTGCATACATACACATCACATCCTTGTATACTTGAATAATTTTCAGAACGCCCTACTCGTCGTTCGCACTGAGCCCATGTCTACTCCAACCCCAGCCAGAGGTACTTGACTATTTGCATGGTCTGTACGTGCATCACCAGTAACGAAAAATCCAAAATTTCACTCCACAAACAATAAAAGGATGAATCGTCCAGTTCCAGCGAGGAGAGTTGGTGCACTGAACCGTGTCCCATGTCAATTCAACTCAATTCACTTGTGGCCGGATACGCAGCGCCGAGTTTCCTTTCCGTCCAGATGTTTTTCTTTTTTCTTTTTTGCGAATTGTCCAGAGGTTGGCTGAGTGGGTGCGCTCACGAGCGAGCGACCACACACCCAAAGGCCTTGCTGCCATATGCAACGGTACAGGAGGGTCACACTCCCGCGGGTCCATGCGCAAATTTTCCTGGCAATTTCTTTAGAGAATATCCTTGCTTTTTTTTGCGGGTTATATCCTCGCTTTATTGATCAAGATGAATAAGGCTGAGTGCTCACGGATACAATCTAGGGTTACATGATGAAGGATAAATTCACTAGAAAACTCACGGGACGGGGCTACAATATGTGCCGCAACATTCGACACATGGTTTACATTGACTAAAACAATAGACCAGAAGCTCTCCGCCAAGCTCTTGGTGTCAGCAACCAGCCCAATGGTTGATCGATCCATGGTTGGAGAATTAATTTTCTATATGATGGAAAGACAATCTGAGATAAATTGGACCTTCTGGAAACCTTCTCGACGAGTGAGAGCGGCTGCACACGGTAGCGCCAGTGCTTCTGCTAGTTCTGGCATACTAGTCTGTTAGAAGGGAGAGAGAAATTGGTGTAGTAGTTCATTGTATTGCTTGAGGCTCATGGGCATATATATAGGAGTATAATGATCAGTTTGGAGTACAAGACAACGCAGGACCGAATCCTAGCCTGTCTCATCTTTCCTATTAATCAATATACTCAACACCCCCGCCCCCCCGGCAGTCACAACGGTAGCGACGCAAACGGTGAGACTGGAGAAGAATCCGAAGGCAAGCCAACGAACACCCCCCACAGTCGTAACGGTCGACGCAACGCGGAATTCGTGGCTGGAGTAAAAACCGACAATGTTGCTCAAGCAGGCAGTAGCCCTTTGTGCCGTTTGTTAATGTAGCCGAGAGCGTGGATGGTGTAGCCGTGGTCGAGGTAGGCGTGCGAAGAATGCCGTGGTCGATGTCGAGTCGGGGTGGCCGGTGTCGAGGTAGTTGTCGTGGACCGAAAAGAAAAGCGGCGGCGAATGCTAGGTCAGAAGCGCGGCGACGGTGCTCGAAGTAGGCGAGGAAGAACCAGACAGCATGACGAAGACCGACGCAGACGGTGGCGTTCCCACGCCTAGGGAGGTGGCGCGACACATACCACATAGAAGTCGACGCACAGGGACGACAGAGTAGACCGCGCACCCCGGCGCGACGACACGAAGGGGGACGCAGCGGCAACGCACGGGTCGGGGCAACGGCGGGGAAGACCTCAGAACGGCGGCGTTGACCACTTGCCACGCTCGCTACGGTCCGATGGGACAATGCAGCGGCAGCGCGAGAGTCGTTGCAGCCACAGAGACAACCTCAAGCGGGCGGCCTCGGGACGGCGGTAGACCGCGGGCCGCAACACTACGGCCCGAAGGGGCGACGTAGCGGCAGCAGGCGGGTCGGTGCAGCCGTGGAAAGAACCACGGGGCGGTGGCAGGCATCACGCGTCACGCTCGCTACGGCCTGACGGGGCGACACAGTGGCAGCGCGAGAGTCAGTGCAGCCATGGAAACGGCCTGAAACTAACGACCTATGACGATGACGGACCGCAGGTAATGGCACTACGACCCGAAAGAGCGATGCAGCGGTAGCGCGTGGATTGATGCAGCCACGAAAAGAACCATAAAACGACGATGCTGCGGTCCGAAGGACAACACAACTGCAGTCCATTGCTTGATCAGTGAAGTGGCGTGTAGAATCAATGACGGACGACGAGGACGGATATCATCACGCGGCCGGATGTAGCACGAACACTGGACAAACCGGCATTTGATGCTATATGCACGGTCAGCCAAGACCTGCACGCACATATGTGTCATCCGGGCCTGCGGACGTGTATCAGCGTGGCCTGGTGGCCCAATGCTAGCGGTCGCCGCCAGCGTCGGTCCGCGAGCAACCAGCCAGTACGCGCGGCTGGCTTCAGGCCGGGGCACCCGGCGCCGGACGATGGCCAGCGTAGGACCACACGAGCGGTACCACACCAACGCATTGACGCGTTGCAGCTTGGCGCACTGTGCAGCAACCGATCCAGGTGGAGGCGGACAGGGCGGTGCCTCACGGAGCAGACCCTGTAGTCAATGTCGAAGTTGGAGTAGATGCACACAAGGTTGACAACGGCGGCGGGCGGCGCAAACCGATCGTAGCTCGAAAAAACCAAAAGAAACGTCGATCAAGACGACCGGCGAAGAGAAAAATCCGGATCAAAGGATCGGAAAAAAATGACCCTCTAGAGCAGCCGGTTAACACAACCGGCAGACGAACCCTAAGTACGGGCGACGTGGCCCCCGATGGCGATCATGGAGATCGACCGCCCCGGGGGCGGCGCGGTGCGGAAGCGGCGGTGGCTAGAATCGATATTAGGCGGATACTATGTTAAAAGGGAGAGAGGAATTGATGGAATAGTTTATTGTATTGCTTGAGCCTCATGGGCATATATATAGAAGGGGACTGCTAAAACTCAGTTGACTGAGTTTTAGCGAAGTCTCAGTCGATGTCCCCGTACGTTGGATCGTTTCCAGCTTTAAGATTTACGATCGCTGATGTCTTGTATTGGAGTATTAGCCTGTTCTAGTGGTGCGACCGGCCCGTTATCTTTTTTTTCTTCTTTTTTGTTTTTTCGTCTGTGTTGGACAGGGATACGCCATGGACTGACCGTGACTGGTGTTGTGTGCTTTTTCTTTGTCTATATTCTAGGCTGATTTTTTTTGGTGCTAGTATTTGCGTGGGGACAGGAGCGAGCAATATGATCCCATTTTCTCGCACTGGCCGTTCATCTATCTCACATAGCCACATGCAAGTTCATTCATCTCTCACATGGCCACATGCAAGTTTTTTTAACTAGACGTGGAAGACTAAAAGTCTGTGTTTTTGTTGTTGTAGTAGTCTATAAACGAGCATATTCATTTTTCACCATTTTTGATAAAAAAAATTGTTGCACAACATTTGCACGTAATCATGCCGACTGCAATTGAAAGGGTCGCAATGCGTTCATATGGGCTATACCTTGTCTTGTGTGTGCCGTCGACGTTGGAGTGACGACAAGGATTAATTTTTATTTTTATTTTTTGGGTGCCAGTTCCATTTCCCATTCCTTGAGTTGCAACTGCATGCGGGCCATGTCGACTACAATTGCATATCTGCCACTAGACTCGTAACTGCAAGGGTCGGCACCCGACTGCAATTCATGTCCACCCCTGTGCTGCATTTTCATGTGGTTATAGCTTGTCTTGTGTGCCGCCTTCGGAGTGACGACAGTCATGCTTTTTTTATTTTATTTTTGGGTGCCTGTTGCATGCCCATTTCCTAAGTTGCAATTGCATGCGGGTCGTGTCTACTACAATTGCATGTTTATCACTTGACTCACAATTGCAAGTGTCGACACGGGACTGCAATTCATGTCCAACCCTGGGTTGCATTTTCACATGGGTTATAGATTGTCTTGTGTGCCGCCGCCACCGGAGTGACGACTAGGATGTTTTTTTAGTTATTTTTTGGGATCTAGTTGTATGCCCATTCCCTGAGTTGCAACTGCATGCGGGCCTTGTCAATTGCAATTGCATGTTTGCCACTAGACACGCAACTGCAAGTGTCGACACTCGACTGCAATTCATGTCGACCCCTTAGCTTCATTTTTCATATGGGTTATAGCTTATCTTGTGTGCCGCCGCCGGGGTGACGATAAGGATGCATTATTATTTTTGTTTTTGTTTTTTGGGTGCCAGTTGCATGCCCATTCCCTGAGTTGCAACTGCATGTGAGCCATGTCGACTGCAATTGCATGCCTGCCTATAGACTCGCAACTGCAAGTGTTGGCACCCAACTGTAATTCATGTTCACCCCTGAGTTGCATTTTCATATGTGTTATAGCTTGTCTTGTGTGCCGCCACCGGAGTGACGACAAGGATGCATTATTGTATTTTTTGGGTGCCAATTGCATGATCATTCCCTGAGTTGCAACTTCATGTGGGCCATGTCGACTGCAATTGCATGTCTGCCACAAGACTTGCAATTGTGAGTGTCGGCACCCGACTGCAATTCATGTCCACCTCACTACAAGAAATATGTCAACTTGTGACCACCACTATTGGTCACTGAATGGTCACAAATTTCCATTTGTGACCTTTTTGTGACCAAAAACATAAGGTCAAAAGCTGGCCGTCATAAACTGAATATAGCGACCTTTCTTCTGGAATGGTCGTAGACGTTTATGACCAAAATACGTCTATTGTGGCGTTTTGGTCACTAGCAACCTCCCCAGGCCACGTAGGCATCCAGCGTGGCAATCTGACGTGGCACAAGATTCAACCCGGTCCAATTCGATTTTCTACATGGGCCTAGCCCAATAATTCAGCCTTTTTACTATATATTTTCTCTATTAATTTTCTCTAGCTACATGGGCCTGGCCCAACAATTTGGCCTTTTTATTTCATGGATCATGGCCTTTTTGTGATCTATTTTGTTTTTGGGCCTAAGCCTTTTTATTTACTTGGCCATCGCCTTTTGTTCATTGTTTGATTTGTGGCCTTTTTAGGGCCCAAATAGTATATGTTTCATTTCCGACATATCAATAATAAAGTAACCAGTATTTTGGTCCAGAGAGCCCCAATCACACAAATTTTCATAAATGGCGACCAAAATGAGTATATTATATATATTACAATCATGCCATAGTTCACATCATCCAGGAATTTAGAACAACTACAAAAGTGCTGCTATGAAATACTATAACAGCCATTCACATCATCCAGGAACATATAATTAGCTACAAAGATGAAGCGTTCCCTTTTTCCAACTTCTTGAGCCTGGAGCTCCTGTAAAAGACAGGAAACGATCATTATCATGGTTGTGAATTCAGAATGAAAGCAATATCCTCAAACATACAACAGCTAGGAAAAGAATATTGAACAGAATAATAAACAAATACACAAGCAGCTAGGGGTCGATCCTAATGCATGAGGGCACAGATAATAGTAGCAACCATGAGTAAATATTAGCAAATATTATATTGGTGGAAAAAAGTAAATACCAGCAATCTCTAAGAAGACTCCAAGAAATTGATGGCTCACAATACAATCATGCTTTTGACAACAAATACTACTAGAATTAAGGTGCATAACATATTCTAAGCAGTGTTAACATCATGACAATAACAATTAATAGTAGCAGCTAGCAGGACATCAATCAAGCACAACAAAAGTACAACACCACACTTGGGATCTCGGAGCAAGAAAAAGATCATGTTACTTAGGAGCTACCACAAATGATACTGATCAAGGGCAAAAACAAGTTGGTATGATATCATTCATTCATTCGTTCTCATCACGATCATACATTGAATTCATTAAAGGTTACAGATTCATTTTTTGACATAGCATTGGAAAATCACAAGAATAGTATATGAACCAAAGTGTCCAGATAAGTAGATAACACATGGAGGTCATAATCACATAGCAAAGGAAGAGTGGGACAGACCGAGGACTTACCCTCTAGACAAACCAAAGACTTCACGCTTCCTCTTCCTCGGTGGACAAATCAATGACTTCACTTCCTCTTCCTCATGCACCAACAGGAAGACCATCTCAAACACCTTGGTGCCAACAAGAAACTGTACTCACATGGTGAATAGAACAAAAGGACAGAAAGCACACGTATATACTGAACAAAAGCAACAGCCAGGAATAGATGACTCAATAGTTCATGTTTGTTAACAAAACAAGTGTGGACATCTCACAGTGAGTTAACTATCTGATGACTTTAGTAAAACACATACTAGCATTTGGTGCTATAAGAGACAATAGGAATCCAACTATCCCAACATCCCAACTTGGTAAATCCGTGCTGCTAAAAGGCCAATCCTAATCGGGTTGGAACTGGACCTGGTTTCAAACATGTGAGCTACAACTATCGTAACACCACAGCCCAAAAAAAACCCTACAAATCCATCAAACTACTGTTTGTAGGTCTGGCATCAGTGGTGTCACAACGTACAGTCCACTTCCAGTCATTTGGGAGAAAATTAAAGTGATAATTAGACTGCCATTACAATCTGCTGGTAACTTGCAGTCTACTTACAGCTACAATGATATCTTAAGAGTTACAGTCTAAATACACAAAACTTAAGAACATGGGAATAAACAGACCAACCCCCACATTCCAATAATTCAAATACTCAGCAGTCAAATGTGTATGCATGTGCATGTAAATGTATTGAGGTTATGCAAAAGTATGGTGCATTTAAACTATGAGATCATTTGGTCCACACATTTAGATCATTTAACACAGAGAAAAGAAAAATAACAGAGGACTGCATATGAATGTATGTGCCGTTTCCAGGATAAGTTGGCACATAGAATGCCACCAATCAGGATATACCACACAACAGAGAATAGCTTGTAGCGTCCGAGACTAATCTCCACGAGGAACACAAGTCATCCTCAGGAATTGGTAATGAACGCACATCAATCAAAACAAAGAACAAAAAAACAGATGGAATTTGTGTTGTCCCTGCAAGTGCCATAAACCTGCAACAGCAACAGCAACAGCTTCTTCCTAGCGACATTTTCCCGGGCCAGGTATCTATCAATGATGTTGACAGTAAGGAATAAAATTTCACCCAGTAGCTCAAACTTATAGTGGACCTGCATTGGGTGAGTTCGCCAGGTCAGGTCAGACACACAACTCTGTACTATATAACTTGACCGGGGTTCCAAGCAGATAATTACCTCGGTCCTTCTGTAGAAGCTGTAAATTTCATCCACATATTCAACAACCGCAAGGGAGTTGCCGAAGTCGCAGCTATCGATGTCATGCATTTCCTCCTCTTCGGTGTCCTCCATGTGGATCTCCTTCAGCTCCTTCATCTCATTGGCCAATTGGTGCCTGCCAAAATAAATTCAAATCCTTGAGTTGACAGTTACCTATTTTGCTCAGATTCTTGGTTCAAACAAGGTAAGGTAAAATAATCTGAATAATGCAGAAGATGGAAAATCTACAGATAACACAATTGAACCTACATTGATATCATTCCATATATAAAAGAGAGCACCCAGTCCAGTTAGATAAGATATACTACTACTTGCCTAAATCTGCTAGAACTATATTAAACCTACATTAATGATATGCCATATAGTACAAGATTTGGTAGGAGTATGCTCAAATCTCTGAAGATTTCTGCTATGTGCCAATTTGCACCCGAATGTCATGGACTGGAACAATCTATACCACTGTGGATGTTGTTTTCCACTATATATCTCCAACAATAACACTAGTATCAAACTTGAAAAGAAATGCTTGACTAGCTAGCTAGTTTCTGAAAAAACAAGGCATTAAGAGGTATCATCATTCTTTTAATAACTTGCATTGCAACATTCATGATCAATAGCTATGTACAAATGCAAGAAAATCTACACGAACTGCCCTGCTCTCTTAAATATTTTCTTCAAGTGGTTTCTTTACAGCAGGGTATATGTTGCAGTTGACAAAAGAAGATGTATTTGCAGTTGCCTGTCACTCTGGAATGTCGATTTGCTGCTTGACCTTCTCAATGTCAGCCACCAAGTCCCAGGTGGTGTTCTCCTCTAGACAAAGCATGGGGAGTGCTCTTCCAGCGCCTTTCTGCAATCAAACACAAGCAGATTAAGCACCACGATCTCCTAGGAACACCGGTGAACAGACACACGAGGGGATCAAAACGAAACCAACCTGGTCGAACAACACGATCATGTAGAACTCCAGATCGAAGAACCCACAGTTGTCGGGCGAAGTGCCATCCCAGGACCCCCGTGGAGGAAGACGACAGGCTGCAGACAGAACAAAGTCGATATTACTAAAGGAAGAATTGCAGTGTGCAACTAGTAAATGTCATAAAGCCTTCAGGTGCTAATCATAGTCCCATCTCCCACTCCTTGTTACTTACTACATGAAGTACCCATAGTCGAAGAGAACAATTCACCTGGTGCTAATCATGGTCTGATACTGGGATACACACAAACTAGTGTCCTCATGTGCACTCTAAATTTAAAAATTATTCCCTAAATGTAAAAATCTGGGAGGTGCAGAGGAGGAACGACGCTGTGTTTCTTTCTTCTCTGAAGAAAAAAGAGTGTTGTGCCATCCGATGTGATACACCCTCGGATTACAACTCCATGAACCCTCGCCTGCTCCGACGGCCCTGCCCGAAACCCTAGCCGCAGCCGAAAAAAAATGTAACGGAGAAGCTCCGGGGAGCCGACGCGGCGGCGGGCGAACCCTAGAACGGAATGGGAGG
The DNA here is from genome assembly GCF_002162155.2 of Triticum dicoccoides. NCBI lineage: Eukaryota > Viridiplantae > Streptophyta > Magnoliopsida > Poales > Poaceae > Triticum > Triticum dicoccoides. The sequence goes on along the minus strand of NC_041388.1, from coordinate 576,118,239 downwards.
TGGGGAGAGAGGGGGAAGGGAAGGGGAGGGGAACCTTGGCCTCGTAGAGGAGCGGGCCGTGGTAGGCGAGCACCTCCTCGCCCTCCGTGAAGGAGACCGCAGAGCCCTTCACCTTCTCCTTCCCTCCGCCGCCGCCACCGCTCGTGGTCGTGGTCGTGTTGGAGCTGCCCACATGGCACCCGCGCCGGCACACACGCCAAGGGATGGAGGGAGGAAGGTGTGGTCGTGGGAGGGAGGGAGGAAGGCACTGGATCGAATCGAGGCACGCCCGCGCCGGCACGCACGCACGCCGGATCGAGACTAGTGGATATGGGGGATGAAGGCGAGGGGAGGGGGATGGCGGAGACGAGGTTGGCGGTGGGTGGGGGCGGCGGTGGTGGGTGGGGATGGCGGCGAGGGAGAGGAAGGAGCGGTAGCCTCAATCGGATCTAGAGAAGGAAAGGGTGGGTGGGTAGGTGGGTTAGGGTTTTGGTCTTTCAGGACAATATCCACCGTTGGATGGGCGCGTGATGGATGGCTCAGATCATGTCCAACTTGGTGATCCGCGTGGATGTGGTTCCTCGCTTCTCATTGGTTGGCTGGCTTGTGCTCAAGTATCCAAAATTTGGACCCAAATCTCTGATTTTTTTAAATGCCTACAAATCGGTGTTGCAAAATTTAACCACACCATTTTCCAAAAGGCGGCTGTTAGGCGCCGGTCAATCGGTCTAAATTTGGGTCGCCTGGCGCCCCTACGATGTTTTCGTATGTAACCATTTGATTCACCCCCGAAGTTATATTTTCTTTCCTATCTTGCTCGTTCTTATTAGATAGAACACATCGTTGACCCTCCCGCTGTTGCGCCGTCGCGCACAAGCGCAGTCTGGCGCCTCACAGTCGGCATCACCCCGACGTTCTCTAGTTGTAGCATTCGCCAGTTCTAGCACCTCCCTGAGGCTGCTCACCGCTGGGATGAAGCATCCTGAATCAACAGTTCTAGCAATCCATATTGTCGGTTCCAGCAAATTACTTCACCACTTCCAGAGCCTCCCCCGCAAATTGCTCACTACCAAGGATGCAACATGCCAAATTCATTTTCCATGTTTCGAGTGGCCAAAATAAGTTTTTTGTGTGAATGACCTACCATATATTTGTTGTAAAATTGCACCAAATCAGTTTTCTAAAATACTAGGCCATGTTTAATGCACAATTGACCAAATGGTTGGGTGTCAAAAGCCTTGATCCAGCTCTGGTGAAAAAGACAAATTTCCGCCGATTCAGTAGGAAGCGGGTCAAATTTGAACTGTAGCTGCCTCATAGTTTGCTCTTCATTTTTTCCAAAAATCATTTCTAGGTACATAAATATCTATTTAATCCGAGACATCAAAAGGTTTCCAAGATTCAACAACTAGCTAGGAACGGTCAAGCCCGCCGTTTCGACTGCATTTTGAAACGGGCATAAAAAATTCAAAAAAAATCAAAAAATTGGAAAACCTTCGCATTGTGTCATCATATGTGATCAAGTTATCGAGAAAAATAATAAACTTGTAATACGACAATTTGTTTAAAAAAGTTTTCTCAGAAATGAGCTATAAGTGTGAAGATTCATGGCTTTCAAGCCAAATGATCAATCTTATGGCCACATTCATGGCATAGTTTGTTAAAATGATCTCATATTGTGCAAAAAGGGTGCATATTGGAATGGCAAACAATGTTGCCTAAGGAAATTTTCATTTTCTTTGGACGAAAAAGTCATTTTCCATTTTTCGAGTGCCCAAAATGAGGTTTTTTTGTGAATAACCTACCAAATAATTGTTGCAAAAATGGACCAAATTGATTTTATAAAATACTAGGACATGCTTAATGCACAATTGACACAATGGTTGGTTGTAAAAAGCCTTGATTCACCTCTGGTGAAAAATACAAATTTCCGCCGATTCAGTTGGAAGCGGGTCAAATTTGAACTGTAGCTGCCTCGTAGTTTGCTCTTTATTTTTTCCGAAAATCATTTCTAGGTACATAAGTATCTATTTAATCATAGAAACACCAAAAAAATTCCAAGATTCAACCACTAGCTAGGAACGGTCAAGCCCGCCGTTTTGACCGCATTTTGAAACGGGCATAAAAAATTCAAAAAAATCAAAAAATTAGAAAACCTTCGCATTGCGTCATTATATGTGACCAAGTTACCAGGAAAAATAATAAACTTGTAATACGACAATTATTTTAAAAAAGTGTTCTCGGAAACAAGCTATCTAGTGTGAAGATTCATGGCTTTCAAGCCAAGTGATCAATCTTATGGCTACATTCATGGCATAGTTTGTTCAAATGATCTCATATTGTGCACAATGGTGCATCTTAGAATTCTAAACAATGTCGCCTGAGGGAGTTTTCATTTTCTTTTCACGGAAAATACATTTTCCATTTTTCGAGTGCCCGAAATGAGTTTTCTGTGAAGGACCTAACATATATTTGTTGCAAAATTGGACCAAATCGATTTTCTAAAATACTAGGACATATTTAATGCACAATTGACAAAATGGTTGGGTGTAAAAAGTTTTTATCCTCCTCTCGTGAAAAAGACAAATTTCCGTCGATTCAGCAGGAAGCGGGTCAAATTTGAACTGCAGTTGCCTCATAGTTTGCTATTTATTTTTTCCAAAAATCATTTCTAGTTATATAAATACATATTTAATCAGAGAAACACCAAAAAAATCCCAAGATTCAACCACTAGCTAGGAATGGTCATTCTCGCCGTTTTGACCGCATTTTGAAACGGGCATAAAAAATTCAAAAAAATCAAAAAATTAGGAAACCTTCGCATTGTGTCATTATTTGTGGCCAAGTTCCCAGAAAAAATAACAAACTTGTAATATGGCAATTATTTTAAAAAAGTTTCTTAGAAACGAGCTATCACCTGTAGAGATCAATGGCTTTCAAGCCAAATGATTAATCTTATGACCACATTCATGGCATAGTTTGTTCAAATGATCTCATATTATGCACAAGGGTGCATATTGGAATGGCAAACAATGTTGCCTAAGGAAGGTTTCATTTTCGTTGGACGAAAAAACCATTTTCCATTTTTCGAGTGCCCGAAAGGAGGTTTTTTTGTGAAGGAACTACCAAATAATTGTTGCAAAATTGGACCAAATCATTTTTATAAAATACTAGGCCATATTTAATGCACAATTGACAAAATGGTTGGGTGTAAAAAATTTTGATCCACCTCTCGTGAAAAAGACAAATTTCCGTCGATTCAGCTAGAAGCGGGTCAAATTTGAACTGCAGCTGCCTCATAGTTTGCTATTTATTTTTTCCAAAAATCATTTCTAGTTACATAAGGACCTATTTAATCATAAATACATGGTTTGGTGGCGATACGTCGAGGTTTGGGCGGTGGCCGAGGGCCCCAACTCTAGAGCGCGTAAACTCACATGCCCGTCGCGTGGTCACCGCATGACCGTAATGTTGCCATGTGTTCTGGGCGGCCTAGGCATGTCTAGTGGGTTGGGCACTCCCCAGGTTGGTGCTAGGAAGAAAACTACAACATAATATTCTCACGAGGAGACCGATCGATGCTTAAACATGAATTAGCAGCCAAGTGTTTGATTAGCGGTACGGGAAATACACATGGCCAATGGGCGTGAGTTTTGGCTGAGGATGATCATCTACTAAGGAGAATGTCTTCACAAATTTTTAGCTCAAAAGGAGGATCCTAGGTGGTACTTGCTTTGCAAAGTACCACGCTGGACAAAAATATGAATGTTGAAGCTAGGCTCAAAATAATGAATGGAGTGAGCTGAAATTTTGTGGAGGATGGTTATTTGGGCATAGAAAAGCATTGTAGAAAATTGATACCATTTGGACATGCCAAAGTAGTACTTCCTTCACAATGCTCTTCTATGGACAAAAACTTGGGAAAACTAGTGAGAGAGATTGGATGAATGAAATGAGCTCAAAATTGGTGTAGGTAAGTTACTTTGGTATGGTCATGCGCTGGTAAATTTTCAGATCATTTGGGTAAGCCTAGCTAGTACTTACTTCACAAAGCTTCTCTCGAGGTAGAAACTTTGGAAATTTCCCGAGAAAGATTTACTAGGAAAATTGAGCTGAATATTATCATGTGGCAATGATTTGGGTATGGAAGAGTGCCCGAAAAGTTTGAGGGTAATAGGAGGGGTCTATATAACACTTGCTTTGCAACGTGCCAATTTGGCCATAAAATATATATCCCAAACACATATATTCTCATTCACACACATATTCTCATTCTTTAAATGAACAACTTTTTCCTCACATATATACATACATATATATATATATATATATATATATATATATATATATATATATATATATTATATCTCCAGAGAGAGACCGAGAGCACGCGGTTAATTAGATGATGAGAGAGAACGATCGACGGAGCACGTGTGGTTGGCTAAATAGCTAGATAGATCTAGTT
>NC_041388.1:576110555-576113515 GCF_002162155.2 Triticum dicoccoides | reverse complement strand
GTAGGAGAAAGAGAGATGTCATTTATGGAGGAGGGTGCCATTAATGAGGAGAGAAGAGAGGTAGGAGGAAGAGAGAAGAAGAGAAACATTGGTGGAGCTAGAGTGGAGAGGGAAAAGGAGGGGGAGAGAGGGCAAAGTGGGGGAGAGGAGGGGAAGGGGGTGGAAAAGGTGGCACCACCCGCAACTAGCAGTAGCGTTGCTTTGAAAAAAGTGCTGCTGCTATTGGACTTAGTAGTAGCGCTTTCCAGAAAAAGCGCTACTACTAAGTGGGGCCCACTAGTAGTAGCGGCGCATAAAAAAGCGCTGCTACTAAACCGTTAGTAGTAGCGCTTTTTTCTGTACACCGCTACAACTACGAAAACAGTCGGTGGCCTCGTCTGGTCCCACATAGTAGTAGCGCTTTTCTGCTTCACAACGCTACTACTATGGAGTTACTAGTAGCGCTTTCCTGAAAAAATGCTAGTGCTAAATAGCAGCAGCATTTACTTCTTTCCAGCGCTGCTATTATGCTACTCTGTATAAGCGTTTTCCTTGTAGTGTATCGCGCTCTAGCGCGGAGGCTGAGTACCGAGCTGTGGCTAACACTGTTCCCGAGTGCACCTAGCTACGACAGTTACTTCAAGAGCTGCATCATGATGTCTCCCAGGCTACGGTTATCTACTGCGACAACGTCTCTGTGGTGTACCTCTCCGCTAGCCCCATTCATCATCGCCGGACTAAGCACATTGAGCTGGACATTCACTTTGTGCGTGAGCAGGTGGCCCTTGGACGTATTCGGGTCCTCCACGATCTAACTGCACAACAGTTCGCCGATGTGATGACGAAGGGACAACCGACTTCCACCTTCGAGGAGTTTCGTTCCAGTCTCTGCATCACTGGCGCCGCTTCGACTGCCAAGGGGGGGGGTGGTGTTGAGTATATTGTGTATTGGGCCCACCTCCTGTTTCCTCTGTATAGTCGAGGTTGCGGCCTCCCTTTGTACTCATATATACGTGCCTGGTGCACCGATCAATGCATTGTGTTTGCACACCCCATACTTCATATTCTAAAACCGGTAACACGTCAAATTTGCTTCTCTGCATCTGAGTCTTTCATATTTCATCCCCTAAATCCATACAAACCATGCAAAATAAACCTACATACTACGACACCCTAGCTACGATTCGTTGTCGTAGATGTCCACGACGTTGGTGTCGGGCGTCGGTGGGTGGGCGCGTAGGAGGACTCTGGCTGCTCCTCCTCCTCGACATCATCCATGTACGCGAGCATCTCCTCCTCTTACATGGCGTCATCCACCTCCATCCCCCACCGAGACGGTGTCTAGCCTCTGCATCCGACTCCAAGCGAAGGGAATCGAGGATGGCCTGCTGCTCTGCGGCAGATCCGCGTCCCCTGCGCCCCCCACATCCTCCTCCTCCTCAACCTCCTCCTCCTCCCCCTCCTCCTCCTCCTACGCCTCCTCCGGATCCACTTCATCCAGACGTAGCCCCGCAGCAATTCGGGCTTCGTGCATTGCCCGGATCTGCTCAAGGAGCTGCAACCGGCGCTCAGGCGTTAGATATGGGTAGCTTCCTACCCGGCGGCATGGGGGCATGGCTACCAGTGGTGGCGGCGGCGGGCGGGAGGGGGAAATATGGACGGGTAGGGTTTCGGTGCCAGCAGTCAGCTTAAATAGCCGGGCTAGGCATTACGCAGACCACCGAAGCGTCACCACGCTACACCATCAGTCCGACGGAGGAGATGAGCTTCGGACTGCCAGGTTTCAGACTGTTTTCTTGTGGGACCCCAATGCTAGTCCACCGTGGCGGACGCACCCAGGCGCCCCCATATCCCCCATATTTGAGCTGGATATGAGAGGTGACTGTCAGCCCGGGTGTTTGAGGACCGTTTGAGGATCCCAATTCTAAGTCGCATTTTCGGGGCCAGTTAGTGACCGGGTCGACTGCCCGGGCGTTTGCGACAGATTTGGGTTGCCCGGTTGTTGATGCTCTAAGGAAGCTAACAATAGGATGCAGAGTGTTTGCGATGTTGAATGTGCACCGTGCATGTTGTTTGCACCGACGCTTCGACAACTATTGCTATGATTCTACATCATTTACAAGACTACCACCTCCCGATCCATTTAGATTTTCAAATAACGTGTTATGTAGGTAGTAGGTTATTAATTGACATGTATGAATGGGATCAAATTGTTTTCATGCCAATATTTTTGTTTTCTTCCTACATGCTCATGCGCAAGACTTCTCCTTATAGTAATTAGTGTTTCATGTATTTCTTTTTACAGTTGTTGCACTACTACCTTATACATGAAGGTGGTACTACTTTGAAGCTATATATTGTTGGTAAGTGTTTAGAGAAATATAGTAATTGTTTGAAAAACAATCTTGTAGTCGATTCTAAATAACAGGATAACTATACCTGTGAATCCATGAGCTGCTTCCAAATAATGTATGTTGTATGCTTTTATATACCACTAACCAATGACAAACATGAAAATACCACTGAAAAATGGTGGTATCAGTTGACACGATAGTCGGCAGGATCCCATGGGGAAAAAGACAACACAAATGGATACAGAGTGGTCGCCTTTTCTTGCCGATGGTACCAATAGGGACACCATAGTACGGTTAAACAAAAACTGAATAGATTTGGTATGATAGCTAGTAGTATCCAAAGAAAGACATCGGGAAAACAACACAAATCCTGCTAAAACTAAGCTATACGCTCTATATGCCATGGTTTTATATTAATTCTAATTTGTGATGGTTAATTGTATTTGTTCATTTTTTTAATTTTTTACTAATATTGAGCCACTATAATGATTTTATTATGTTCATTATTCCATAACTTTGGTAAGATTTTCTTTTGGAATTATTTTGTGTTTCATGCCTATGTCATGTGTCATGCTACAAAACAATAACAGCAACTTAATTAGAAGACGGGGGGCATCATAGCATGAT
>NC_041388.1:576106889-576109944 GCF_002162155.2 Triticum dicoccoides | reverse complement strand
CAGCCTATTTAAAAAACATAACAACGTTTTGTCCTAGCCTGTGGCGCAGGTTCGAGTGTCCTATTTAAGACACTAGCGGTTGGGGCCCGCCATCGCGGGCCACTTGAGAGGAAGCTATGCATGCCTTACCTTCATCTTAAATTTTTTTTAAAAAGCATTCTCACGTCACATGGACATTACATCCATCTCAAAACGAAAAATAAAAGTGTAGAAAAATTTTTATCAAAAAGAAAAGGAAAAAGTCTCACTGTCATTTAAAAAGACTCTAAAAAGAAATCAAGAACACTCCCACCATGACCAACTGGCAATGCGACATGTGGCATAGCCGATTGGCCACCATTCTACCTTTGAAATGTCGCGACAACAACTCTTGCTATGACATGTTCTGCATCATTTACTTATCAGTCTATCACCTCTCCTTCCATATAAATTTTCAAAATAACCTTTTGCATGTAAAAATTTATTTATTGACTTCTACGAATAAGGCCAACATGTTTTCATGTCAACAATTTCCTTTTCTTTCTGCATCCTCATGTGCAAGGCCTCTCCTTATAGTAATTATTGTTGAAATATATTTTCACAGTAGTTGTGCCTCTCCTCATGGTGGTAGTATTTGAAGCCATATATCGTTGGTAACGGTATTTCAAGAAAATAGTAATGGTTTGAAAAATAATTGGAAGCTGTTTCAAAACAATATGATAACTATATTGGTGAATCTTGGAGTTGTTTCTAAACAATTTTACTTGTATATTTTTGATATATCAATGAACAATAATGGATATCACAGTACCACTAAAAAATCGCCAGCTTTAGTAGACACGATGGTCGGCAACAGCCCATGGAAAGAAAGAGAACAAAAATAGAAAATTGCAGACTGCCTTTCTTGCTCGTGGTACCCAATAGGTATGCCATAGTACCAGTACACATATACTTAGATACACAATGTACAGTGTGTAAATTTTTAGGACGAAATACGTTAAAATAAGTGCTACATAAAAAATCTACGTCTTTTTAGTACGTGCACTATCCATCCTCAAAGTCCATGATTTTTTTTTTGCACATCCCACATTTCAAGATATTTCATCCTGAAATTTTGCATACATACACATCACATCCTTGTATACTTGAATAATTTTCAGAACGCCCTACTCGTCGTTCGCACTGAGCCCATGTCTACTCCAACCCCAGCCAGAGGTACTTGACTATTTGCATGGTCTGTACGTGCATCACCAGTAACGAAAAATCCAAAATTTCACTCCACAAACAATAAAAGGATGAATCGTCCAGTTCCAGCGAGGAGAGTTGGTGCACTGAACCGTGTCCCATGTCAATTCAACTCAATTCACTTGTGGCCGGATACGCAGCGCCGAGTTTCCTTTCCGTCCAGAGGTTTTTCTTTTTTCTTTTTTGCGAATTGTCCAGAGGTTGGCTGAGTGGGTGCGCTCACGAGCGAGCGACCACACACCCAAAGGCCTTGCTGCCATATGCAACGGTACAGGAGGGTCACACTCCCGCGGGTCCATGCGCAAATTTTCCTGGCAATTTCTTTAGAGAATATCCTCGCTTTTTTTTGCGGGTTATATCCTCGCTTTATTGATCAAGATGAATAAGGCCGAGTGCTCACGGATACAATCTAGGGTTACATGATGAAGGATAAATTCACTAGAAAACTCACGGGACGGGGCTACAATATGTGCCGCAACATTCGACACATGGTTTACATTGACTAAAACAATAGACCAGAAGCTCTCCGCCAAGCTCTTGGTGTCAGCAACCACTAGTAGAAAAAGAGGCTTTCGTCCAGCCCCATTAGTCGCGAAACTGTAGGAACCGCGACTAATGAAGTCTTTAGTCGCGGTTCGGCAGACGAACCGCGACCAAAGGCTTGGGCCAGGGCGCTCGGTGGCCAGCTGGTGCACGTGAGGGGCTTTAGTCGCGGTTCGGCAGGCCAACCGCGACTAAAGGTGCCCAAAGGCCTTTAGTCGCGGTTGGCCTGGCCAACCGCGACTAAAGCTCCTCCCCTATATATACCAGTTCAGCGCACTCACTTAGCCCTTTGGTGCCACTTCTCTTCACAAGGGGGTGTAGGTTTGCTTTTGGTTCCTCTTATGCACACAAGGTGTTTGATGAAATGCCCAACAGCGTGAAACAAACATGATATGAAGTGTTGGAGCCACACTTGAGGTTCCTCCTCGATCGCGGTTAGCAACTTGAACCTTTCATGCATGTGTGTCATTGATAAAATATGCATGTGTGTTGTTCATTGTTTAATTTCTATTGTTTATAGCTAGTTACTTTAACAAATGCATGATGGTTAATTATCTATTTTATATTATAATAATGCAGATGAATCGGCAATGGATGTACGGTAAGCGACTCTCCCGCGAGTTCACTACGGGTTTGAAAGATTTCCTCGTAGTGGCTAATGCGAACAAGCAGAAGGGTTTTGTTATCTGTCCATGTGTTGACTGTAAGAATCAGAAGGGTTACTCTTCCTCAAGAGAAGTTCACCTGCACCTGCTTCGGCACGGTTTCATGCCAAGCTATAATTGTTGGACCAAGCATGGAGAAAGAGGGGTTATAATGGAAGAAAATGAAGAAGGGGATGATTTCATCGATGAAAGCTATCTTGCTCATTTCGGTGATACTTTCATGGAGGATGCTGAAGGTGAAGGGGAAGGTGAAGGGGCAGGTGAAGGGGAAGGTGAAGGGGAAGGTGAAGGTGAAGGTGAAGAAGAGGCACGTGATGAGACCGTTGATGATCTTGGTCGGACCATTGCTGATGCACGGAGACGCTGCGAAACTGAAAAGGAGAGGGAGAATTTGGATCGCATGTTAGAGGATCACAGAAAGTCGTTGTACCCTGGATGCGATGATGGTCTGAAAAAGCTGGGCTGCACACTGGATTTGCTGAAATGGAAGGCACAGGCAGGTGTAGCTGACTCGGCATTTGAAAACTTGCTGAAAATGTTGAAGAATATGTTTCCAAAGAATAACGAGTTGCCCGCCAGTACGTACGAAGCAAAGAAGGTTGTCTGCCCTCTAGGTTTAGAGG
>NC_041388.1:576072866-576102117 GCF_002162155.2 Triticum dicoccoides | reverse complement strand
GAGAGAGCAGAGAGAGAGAGAGCAGAGAGCAGAGAGAGAGAGAGAGAGAGAGAGAGAGACTTTTTTTTGTTCTTTTTAATTTTAACTAGTTAATTAGTTTAACAAAAACGGTAAATAACTTAAAACTTGATAATTAACAAAAAAAACCGTAAAATTTGATAATTAACAAAAAAAACGTATATACGGAGAGGGGGCGGCGAGGGGGCGGCGATGCGCGCGGTGTTTTTTTAGGGATCGAGAGGGGACGGCGAGGGTTATAAATGTGTTGTCCTCGCCTCCCTCTCCGTGACGCCGTCGTCTGCCGCCCCGTCTCGCGCTCTACCGCGACACCCTCTCCCACCCCTTCCTCGCCCCCTCCTTTTGCCACCGCCCTTTCGCCACCGCCACCGCCATCGCCCCCCTTCTTCACTTAATTAATTTGTTTTTACTACATGTTTTCAGGACTGACATAATGGCGGACGATAGAGCTGACCCGATTATGGACAACTATGATCCGGACGGTGAAGCACATATGTTCGGCATCATAAAAAGCGATATTCTATATGTGCCGACCGGACAAGAAGAAGATGATATCTCTTCTTATCTGAACCTTGACGGTGAAGATGAAGGGCGCCGTCAGCAAGATGATGCCGAACAAACGTCGATAAACGACGATCTTCAAATGGAAGTAGCAACCACCTCCGGCGCCGAGGTATATATATATACATTGAGCCTCTGGTGATACAAACTAACTGATTTGAATAAATATGTGTGGACTAACGCGCGCGACTCTCTTTCTTATTTTAGCCCTCGGCCGGATCGTCGAAACAATCGAGTACGTCGTCAAAGCGTGGCGCAACCAAGACGATGAAACAAGGAGAAACATGCACCATCGAGGTTGTCGACAGTGCAACCGGCAGGCCGCTGGAGCCCCGCAAGAACGCCACCAAGTTTGTCAACCAATGCGGAGCCATTGTTAGAGACAATGTCTCGATCACCGTCCGGAGTGGAATAAGCCAAAGAAGGCACGAATTGCTGGTTTCACTTTCGTCGATAAGAGAACAAAAAAGATTGCTTCAAAAAGCTTATGGAACATTTCGTTCTACCTCCGGAATACAACAAATTCGATGAGGAGGGTAACAAGATTGAGGAAAACAAGGAGAGGAGGAGGCTAGTCAAACAGTTCGCTCTTCATAAGATGGCCGACGCATTCTGGAAATTCAAGCAAAATCTAGCCCATGACTTTGTCAAGCAGAACAAGACTCCGGATTTCAAAGGACAATATGAGAAACTGAAACATGATTGGCCAGAATTTGTGAAGCAAAAGAAATCGGAGCAGTTCATTCAAATATCGAAAAAAATAAGGAAAATGCGGCTAAGAAGGAGTACAATCATATTATGGGGCCAGGAGGGTATCGCCTTTGGGAGCCTAGGTGGGAGAAGATGGAGAACGAGCTGAGGGCGCGAGGAATCCGTCCAGGTACGGAGGGATGGGACCCAAGGGCCAAAAGCTGGTGGTACGGGCATGGGGGAACGCTGAACCCGGAGACAGGGGACTGTGTTTACCGGGGCAAAATAATTAAACCCACCCAAGCCCTTATTGACGCAATGAGGGATGCTCAAGAGGGGAAGATCAAGTTCAACAGAGAGAACGACGCGCTGACAAAAGCCCTCGGGAATCCTGAACACGGAGGACGTGTACGAGGCATGGGGCACATTCCGTGGAAAATAGGGTTCCCCCAGAACGATGACCCGTACGGTTACAGAAGCCGGAAGAGAAAGATGGATCGGGAAGCAGATGTTGTGGCGCGGTTGGCATCGGAAATGGATGTGATGAAGAAAACCGTGAGTGTACTAGTAGCCGAACGAGATGCAGCTCGGGCGCAGCATGAAGATCATACAGCGGATCTCAGAAGCCAGCAGCGGAGAAGCAGTGTGGCTTCCACGGAGGCCCCACCGGCTGGTGCAGATGCACCGACGATCGAAATTACTGCACCTGAGCCTCTGGTGGTCGAAATTACTGCACCGGAGCCTCTGGTGGTCGAAATTACTGCACCGGAGCCTCCTCGCTACCCCGTGGACGATATAAAGGAGATGAAAGAATGTCATCTGTATTATCCTATCAGGAACATGTCCGTGAAGGTAGCCATCGGCAGTGCTTTACCATGTTTACCTGGAGCACTCCACCACAACACCCCCATTCAAGATGGCTATGCTCGTGTCACGGTGGAGGACATAGTCCAAGGGTTTGAGGACCTGGAGATTGACATTGCTACACCTGAAGGGGAGAAAAGACTTGGAGATGTCAAGCGCCATTTCATTCTATGGCAAAAGAAGTTTATCAAGTTTCCAGGCGAGGCGCCAAGGACAACAAGTCCACCCCCCTACAGTGGTGGCGGTTCACCTACACCTCCGTCACGTCAGCCGACGCCCCCCAGTCCACAACGTCCGGCGGGTGATCAGACGCCGCCCCCCAGTCCTCGTCCGGCGGGTGATCAGACGCCGCCCCCCAATCCACCTCCGGCAAAGAAGCAAAAGCAGTCCTGGATTATTAACCCGGACCCTTATGTACCTAAGACCACAAAGGTACCGGAGCCATCATTGAAGCCTCTCCCAACAAGGCCTTGGGAACGTAGTGCCGAGGAAACTGCCGCGGCCGCGGCTGCTGATCATGAGAAATGGAAGGCGGACTGCAAGAAGAAAAGAGAGCCCGAGCCCAAGCCAGTATTTTCTGATGAGCAAAAGAAGTGGGCTAAGTCATTTTTGAGCACACCGTCCCAAGCCGCGAAGAATCTTCCTGACGACTATGCACGTGAACTTCGTAGGCAGGCACTCATGTTGAAGGAGAAGAAAGAGCGGGCGGAGAACCAGGAGAACAAAGCCTTGGAGGAGGCCGAGAAAACGGAATTAGAAAGTAAACAATCGATTGCCCCGCTTATAGTGAAAGCCGCCGGTCCGGATGACCCCGATATCATAGCAGCTGCGGCAGCACATGGATTGACTGTAACGAGTGCCAGAGAACAAGCGGCCAACTTAGGTATTACTCTTCGTGAACTGTTAGGCCTTGATGAGGCGCCAGTGAAGGAGGTAGTAATTACATATGTGAAGAATGGGCCTCTCGTCGAGCCTGCGCAGGAACAGGATCTACCTCCACAAATGAAAGGTCTGCTGAAATGGTACAAGGGTTACATAAAAAATAAAAACACCAAAGAATATATTTATGCGGAAGTTAGATATGAGCATCACTTCAAACATTACTATGTACAAATTCATCTGAGTGAATTGTTCCAGCTTTTCAATCTGCGCGAGCTCGACAAATCTATCATCAGTTGCTACGTTCTGTAAGTGATTTATTTCTACCCCATCTCGTTCATATTGCCTGCACTATATATATGTCCTAACTATATTGTTGTGTCCGCTATTATACATGCAGAATGAAGATTAAGGAATGCAGAGTAAGGAACATCCATGATGTTGGGTTCATTGACCCACACATCGTTAATGGATATTTGTTGGAGCATCACCCCGCCGACATGGAGGCAGACCTGTGGCAGTTTCTTACAAAGCAGGAACTCAAAAGTGATATTCTATTTCCTTACCATTTTGGGTGAGTGTTTCTGTCTTGAGCACATTCTCTTTTGTTTACTCCATGCATGGTATGTGGCCGGCTAATCGATGAGTTATGCATGACGTACTGTGCATGTATCGTGTCCGCAGGTTCCACTGGATTCTGCTAGTAATTAAAGTTGACACCTCAGAATGTCTCGTCCACGACTCTCTGAATAAGGATCCAAAGCTTTGGGTCGACATGAGAAGAATGCTGCAGAAGTAATTATTTTCATTCATTTGCGCTCTATATCGATCGGCCTATTTCGTTCATTTCCTAATATCAAGTAACTAATAACTCTCTTGTTCATTTAATTTTCTTTGCCTCGTAGGGTTTGGAGACGGTTCGTAGATACAAAGGTCGGTGAATTCAAAAAAGAGCTAGAATTCAAAAGGGCAAAGGCTAAGAATGGTGAGGATATTCAGCCAGCGGGGACCAATCTATGTGCATACTATGTCTGTGAGATGATCTAGAGATACACCTCTGAGCGGGTTCCGAGTGATACCAATGCTCAGAGGAATAACCTCTGGATGATGCTTAGTCCAGAAGCTCGCTTCCGACCACTTCAAGAGGAACTAGCTGGATGGTTCAGGAGGGAAGTCCTCCATCCTAAAGGAGAACACCATTACGAGGACGTAGAACTTTATATGCATTAAATTATGTATGGAAACTTGTTCAAAATTGTATATGGTCATCCGATGATATTGAATATATATTGTATATTCCTCTTGAATTCTTTTTGGTTCTAATTTCAAATTTGTTTGAAATTGTACATTCATATGCATGTATGTAGTACCGTAGAATATGTGAAACTCCTTCAAAATTAAAATAAAGCACAAAAGAAATAAAACAATACATATTAAACAGAAAACAGGTTTAAGGGGGGGGGGCTAAAACCCTAAACCTGCGGCAGCCTTTAGTCGCGGTTGGCCAGAAGAACCGCGACTAAAGGTCCTCCGCCCCGACGGCCAACTGGCGCCCACGTGGACGGGCCTTTAGTCGCGGTTCTTAAGCAACCGCGACTAAAGGATGGGGCCTTTAGTCGCGCCCGTTCGGTCGCGGTTGCGCAACCGCAACTAATGGCAGTTGCGAACCGCGACCAAAGGCCCTTTTTCCACCAGTGAACCAGTCCAATGGTTGATCGATCCATGGTTGGAGAATTAATTTTCTATATGATGGAAAGACAATCTGAGATAAATTGGACCTTCTGGAAACCTTCTCGACGAGTGAGAGTGGCTGCACACGGTAGCGCCAGTGCTTCTGCTAGTTCTGGCATACTAGTCTGTTAGAAGGGGGAGAGAAATTGGTGGAGTAGTTCATTGTATTGCTTGAGGCTCATGGGCATATATATAGGAGTATAATGATCAGTTTGGAGTACAAGACAACACAGGACCAAATCCTAGCCTGTCTCATCTTTCCTATTAATCAATATACTCAACACCCCCCCCGGCAGTCACAACGGTAGCGACGCAAACGGTGAGACTGGAGAAGAATCCGAAGGCAAGCCAACGAACACCCCCCACAGTCGTAACGGTCGACGCAACGCGGAATTCGTGGCTGGAGTAAAAACCGACAATGTTGCTCAAGCAGGCGGTAGCCCTTTGTGCCGTTTGTTAATGTAGCCGAGAGCGTGGATGGTGTAGCCGTGGTCGAGGTAGGCGTGCGAAGAATGCCGTGGTCGATGTCGAGTCGGGGTGGCCGGTGTCGAGGTAGTTGTCGTGGACCGGAAAGAAAAGCAGCGGCGAATGCTAGGTCAGAAGCGCGGCGACGGTGCTCAAAGTAGGCGAGGAAGAACCAGACAGCATGACGAAGACCGACGCAGACGGTGGCGTTCCCACGCCTAGGGAGGTGGCGCGACACATACCACATAGAAGTCGACGCACAGGGACGACAGAGTAGACCGCGCACCCCGGCGCGATGACACGAAGGGGGATGCAGCGGCAACGCACGAGTCGGGGAAACGGCGGGGAAGACCTCAGAACGGCGGCGTTGACCACTTGCCACGCTCGCTACGGCCCGATGGGACAGTGCAGCGGTAGCGCGAGAGTCGTTGCAGCCAGAGAGACAGCCTCAAGCGGGCGGCCTCGGGACGGTGGTAGACCGCGGGCCGCAACACTACGGCCCGAAGGGGCGACGTAGCGGCAGCAGGCGGGTCGGTGCAGCCGTGGAAAGAACCACGGGGCGGTGGCAGGGATCACGTGTCACGCTCGCTACGGCCTGACGTGGCGGCACAGTGGCAGCGCGAGAGTCAGTGCAGCCATGGAAACGGCCTGAAACTAACGACCTATGACGATGACGGACCGCAGGCAGCGGCACTACAACCCGAAGGAGCGATGCAGCGGTAGCGCGTGGATTGATGCAGCCACGAAAAGAACCATAAAACGACGATGCTGCGGTCCGAAGGACAACACAACTGCAGTCCATTGCTTGATCAGTGAAGTGGCGTGTAGACTCAATGACGGACGACGAGGACGGATATCATCACGCGGCCGGATGTAGCACGAACACTCGACAAACCGGCATTTGATGCTATATGCACGGTCAGCCAAGACCTGCACACACATATGTGTCATCCGGGCCTGCGGACGTGTATCAGCGTGGCCTGGTGGCCCAATGCTAGCAGTCGCCGCCAGCATCGGTCCGCGAGCAACTAGCCAGTACACGCAGCTGGCTTCAGGCCGGGGCACCCGGCGCCGGACGATGGCCAGCGTAGGACCGCACGAGCGGTACCACACCAACGCATTGACGCGTTGCAGCTTGGCGCATGGTGCAGCAACCGATCCGGGTGGAGGCGGACAGGGCGGTGCCTCACGGAGCAGACCCTGTAGTCAATGTCGAAGTTGGAGTAGATGCACACGAGGTTGACAACGGCGGCGGGCGGCGCAAACCGATCGTAGATCGAAAAAACCAAAAGAAACATTGATCAAGACGACCGGCGAAGAGAAAAATCTGGATCAAAGGATCAGAAAAAATGACCCTCTAGAGCAGCCGGTCAACACAACCAGCAGACGAACCATAAGTACGGGCGACGTGGCCCCCGACGGTGATCATGGAGATCGACCGCCCTGGGGGCGGCGCGGTGCGGAAGCGGCGGTGGCTAGAATCGATATTAGGCGGATACTATGTTAGAAGGGAGAGAGGAATTGATGGAATAGTTTATTGTATTGCTTGAGCCTCATGGGCATATATATAGAAGGGGACTGCTAAAACTCAGTGGACTGAGTTCTAGCGAAGTCTCAGTCGATGTCCCCGTAAGTTGGATCGTTTCCAGCTTTAAGGTTTACGATCGCTGATGTCTTGTATTGGAGTATCAGCCTGTTCTAGTGGTGCGACCGGCCCGTTATATTTTTTTCTTTTTTTTTGTTTTTTCGTCTGTGTTGGACAGGGATACGCCATGGACTGACCGTGACTGGTGTTGTGTGCTTTTTCTTTCTCTATATTCTAGGCTGATTTTTTTGGTGCTAGTATTTGCCTGGGGACAGGAGCGAGCAATATGATCCCATTTTCTCGCACTGGCCGTTCATCTATCTCACATAGCCACATGCAAGTTCGTTCATCTCTCACATGGCCACATGCATCTTTTTTTAACTAGACGTGGAAGACTAAAAGTCTGTGTTTTTGTTGTTGTAGTAGTCTATAAACGAGCATATTCATTTTTCACCATTTTTGATAAAAAAAATTATTGCACAACATTTGCACGTAATCATGCCGACTGCAATTGAAAGGGTCGCAATGCGTTCATATGGGCTATAGCTTGTCTTGTGTGTGCCGTCGACGTCGGAGTGACGACAAGGATTAATTTTTATTTTTATTTTTTGGGTGCCAGTTCCATTTCCCATTCCTTGAGTTGCAACTGCATGCGGGCCATGTCGACTACAATTGCATATCTACCACTAGACTCGTAACTGCAAGGGTCGGCACCCGACTGCAATTCATGTCCACCCCTGTGCTGCATTTTCATGTGGTTATAGCTTGTCTTGTGTGCCGCCTTCGGAGTGACGACAGTGATGCTTTTTTTATTTTATTTTTGGGTGCCAGTTGCATGCCCATTTCCTAAGTTGCAATTGCATGCGGGTCATGTCTACTACAATTGCATGTCTATCACTTGACTCACAATTGCAAGTGTCGACACGGGACTGCAATTCATGTCCACCCCTGGGTTGCATTTTCACATGGGTTATAGATTGTCTTGTGTGCCGCCGCCACCGGAGTGACGACTAGGATGTTTTTTTAGTTATTTTTTGGGATCCAGTTGTATGCACATTCCCTGAGTTGCAACTGCATGCGGGCCTTGTCAATTGCATTTGCATGTTTGCCACTAGACACGTAACTGCAAGTGCCGACATTCGACTGCAATTCATGTCGACCCCTTAGCTTCATTTTTCATATGGGTTATAGCTTATCTTGTGTGCCGCCGCCGGGGTGACGATAAGGATGCATTATTATTTTTGTTTTTGTTTTTTGGGTGCCAGTTGCATGCCCATTCCTTGAGTTGCAACTGCATGTGAGCCATGTCGGCTACAATTGCATGCTTGCCTATAGACTCGCAACTACAAGTGTTGGCACCCAACTGTAATTCATGTTCACCCCTGAGTTGCATTTTCATATGTGTTATAGCTTGTCTTGTGTGCCGCCGCCGGAGTGACGACAAGGATGCAGTATTGTATTTTTTGGGTGCCAATTGGATGCTCATTCCCTGAGTTGCAACTTCATGTGGGCCATGTCGACTGCAATTGCATGTCTGCCACAAGACTTGCAATTGTGAGTGTCGGCACCCGACTGCAATTCATGTCCACCTCACTACAAGAAATATGTCAACTTGTGACCACCACTATTGGTCACTGAATGGTCACAAATTTCCATTTGTGACCTTTTTGTGACCAATAGTGGTGGTCACAAGTTGACATATTTCTTGTAGTGAGGTGGACATGAATTGCAGTCGGGTGCCGTCTACTGTGGTCAAAAGCTGGCCGTCATAAACTGACTATAGCGACTTTTCTTATGGAATGGTCGTAGACGTTTATGACCAAAATACGTCTACTGTGGCGTTTTGGTCACTAGCAACCTCCCCAGGCCACGTAGGCATCCAGCGTGGCAACCTGACGTGGCACAAGATTCAACTCGGTCCAATTCGATTTTCTACATGGGCCTAGCCCAATAATTCAGCCTTTTTACTATATATTTTCTCTATTATTTTTCTCTAGCTACATGGGCCTGGCCCAACAATTTGGCCTTTTTATTTCATGGATCATGGCCTTTTTGTGATCTATTTCGTTTTTGGGCCTAAGCCTTTTTATTTACTTGGCCATCGCCTTTTGTTCATTGTTTGATTTGTGGCCTTTTTAGGGCCCAAATAGTATATGTTTCATTTCCGACATATCAACAATAAAGTAACCAGTATTTTGGTCCAGAGAGCCCCAATCACACAAATTTTCATAAATGGCGACCAAAATGAGTATATTATATACATTACAATCATGCCATAGTTCACATCATCCAGGAATTTAGAACAACTACAAAAGTGCTGCTATGAAATACTATAACAACCATTCACATCATCCAGGAACATATAATTAGCTACAAAGATGAAGCGTTCCCTTTTTCCAACTTCTTGAGCCTGGGGCTCCTGTAAAAGACAGGAAACTATCATTATCATGGCTGTGAATTCAGAATGAAAGCAATATCCTCAAACATATACCAGCTAGGAAAAGAATATTGAACAGAATAATAAACAAATACACAAGCAGCTAGGGGTCGATCCTAATGCATGAGGGCACGGATAACAGTAGCAACCATGAGTAAATATTAGCAAATATTATATTGGTGGAAAAAAGAAAATACCAGCAATCTCTAAAAAGACTCCAAGAAATTGATGGCTCACAATACAATCATGCTTTTGACAACAAATACTACTAGAATTAAGGTGCATAACATATTCTAAGCAGTGTTAACATCATGACAGTAACAATTAATAGTAGCAGCTAGCAGGACATCAATCAAGCACAACAAAAGTACAACACCACACTTGGGATCTCGGAGCAAGAAAAAGATCATGTTACTTAGGAGCTACCACAAATGATACTGATCAAGGGCAAAAACAAGTTGGTATGATATCATTCATTCATTCGTTCTCATCACGATCATACATTGAATTCATTGAAGGTTATAGATTCATTTTTTGACATAGCATTGGAAAATCACAAGAATAGTATATGAACCAAAGTGTCCAGATAAGTAGATAACACATGGAGGTCGTAATCACATAGCAAAGGAAGAGTGGGACAGACCGATGACTTACCCTCTGGACAAACCAAAGACTTCACGCTTCCTCTTCCTCGGTGGACAAATCAATGACTTCACTTCCTCTTCCTCATGCACCAACAGGAAGACCATCTCAAACACCTTGGTGCCAACAAGAAACTATACTCACACGGTGAATAGAACAAAAGAACAGAAAGCACACGTATATACTGAACAAAAGCAACAACCAGGAATAGATGACTCAATAGTTCATGTTTGTTAACAAAACAAGTGTGGACATCCCACAGTGAGTTAACTATCTGATGACTTTAGTAAAACACATACTAGCATTTGATGCTACAAGAGACAATAGGAATCCAACTATCCCAACATCCCAACTTGGTAAATCCATGCAGCTAAAAGGCCAATCCTAATCGGCTTGGAACTGGACCTGGTTTCAAACATGTGAGCTACAACTATCGTAATACCACAGCCCAAAAAAAACCCTACAAATCCATCAAACTACTGTTTGTAGGTCTGGCATCAGTGGTGTCACAATGTACAGTCCACTTACAGTCATTTGGGAGAAAATTAAAGTGATAATTAGACTGCCATTACAATCTGCTGGTAACTTGCAGTCTACTTACAGCTACAATGATATCTTAAGAGTTACAGTCTAAATACAAAAAACTTAAGAACATGGGAATAAATAGACCAACCCCCACATTCCAATAATTCAAATACTCAGCAATCAAATGTGTATGCATGTGCATGTAAATGTATTGAGGTTATGCAAAACTATGGTGCATTTAAACTATGAGATCATTTGGTCCACACATTTAGATCATTTAACACGGAGAAAAGAAAAATAAAAGAGGACTGCATATGAATGTATGTGTCGTTTCCAGGATAAGTTGGCACATAGAATGCCAGCAATCAGGATATACCACACAACAGAGAATAGCTTGTAGCGTCCGAGACTAATCTCCATGAGGAACACAAATCATCCTCAGGAATTGGTAATGAACGCACATCAATCAAAACAAAGAACAAAAAAACAGATGGAATTTGTGTTGTCCCTGCAAGTGCCATAAACCCGCAACAGCAACAGCAGGAGCTTCTTCCTAGCGACATTTTCCTGGGCCAGGTATCTATCAATGATGTTGACAGTAAGGAATAAAATTTCACCCAGTAGCTCAAACTTATAGTGGACCTGCATTGGGTGAGTTCGCCAGGTCAGGTCAGACACACAACTCTGTACTAGATAACTTGACCGGGGTTCCAAGCAGATAATTACCTCGGTCCTTCTGTAGAAGCTGTAAATTTCATCCACATATTCAACAACCGCAAGGGAGTTGCCGAAGTCGCAGCTATCGATGTCATGCATTTCCTCCTCTTCGGTGTCCTCCATGTGGATCTCCTTCAGCTCCTTCATCTCATTGGCCAATTGGTGCGTGCCAAAATAAATTCAAATCCTTGAGTTGACAGTTACCTATTTTGCTCAGATTCTTGGTTCAAACAAGGTAAGGTAAAATAATCTGAATAATGCAGAAGATGGAAAATCTATAGATAAACCAATTGAACCTACATTGATATCATTCCATATATAAAAGAGAGCACCGAGTCCAGTTAGATAAGATATACTACTACTTGCCTAAATTTG
Source organism: Triticum dicoccoides (assembly GCF_002162155.2). NCBI lineage: Eukaryota > Viridiplantae > Streptophyta > Magnoliopsida > Poales > Poaceae > Triticum > Triticum dicoccoides. The sequence goes on along the minus strand of NC_041388.1, from coordinate 576,090,628 downwards.
CTAGAACTATATTAAACCTACATTAATGATATGCCATATAGTACAAGATTTGGTACGAGTATGTGTTGGAAATATGCCCTAGAGGCAATAATAAATTGATTATTATTATATTTCCTTGTTCATGATAATCGTTTATTATCCATGCTAGAATTGTATTGATAGGAAACTCAGATACATGTGTGGATACATAGACAACACCATGTCCCTAGTAAGCCTCTAGTTGACTAGCTCGTTGATCAATAGATGGTTACGGTTTCCTAACCATGGACATTGGATGTTGTTGATAACGGGATCACATCATTAGGAGAATGATGTAATGGACAAGACTCAATCCTAAGCATAGCACTAGATCGTGTAGTTCGTATGCTAAAGCTTTTCTAATGTCAAGTATCATTTCCTTAGACCATGAGATTGTGCAACTCCCGGATACCGTAGGAGTGCTTTGGGTGTGCCAAACGTCACAACGTAACTGGGTGGCTATAAAGGTACACTACGGGTATCTCCGAAAGTGTCTGTTGGGTTGGCACGAATCGAGACTGGGATTTGTCACTCCGTGTAAACGGAGAGGTATCTCTGGGCCCACTCGATAGGACATCATCATAATGTGCACAATGTGATCAAGGAGTTTATCACGGGATGATGTGTTATGAAACGAGTAAAGAGACTTGCCGGTAACGAGATTGAACAAGGTATCGGGATACCGACGATCGAATCTCGGGCAAGTATCGTACCGCTAGACAAAGGGAATTGTATACGGGATTGATTAAGTCCTTGACATCGTGGTTCATCCGATGAGATCATCGTGGAACATGTGGGAGCCAACATGGGTATCCAGATCCCGCTGTTGGTTATTGATCGGAGAGTCATCTCGGTCATGTCTACATGTCTCCCGGACCCGTAGGGTCTACACACTTAAGGTTCGGTGACGCTAGGGTTATAGAGATATTAGTATGCGGTAACCCGAAAGTTGTTTGGAGTCCCGGATGAGAGCCCGGACGTCACGAGGAGTTCCGGAATGGTCCGGAGGTAAATAATTATATACAGGAAGTGCTATTTCGGCCATCGGGACAAGTTTCGGGGTCATCGGTATTGTACCGGGACCACCGGAAGGGTCCCGGGGGTCCACCGGGTGGGGCCACCTGCCCCGGGGGGCCACATGGGCTGTAGGGGGTGCGCCTTGGCCTATATGGGCCAAGGGCACCAGCCCCTAGAGTCCCATGCGCCAAAGGGACAAGAGGAGGGGAGAGTCCTAAAGGGGGGAGGCACCTCCGAGGTGCCTTGGGGAGGATGGACTCCTCCCCCCTTGGCCGCACCCTTCCTTGGAGGAAGGGGCAAGGCTGCACCCTCCCCCTCTCCCTTGGCCCTATATATAGTGGGGGGAAGGGAGGGCAACTATACCCAAGCCCTGGTGCCTCCCTCTCCCTCCCATGACACATCTCCGTCCGCCCGCAGCGCTTGGCGAAGCCCTGTTGGAATCCCGCTACTTCCACCACCACGCCGTCGTGCTGTTGTATCTCCATCAAACTCTCCTCCCCCTTGCTGGATCAAGAAGGAGGAGACGTCGCTGCTCCGTACGTGTGTTGAACGCGGAGGTGCCGTCCGTTCGGCGCTAGGATCATCGGTGATTTGGATCACGACGAGTACGACTCCATCAACCCCGTTCTCTTGAACACTTCCGCACGCGATCTACAAGGGTATGTAGATCCACTCCTCCCTCGTTGCTAGATGACTCCATAGATTGATCTTGGTGACACGTAGGAAAATTTTGAATTATTGCTACGTTCCCCTACAGTGGTATCATAGCTAGGTCTATGCGTAGTTTCTATGCACGAGTAGAACACAAAGTAGTTGTGGGCATTGATTTTGTTCAATATGCTTGCCGTTACTAGTCTTATCTTGATTTGGCGGCATCGTGGGATGAAGCGGCCCGGACCGACCTTACACGTATTCTTACGTGAGACTGGTTCCACCGACTGACATGCACTAGTTGCATAAGGTGGCTAGCGGGTGTCTGTCTCTCCCACTTTAGTCGGATCGGATTCGATGAAAAGGGTCCTTATGTAGGGTAAATAGCAATTGGCATATCACGTTGTGGTTTTTGCGTAGGTAAGAAACGTTCTTGCTAGAAACCCATAGCAGCCACGTAAAACATGCAAACAACAATTAGAGGACGTCTAACTTGTTTTTGCAGGGTATGCTATGTGATGTGATATGGCCAAAGGATGTGATGTATGAGATTGATCATGTTCTTGTAATAGGAATCACAACTTGCATGTAAATGAGTATGACAACCGGCAGGAGCCATAGGAGTTGTCTTAATTTATTTATGACCTGCGTGTCAACTTAAACGTCATGTAATTACTTTACTTTATTACTAACTGTTAGCTGTAGTAGTAGAAGTAATAGTTGGCGAGACAACTTCAAGAAGACACGATGATGGAGATCATGGTGTCATGCCGGTGACAAGATGATCATGGAGCCCCGAGATGGAGATCAATGGAGCTATATGATATTGGCCATATCATGTCACTATTATTTGATTGCATGTGATGTTTATCATGTTTTTGCATCTTGTTTACTTAGAATGATGGTAGTAAATAAGATGATCCCTCATAATAATTTCAAGAAAGTGTTCCCCCTAACTGTGCACCGTTGCGACAGTTCGTTCGTTTCTAAGCACCACGTGATGATCGGGTGTGATAGATTCCAACGTTCACATACAATGGGTGTAAGACAGATTTACACATGCAAACACTTAGGTTGACTTGACGAGCCTAGCATGTACAGACATGTCCTCGGAACACAGAAGACCGAAAGGTCGAGCATGAGTCGTATAGAAGATACGATCAACATGAAGATGTTCACCGATGTTGACTAGTCCGTCTCACGTGATGATCGGACACGGCCTAGTTGACTCGGATCATGTAATCACTTAGATGACTAGAGGGATGTCTATCTGAGTGGGAGTTCATAAGATGAACTTGTTTATCCTGAACATAGTCAAAAGGATTTTGCAAATTATGTCGTAGCTCGCGCTTCAGTTCTACTGTTTAGATATGTTCCTAGAGAAAAATTTAGTTGAAAGTTGATAGCAGAAATTATGCGGACTAGGTCCGCAAATTGAGGATTGTCCTCATTGCTTCATAGAAGGCTTATGTCCTTAATGCACCGCTCAGTGTGCTGAACCTCGAACGTTGTCTGTGGATGTAGCGAACATCTGACATACACGTTTTGATGACTACATGATAGTTCAGTGCATAATGCTAAATGGTTTAGAATTGAGGCACCAAAGATGTTTTTTTTGAAACGTCGTGGAACATATGAGATGTTTCGAGGGCTGAAATTGGGATTTCAGGATCGTGCCCACGTCAAGAGGGATAAGACCTCCGACGATTTTCTTAGCCTACAAACTAAGGAGAAAAGCTCAATTGTTGAACTTGTGCTCAGATTGTCTGAGTACAACAATCACTTGAATCGAGTGGGAGTTGATCTTCTAGATGAAATAGTGATAGTTCTCCGAAGTCATTACCACCAAGCTGCTAGAGCTTCATGATGAACTATAATATATCAGGGACATATATGATGATCTTTGAGATATTCGCGATGTTTGACACCACAAAAGTAGAAATCAAGAAGGAGCATCAATTGTTGATGGTTGGTGAAACCACTAGTTTCAAGAAGGGCAAGGGCAAGAAGGGATACTTCATGAAACGGCAATTCAGCTGCTGCTCTAGTGAAGAAACCCAAGGTTGAACCCAAACCCGAGACTAAGTGCTTCTGTAATAAGGAGAACAGCCACTGGAGCAGAATTACCCTAGATACTTGGTAGATTAGAAGGCTGGCAAGGTCGATAGAAGTATATTGGATATACATTGTGTTGATGTGTACTTTACTAGTACTCCTAGTAGCACCAGGGTATTAGATACCGGTTCGGTTACTAAGTGTTAGTAACTCGAAACAAAAGGCTACGAAATAAACGGAGACTAGCTAAAGGTGAGCTGACGATATGTCTTAGAAGTGTTTCCAATGTTGATATGATCAAGCATCGCACGCTCCCTCTACCATCGAGATTGGTGTTAAACCTAAATAATTGTTATTTGGTGTTTGCGTTGAGCATAGACATGATTGGATTACGTCTATCGCAATACGGTTATTCATTTAAGGAGAATAATGGTTACTCTATTTATTTGAATAATACCTTCAATGGTCTTGCACCTGAAATGAATGGTTTATTGAATCTCGATCGTAGTGATACACATGTTCATGCCAAAAGATAGTAATGATAGTACAACCTACTTGTGGCACTGCCACGTAAGTCATATCGATATAAAACGCATGAAGAAGCTCCATGTTGATGGATCTTTGGGCTCACTCGTTTTTGAAAGGATTGAGACATGCGAACCATGTTTTTTGGTGTATATGCATGAAGAAACTCCATGCAAATGGACTGTTTGGACTCACTTGATTTTGAATCACTTGAGACATGCAAAGCATACCACATGGGCAAGATGACTGAAAGCCTCGTTTTCAGTAAAATGGAACTAGAAAGCAACTTGTTGGAAGTAATACATTTTGATGTGTGCAGTCCAATGAGTGCTGAGGCATGTAGTGGATATCGTTATGTTCTTACTTCAAAGATGATTTGAGTAGATGTTGAGTATATTTACCTGATGAATCACGAGTCTGAATTATTGAAAGGTTCAAGTAATTTCAGGGTGAAGTTGAAAGATCGTCGTGACAAGAGGATAAAATATCTATGATATGATCATAGAGATGAATATCTGAATTACGAGTTTGGCATAGAATTAAGACATTCTGGAAATTGTTTCACAACTAATACAGCCTGGAACACCATAGTGTGATGGTGTATCCGAACATCATAACTGCACCCTATTGGATATGATGCATACCATGATGTCTCTTATCGAATTGCCACGATAGTTTATGGGTTAGGCATTAAAGACAACCACATTCACTTTAAATAGGGCACCACATAATTCCGATGAGATGACACCGTATGAACTATGGTTTGGAGAAACCTAAGATGTCATTTCTTAGAAGTTTGGGGCTGCGACGGTTATGTGAAAAAGTTTCAGGCTGATAAGCTCGAACCCAAAGCGGATAAATGCATCTTCATAGGACACCCAAAACAGTTGGGTATACCTCCTGTCTCAGATCCGAAAGCAATAAGGGATTGTTTCTAGAATCGGGTCCTCTCTAGAGGAAAAGTTTCTCTCGAAAGAATTGAGTGGGAGGATGGTGGAGACTTGATAAGGTTGTTAAACCGTCTCTTCAACTAGTGTGTGGCAGGGCACATGAAGTTGTTCCTGTGGCGCCTACACCAATTGAAGTGGAAGCTTATGATAGTGATCATGAAACTTCAGATCAAGTCACTACCAAACCTCATAGGATGACAAGGATGCGTACTACTTCAGAGTGGTACGTAATCTTGTCTTGGAAGTCATGTTGCTAGACAACAATGAACCTACGAGCTATGGAGAAGCGATGGTGGGCCTGGATTCCAAAATGGCTCGAGGCCATATAATCCGAGAGAGGATCCATGTATGAAAACAAAGTGTAGACTTTGGAAGAGCTACTTGATGGTCGTAAGGCTGTTGAGTGCAGATGGGTTTTAAAAGGAAGACAGACAATGATGGTAAATGTCACCATTAAGAAAGCTCGACTTGTCGTTAAGATGTTTTCCGACAAGTTCAAGGAGTTGACTACGATGAGACTTTCTCACACGTAGCGATGCTAAAAGTCTGTTGGAATTATATTAGCGATTACTGCATTATTTATGAAATCTTGCAGATAGGATGTCAAAACAAGTTTTCTTACCAAGTTTTCGTAAGAAAAGTTGTATGTGATACAATAGAAGGTTTTGTAAATCCTGAAAGATGCTAATAAGTATGGAAAGCTCCAGCAATCCTTCTAAGGACTGGAGTAAGCATCTCGGAGTTGGAATGTATGCTTTGATGATGATCAAAGATTTTGGGTTTATACAAAGTTTATGAGAAACTTGTATTTCCAAAGAAGTGAGTGGGAGCACTATAGAATTTCTGATGAGAATATGTTGTTGACATATTATGGATCAGAAATGATGTAGAATTTCTGGAAAGCATATAGGGTTATTTGGAAAGTGTTTTTCAATGGAAAGCCTGGATTAAGCTACTTGAACATTGAGCATCAAGATCTATAAGGATAGATCAAAACGCTTAATGGTACTTCCAAATGAGCACATACCTTGACATGATCTTGAAGGTGTTCAAGATGGATCAGTCAAAGAAGGAGTTCTTGCCTGAGTTGTAAGGTATGAAGTTAAGACTTAAAGCTCGACCACGGCAGAATGAAGAGAAAGGACGAAGGTCGTCCCCTATGCTTAAGACGTAGGCTTTACAGTATGCTATGCTGTGTACCGCACCTGAAATGTGCCTTGCCATGAGTCAGTCAAGGGGTACAAGAGTGATCCAAGAATGATCACAAGACATCGGTCAAAGTTATCCTTAGTAACTAGTGGACTAAGGAATTTTCTCGATTATGGAGGTGGTAAAAGAGTTCGTCGTAAAGGGTTACGTCGATGCAAGCTTAACACCTATCCGGATAGAGATACCGGATACGTATAATGGAGCAACAATTTAGAATAGCTCCAAGTAGAACAGTTATTTGGAATGGCTCCAAATGTAGCGTAGTAGTTGCATCTAGGAGATGACATAGAGATTTGTAAAGCGCACACGGATCTGAAAGGTTCAGACCCGTTGACTATAACCTCTCTCACAAGCATAACATGATCAAACCCAGAACTCATCGAGTGTTAATCACATGGTAAATGTGAACTAGATTATTGACTCTAGTAAACTCTTTGGGTGTTAGTCACATGGGGATGTGACCTTGAGTGTTAATCACATATCGATGTGAACTAGATTATTGACTCTAGTGCAAGTGGGAGACTATTGGAGATATGCCCTAGAGGCAATAATAAATTGATTACTATTATATTTCCTTGTTCATGATAATCGTTTATTATCCATACTAGAATTGTATTGATAGGAAACTCAGATACATGTGTGGATACATAGACAACACCATGTCCCTAGTAAGCCTCTAGTTGACTAGCTCGTTGATCAATAGATGGTTACGGTTTCCTAACCATGGACATTGGATGTTGTTGATAACGGGATCACATCATTAGGAGAATGATGTGATGGACAAGACCCAATCCTAAGCATAGCACTAGATCGTGTAGTTCGTATGCTAAAGCTTTTCTAATGTCAAGTATCATTTCCTTAGACCATGAGATTGTGCAACTCCCGGATACCGTAGGAGTGCTTTGGGTGTGCCAAACATCACAACGTAACTGGGTGGCTATAAAGGTACACTACGGGTATCTCCGAAAGTGTCTGTTGGGTTGGCACGAATCGAGACTGGGATTTGTCACTCCGTGTAAACGGAGAGGTATCTCTGGGCCCACTCGGTAGGACATCATCATAATGTGCACAATGTGATCAAGGAGTTTATCACGGGATGATGTGTTACGAAACGAGTAAAGATACTTGCCGGTAACGAGATTGAACAAGGTATCGGGATACCGACGATCGAATCTCGGGCAAGTATCGTACCGCTAGACAAAGGGAATTGTATACGGGATTGATTAAGTCCTTGACATCGTGGTTCATCCGATGAGATCATCGTGGAACATGTGGGAGCCAACATGGGTATCCAAATCCCGCTGTTGGTTATTGACCGGAGAGTCATCTCGGTCATGTCTGCATGTCTCCCGAACCCGTAGGATCTACACACTTAAGGTTCGGTGACGCTAGGGTTATAGAGATATTAGTATGCGGTAACCCAAAAGTTGTTCGGAGTCTCGGATGAGATCCCGGACGTCACGAGGAGTTCCAGAATGGTTCGGAGGTAAAGAATTATATATAGGAAGTGCTATTTCGGCCATCGGGACAAGTTTCGGGGTCACCGGTATTGTACCGGGACCACCGAAAGGGTCCCGGGGGTCCACCGGGTGGGGCCACCTGCCCCAGGGGGCCACATGGGCTGTAGGGGGTGCGCCTTGGCCTATATGGGCCAAGGGCACCAGCCCCTAGAGGCCCATGCACCGAAGGGACAAGAGGAGGGGAGAGTCCTAAAGGGGGAAGGCACCTCCGAGGTGCCTTGGGGAGGATGGACTCCTCCCCCCCTTGGCAGCACCCTTCCTTGGAGGAAGGGGCAAGGCTGCGCCCTCCCCCTCTCCCTTGGCCCTATATATAGTGGGGGGAAGGGAGGGCAACTATACCCAAGCCCTGGTGCCTCCCTCTCCCTCCCATGACACATCTCCCTCCTCCCGCAGCGCTTGGCGAAGCCCTGTTGGAATCCCGCTACTTCCACCACCACGCCGTCGTGCTGTTGGATCTCCATCAACCTCTCCTCCCCCCTTGCTGGATCAATAAGGAGGAGACGTCTTTGCTCCGTACGTGTGTTGAACGCGGAGGTGCCGTCCGTTCGGCGCTAGGATCATCGGTGATTTGGATCACGACGAGTACGACTCCATCAACCCCGTTCTCTTGAACGCTTCCGCGCGCGATCTACAAGGGTATGTAGATCCACTCCTCCCTCGTTGCTAGATGACTCCATAGATTGATCTTGGTAACACGTAGGAAAATTTTGAATTATTGCTACGTTCCCCAACAGTATGCTCAAATCTCTGAAGATTTATGCTATGTGCCAATTTGCACCCGAATGTCATGGACTCGAACAATCTATACCACTGTGGATGTTGTTTTCCACTATATATCTCCAACAATAACACTAGTATCAAACTTGAAAAGAAATGCTTGACTAGCTAGCTAGTTTCTGAAAAGACAAGGCATTAAGAGGTATCATCATTCTTTTAATAACTTGCATTGCAACATTCATGATCAATAGCTATGTACAAATGTAAGAAAATCTACACGAACTGCCCTGCTCTCTTAAATATTTTCTTCAAGTGGTTTCTTTACAGCAGGGTATATGTTGCAGTTGACAAAAGAAGATGTATTTGCAGTTGCCTGTCACTCTGGAATGTCGATGTGCTGCCTGACCTTCTCAATGTCAGCCACCAAGTCCCAGGTGGTGTTCTCCTCTAGACAAAGCATGGGGAGTGCTCTTCCAGCGCCTTTCTGCAATCAAACACAAGCAGATTAAGCACCGCGATCTCCTAGGAACACCGGTGAACAGACACACGAGGGGATCAAAACGAAACCAACCTGGTCGAACAGCATGATCATGTAGAACTCCGGATCAAAGAACCCACAGTTGTCGGGCGAAGTGCCATCCCAGGACCCCCGTGGAGGAAGACGACAGGCTGCAGACAGAACAAAGTCGGTATTACTAAAGGAAGAATTGCAGGTGTGCAACTGGTAAATGTCATAAAGCCTTCAGGTGCTAATCATAGTCCCATCTCCCACTCCTTGTTACTTACTACATGAAGTACCCATAGTCGAAGAGAACAATTCACCTGGTGCTAATCATGGTCTGATATTGGGATACGCACAAATAGTGTCCTCATGTGCACTCTAAATTTAAAAATTATGCCCTAAATGTAAAAATCTGGGAGGTGCAGAGGAGGAACGGCGCTGTGTTTATTTCTTCTCTGAAGAAAAAAAGAGTGTTGTGCCATCCGATGTGATACACCCTCGGATTAGAACTCCATGAACCCTCGCCTGCTCAAACGGCCCTGCTCGAAACCTAGCCGCGGCCGAAAAAAAATGTAACGAAGAAGCTCCGGGGAGCCGACGCGGCGGCGGGCGAACCCTAGAACGGAATGGGAGGTGGAGAGAGAGGGGGAAGGGAAGGGGAGGGGAACCTTGGCCTCGTAGAGGAGCGGGCCGTGGTAGGCGAGCACCTCCTCGCCCTCCGTGAAGGAGACTGCAGAGCCCTTCGCCTTGTCCTTCCCTCCGCCGTCGCCGCCGCTCGTGGTCGTGGTCGTGTTGGAGCTGCCCACATGGCACCCGTGCCGGCACACACGCCAAGGGATGGGGGGAGGAAGGCGTGGTCGTGGGAGGGAGGGAGGAAGGCACTGGATCGAATCGAGGCACGCCCGCGCCGGCACGCACGCACGCCGGATCGAGACTAGTGGATATGGGGGATGAAGGCGAGGGGAGGGGGATGGCGGAGATGAGGTCGGCGGTGGGTGGGGGCGGCGGTGGTGGGTGGGGATGGCGGCGAGGGAGAGGAAGGCGCGGTAGCCTCGATCGGATCTGGAGAAGGAAAGGGTGGGTGGGTAGGTGGGTTAGGGTTTTGGTCTTTCAGGACAATATCCACCGTTGGATGGGCGCGTGATAGATGGCTCAGATCATGTCCAACTTGGTGATCCGCGTGGATGTGGTTCCTCGCTTCTCATTAGTTGGCTGGCTCGCGCTCAAGTATCCAAAATTTGGACCCAAATCTTTGATTTTTTTTAAATGCCTACAAATCGGTGTTGCAAAATTTAACCACACCATTTTCCAAAAGGCGGCTGTTAGGCGCCGGTCAATCGGTCTAAATTTGGGTCGCCTGGCGCCCCTACGATGTTTTCGTATGTAACCATTTGATTCACCCCCGAAGTTATATTTTCTTTCCTATCTTGCTCGTTCTTATTAGATAGAACACATCGTTGACCCTCCCGCTGTTGCGCCGTCGCGCACAAGCGCAGTCTGGCGCCTCACAGTCGGCATCACCCCGACGTTCTCTAGTTGTAGCATTCGCCAGTTCTAGCACCTCCCTGAGGCTGCTCACCGCCGGGATGAAGCATCCTGAATCAACAGTTCTAGCAATCCATATTGTCGGTTCCAGCAAATTACTTCACCACTTCCAGAGCCTCCCCCGCAAATTGCTCACTACCAAGGATGCAACATGCCAAATTCATTTTCCATTTTTCGAGTGGCCAAAATAAGTTTTTTGTGTGAATGACCTACCATATATTTGTTGTAAAATTGCACCAAATCAGTTTTCTAAAATACTAGGCCATGTTTAATGCACAATTGACCAAATGGTTGGGTGTCAAAAGCCTTGATCCAGCTCTGGTGAAAAAGACAAATTTCCGCCGATTCAGTAGGAAGCGGGTCAAATTTGAACTGTAGCTGCCTCATAGTTTGCTCTTCATTTTTTCCAAAAATCATTTCTAGGTACATAAATATCTATTTAATCCGAGACATCAAAAGGTTTCCAAGATTCAACAACTAGCTAGGAACGGTCAAGCCCGCCGTTTCGACTGCATTTTAAAACGGGCATAAAAAATTCATAAAAAATCAAAAAATTGGAAAACCTTCGCATTGTGTCATCATATGTGATCAAGTTATCGAGAAAAATAATAAACTTGTAATACGACAATTTGTTTAAAAAAGTTTTCTCAGAAATGAGCTATAAGTGTGAAGATTCATGGCTTTCAAGCCAAATGATCAATCTTATGGCCACATTCATGGCATAGTTTGTTAAAATGATCTCATATTGTGCAAAAAGGGTGCATATTGGAATGGCAAACAATGTTGCCTAAGGAAATTTTCATTTTCTTTGGACGAAAAAGTCATTTTCCATTTTTCGAGTGCCCAAAATGAGGTTTTTTTGTGAATAACCTACCAAATAATTGTTGCAAAAATGGACCAAATTGATTTTATAAAATACTAGGACATGTTTAATGCACAATTGACACAATGGTTGGTTGTAAAAAGCCTTGATTCACCTCTGGTGAAAAATACAAATTTCCGCCGATTCAGTTGGAAGCGGGTCAAATTTGAACTGTAGCTGCCTCGTAGTTTGCTCTTTATTTTCTCCGAAAATCATTTCTAGGTACATAAGTATCTATTTAATCATAGAAACACCAAAAAAATTCCAAGATTCAACCACTAGCTAGGAACGGTCAAGCCCGCCGTTTTGACCGCATTTTGAAACGGGCATAAAAAATTCAAAAAAATCAAAAAATTAGAAAACCTTCGCATTGCGTCATTATATGTGACCAAGTTACCAGGAAAAATAATAAACTTGTAATACGACAATTATTTTAAAAAAGTGTTCTCGGAAACAAGCTATCTAGTGTGAAGATTCATGGCTTTCAAGCCAAGTGATCAATCTTATGGCTACATTCATGGCATAGTTTGTTCAAATGATCTCATATTGTGCACAATGGTGCATCTTGGAATTCTAAACAATGTCGCCTAAGGGAGTTTTCATTTTCTTTGCACGGAAAATACATTTTCCATTTTTCGAGTGCCCGAAATGAGTTTTTTGTGAAGGACCTACCATATAGTTGTTGCAAAATTGGACCAAATCGATTTTCTAAAATACTAGGACATATTTAATGCACAATTGACAAAATGGTTGGGTGTAAAAAGTTTTTATCCTCCTCTCGTGAAAAAGACAAATTTCCGTCGATTCAGTAGGAAGCGGGTCAAATTTGAACTGCAGCTGCCTCATAGTTTGCTATTTATTTTTTCCAAAAATCATTTCTAGTTATAAAAATACGTATTTAATCAGAGAAACACCAAAAAAATCCCAAGATTCAACCACTAGCTAGGAACGGTCATTCTCGCTGTTTTGACCGCATTTTGAAACGGGCATAAAAAATTCAAAAAAATCAAAAAATTAGGAAACCTTCGCATTGTGTCATTATTTGTGGCCAAGTTACCAGAAAAAATAACAAACTTGTAATATGATAATTATTTTTAAAAAGTGTTCTCAGAAACGAGCTATCATGTGTGGAGATGAATGCCTTTCAAGCCAAATGATCAATCTTATGGCCACATTCATGGCATAGTTTGTTCAAATGATCTCATATTATGCACAAGGGTGCATATTGGAATGACAAACAATGTTGCCTAAGGAAGGTTTCATTTTCGTTGGACGAAAAAACCATTTTCCATTTTTCGAGTGCCCGAAAGGAGGTTTTTTTGTGAAGGAACTAGCAAATAATTTTTGCAAAATTGGACCAAATCATTTTTATAAAATACTAGGCCATATTTAATGCACAATTGACAAAATGGTTGGGTGTAAAAAAATTTGATCCGCCTCTCGTGAAAAAGACAAATTTCCGCCGATTTAGTTGGAAGCAGGTCAAATTTGAACTGCGGTTGCCTCATAGTTTGCTATTTATTTTTTACAAAAATCATTTCTAGTTACATAAGGACCTATTTAATCATAAATACATGGTTTGGTGGCGATACGTCGAGGTTTGGGCGGTGGCCGAGGGCCCCAACTCTAGAGCGCGTAAACTCGCATGCCCGTCGCGTGGTCACGGCATGACCGTAATGTTGCCATGTGTTCTGGGCGGCCTAGGCATGTCTAGTGGGTTGGGCACTCCCCAGGTTGGTGCTAGGAAGAAAATTACAACATAAGATTCTCATGAGGAGACCGGTCGATGCTCAAACATGAATTAGCAGCCAAGTGTTTGATTAGCGGTACGGGAAATACGCATGGCCAATGGGCGTGAGTTTTAGCTGAGGATGATCATCTACTAAGGAGAATGTCTTTAGAAATTTTTAGCTCAAAAGGAGGATCCTAGGTGGTACTTGCTTTGCAAAGTACCACGCTGGACAAAAATATGAATGTTGAAGCTAGGCTCAAAATAATGAATGGAGTGAGCTGAAATTTTGTGGAGGATGGTTATTTGGGCATAGGAAAGCATTGTAGAAAATTGATACCATTTGGACATGCCAAAGTAGTACTTCCTTCACAATGCTCTTCTATGGACAAAAACTTGGGAAAACTAGTGAGAGAGATTGGATGAATGAAATGAGCTCAAAATTGGTGTAGGTAAGTTACTTTGGTATGGTCATGCGCTGGTAAATTTTCAGATCATTTGGGTAAGCCTAGCTAGTACTTACTTCACAAAGCTTCTCTCGAGGTAGAAACTTTGGAAATTTCCCGAGAAAGATTTACTAGGAAAATTGAGCTGAATATTATCATGTGGCAATGATTTGGGTATGGAAGAGTGCCCGAAAAGTTTGAGGGTAATAGGAGGGGTCTATATAACACTTGCTTTGCAACGTGCCAATTTGGCCATAAAATATAAATTGAACCTGGGCTCACATAGATGATTTGACTGAGCTGCAATTTGGAGGAGGGTGATAATTTGGGCATATGAAGGAACTATATAAATTTCATGTCATTTAGAGATATAAAAAAGGTACTTCCTTCACAATGCTTCTAGGTGGAAAAAACTTTGGAAATTTGCCGAGGAAGATTTGCTAGGCAAATGGAGCTGAATTTTGTCATGCTGTAATGATTTGGATAGGAAAGAATGCCCAAAAATTCCGAGGGCAATCAAGAATATATAAATAGCACTTCCTTCATAAAGTGTTGTTGTGAACAAAATAGGAAAATGAATATTATTGAATTAGTTTTGAACTAGGCAAGGAAGGATTTTTACATATTTGATGAAGATATGCCCCAAAGAATTTATGATATTTTTTTGGGAATTTTGGGAATTATAGAAATATAGGTTGCTTCACAACCTAGGGCAAAAACTGCCACATGGACATGACACATAGGCAAAACTGATGAGATGGCGCCTAGTCATCACAACCCACCACAATCTACAAGGCTATGACCATCTATATTGGTCATTAACAACTAGAAATAAGGCAGCGGACTAGCACTGTTTGCTTTGTGACCATTTCGTGTAAGGAAATTACGACCTTTCTGACCAAAATGGTCGCAATGGTTTAGGGTTTGGAGCCCCCTGAACAGCTTTTGACCAATTGGTCTAAAATGGTCATAAATTTATGACCAATTCTTCGAGGGTCACTGACAGAAGGTCATAAGTTGACATATTTCTTGTAGTGCCTGAGCATGCAACTGCAAGTGTCACCCCCGACTGCAACTGCATGTCTTTTCACATCAGGTGTCTGCGACGCATGTCGTCGACGTCGAGATCCACGGGCACACCGGTGCAACTCCAGCCTACTCGCGCCCTAAAGAGCATGTAATCTACCTACCCGCCCCAGTAAATCAATCCCCGCAGTTGTGTCTGCGCGCCAAAATTCAGCACCCCTACCTCAATTTTCTCTCTAGGGTTCACCTATGTTTGACAAAATTACCATTCATAAAGATATCCTAGCGCAAGAGAGTAGCCCCAAAGTCAAAGTAGCGACTAAGGTGCCGATGATTTTTTTTGTTCTGCCTGCGTTGTGTTTTTGCTCCGAAATGGAGGATTCCCTTTTTTCTTGGGGCAGTTTTCAATGTGTCTAATAAGTAATGAAGTGGACGAAAAATTTCAAAGTAGCTTGTGATCGCATTTTGAAGTAGCCCCGTCAGGTTCCGAGCACCTCTATTTTTGTTATAACTGATGAACGGAGCTGGTTGTTTTCACTAATTGTACCCGACTCTAACAAAAGTGCGCACACACACAGACCAAGCTGGCTTATGCATGCAAACAAGACAAACAAACAAACAGGGAAAGGAAGGAATTCCCGTCATTTAGGTACAGATGGCGTTTTTAGCTGCCTCTTTCTGGGTTGTAGTTTTTTTTAGCAAAAAAGACAAACAAACAAACAGCCCAAACCAATAAAAAAGACAAAGAAAAGCCCAGAACTGAAGCCCATAATGGGGGGAATTAGAACCCACTAGCCAGGGTGGCAAAACGGGACAAATCATCTCTAGGTGACATCATTCGACTTAGACTTCACGAAGTCTAAGTCGACTGATTCCTAGACACACCCTATATAGAAATACAATGATCAACTTGAAATACAAGATAAAGCAGGACCAAATCCTAGTCTATCTCATCTTTTCTATTAATCAATATACTTAACATAGTCTCCTCAATGCACCCGCAGCAAGCTATCATCGTTGTGAATCTAGACTGCCTCCCGTAGCTTCACCTTGTTAACTTTTCCCAATGCATTTATTGGGAGGGCGTCGACGACCACCACTTTCATAGGAACCACGACGCACGGCAATGCTCTCGCGGCAGAATGCGATGATTTCATTCTCGTAGACTCCGGCAGCCTTGTTGCTAGCCATCGGAGCTTGGACGGTTTCTTGCCTCACTGCGGGTGAGGCATGCAACCATCACCGCATTGGCCACAGCTGGGTACCGTTCAACCCCAGTGTGGGCTTTGGCACTATCTTGTATCCTTCGGCCATATACTTTGCTTTCTGCTTTATCTATAAAGTGATGCGACAACCTATTTCGAGAGGTGCACAACACTGAACCGACAAACAGAGAACGATAGTATTCCAATCGATCCTTTTTCCGGACAGCTCGTTCGAGGTAACTTTAGGTAATTTCCATGCAGCCAAAAGCATGCTTCTTAGCAAAAGGCAACCATTTGGTTTCATATTATGGAGAGAAAAATCAGGTTCGCAACACAACCCTTATGGACATATATGCTCCCCGGGTGCTTGACAACAGTACCTCAAGTATGAGCCTGTAAAATTATATACTCATTGTAGGCATTTATATCACCACACAAGGATGGAAAATATCCAGAGTAATACAGCTTCAAACTAGTACCGCCTTAATGTATAAGGTAGTTTTTTTTAGAACGAAGGCTCAAGAAGAGCCCGGCTTTGAATTAACAAAGCCATCAATCGGCGAGGATTACATGACTGCCACTTACAACAAGAAAACAAAGAGCGGAAAAGAAGATACATTGTGCTCGGTAGAACAACTCGAAGGCATTGAACAATGTCATCGAACGCCGCTATGCCGAAACCAGATAACCTACTAAGGCTATGGGAGGAAGGCACCACCGTGCATGTTTTGTGTCACTGACTGTCACCAGAGGGAAAACAGGGGCAACACATGACCCGACTCCGCCTCCGCAAAGGGCCCCTACCCTTTCACCCGGGCTCGACGGATGCCGCACCGGCGGCCTGCAGAGTGGTTCACCCTAGAACCCAGGTCAGAATTCCCATGCAGCCAAAGGAGGCACCAGGAACACACCCACACGAAACGGGAAGCCGAACACCCAGTCACCGTTGCCGGCAGCAGCAAGGCAGAGCACCGGACGCGAGTTGTTGAAACGAAGGCGCTGAAAAACCCCGGAGAAGGCCAAGAGTATGCAGCACCACGCATCGGTCAAGGATAGGAGTCTCCATAGCCCATGGCACGAGAGAGGGACCCCGATCCCCTCGCACCAGCGGTTGAAGCCCTCCACACCTGGACCCGAGCAAGTTGCCGAAGATGAAGATCAGACCAATACAATCCGCCGTCGAACCACCACCAACTCCACCACCACTTGAGCACTTCCCTGACGACGCCTTCAGGAAGGATCACGCCACCAAGGTGCCGTCGTCGCCATGAAACGAGGAACTGAGGCTTTCACCTGAGCTGCTGGGTGGGGTGGGAGGTGCAGGAAGCCCACCAAAGCCTTCAGCGAGGAAAACGACGCCCAAAGGCGACATCTTCAGTGTGGCCGCTGCGCCGGCCAGGGGTTTCCCCCGGATCCGCACCCAACCACCAGATCCGCACACCCACCATCCAGAAAACGGCGACGGAACCACCAGGAACAGGGCGGCGCGGATCAGAGCAGATCGAGGTTGTGGACGCCGATTCTCCAAGGTTCAGCCGGCCTACGGGAAGCTGTTGCAGCTGCCGACGCCCGCCGCCTCCACGCCGCCCGTGCGGCTGTGAAGGCGTCCCACCTGCACCCTGCGGGCCTGCCCGCCGCTGGCCGCCGCCCCGGATGCTGAGGCTATCCACGAAGGGTGGATCCGCCGAGGTCCCCGCCGCCACCTTCATGGGTGCCGAGCGGCCGCGCCGCTGGCTACCTTTGGCGGCGGCGGACGGAGGGAGGGAGACGGGGGGACTAGGTGGC
>NC_041388.1:576065172-576072695 GCF_002162155.2 Triticum dicoccoides | reverse complement strand
GGGAGACGAGGGGGAACGACCGAAAGATCTGATGTATAAGGTAGTAGTGCGATTGATATGATAACAATGTGATGCAGTCATTGTTATTATTTTGTAGCATGGCATGTCATAGGTAGCCTGCTAGTCTTGAAAGAAAAAAATAATACCAAAATACTAAAAGCTTGCTGCTTTTATGGAGTAATGTAAAAAAATGAAATCATTGTCGTGTCTCCAGTTCAGTAAAACTTTCATAAAATGAATGACCCAATATGAATAACAGATTCATACCAGAATTAATATACAAATGTGATGCAACTCGTACAGCTCAGTTTTAGCCCAATTTGTGTTGATTTTCTGACATCTTTTTTGAGGGTTCCCGCCAGCTATCAGAGCAACTCTAGCAGACCCCGCAAAACACGCGGACCCATAAAATTCTGGCGAGTATGCGGGCTCAGCCTAATTTTTTGGCCAGAACAGAGCCCGCATACTCGCTCGACCCGTAAAAAAAATTTGCCGCGGCCCACAAACCGCACTCCCCGACCGCTATATCTACGGTTCTGCGGCCCGTTTGCGGGTCGAAACCCTATCCCCCGCCGCCGCCGAGCCACGAGATTCACCACCCCCTTCTTCACATTTCTCGCCACCGGCGACCACCTCCCCCGCCTCCAGCTGCCATATGGGGCCGCATGTGGAGCTTCGGATGCGGCTCCGGCAGCAGATCCGGCGGCGGAAGCGAGCCCGAGCGCGAGCGGCGCGTCCGGTCGGACGGCACGAGGAAGCGCGGGGCCCGAAAGTGAACCAACCGCGGCATGTCGCAGCCGGCGAGCTTCCGCGTCCGCGAGATGGAGGAGTACGACCGCCGGCGCGCGTCCTTCTCTTCCACGGTGAGATCTTCGTATGCCGGGAGCTCCTCCTCTTCCGGCACGGGTCTTCTCCCCGTGAAGAGGGAGTGGTTGGAGGAGCCGGACGACTTCGAGTTCGTCCCCGTCAAGGAGGAGCCCGAGGAGCCCGCTCCGCTCGTCCGCCGTGGAGTCGTCGGGCCGGAAGACTTCGTCTTCGACGTCGACGCGGTTGCGGCCGCCATTGCCGACCGGAGCATGCGCGAGGAGGCGGAGCGCCGGCGCCACACGGAGGACCTCGAAGACCTCCAATGGCGGCAGGCGGTCGCCGCCAAACTCGCAGCTAAGGAGAAGGACGAGGAGTGGTGCCGCATCCGCGAGGAGCAGAGGATGAAGTACATCGACCTCTGCAGCTCTGGCGAGGAAGATTGAGCGTCCTTCTCCTCCACGAAGTCGTCCATGGCCGCGACCTCGCCGCTGTCAGATCCCCACCCCTCTAGTACTAGTATTAATGTAGTATGTAGTATGAATTATGTTTGTAGTCTTTGATCATGTAGAATCTATGTAGTATGTGATGAACTACTCGCGTCAACAAGGTGCAATTTCTCTTACGAAACTGTTTTTTTCCCTTCAAATTATGCAGTTTTAGATACGGTTTCTGTTCGGCCGCGCTTGTTTTCGACCCGCAAACGAGATCTTCGTGAAACTGCAAACGCGTTTTACGGGTCGGGTTTTTGCGGGGTCTGCTAGAGTCGCTCTCATGTGAACTCTATTGTATTGTTCTTTAATGTTATTATGGTGTCTTGTTGGTACCATGAGAAAGAAAGGCGGCTCCCCATGTGCCCAATTTTGTTGTCTATTCAATGGGCTGCTGTCGATTATCTGTCAAATCAAGCTGACTACTTTCTTGTTGGTACTACGTATCCATTATTGTTTGATGGTATATCAAAAAATGTACAAGCACCACTATTTAGATACAGCTCCCAGATTCACCAATGCAGGTATCATGTTATTTGGAAACAACAACCAGATTCTTTTAATAGTGCAACTACTTTAAAAAAAAAATATAAACATTAATTACTATAAAAATTACGTGAATATATAATTTTCCAGGTTTTGTTGTTGAAGTACTGGTGGCACTTGGCAGCATATATGTCTATAAAGGGTTGTGTTGTGAGCCAGATTTTTCTCTCCAAAGAGAGACAGAAATCTGGCTCTCTTCAATTACCCGCAAAAAAAGTTTTTTCTCTCCAAAATAATTGAAACGAAGTGTTTGCTTTTACAAAGCTTATTGCCCGAAGCTTGCCTTTGGCTGCAAGGAACTACCAAACGTTGCCTGGAACGAGCTGGAGACCGGCTGATTGGAATACTATTGTTGTCTCCGTTGTCGGCTCGGTACTGTGCGCCTGGGAATTGACTAACACCTGTAAATTTTTAGGCGCCTCAAGAATAGTAAACACATGTATAGTATATATTAAATTAAAGAAGATTAATGTGCAGTAGTATTTTTTTGACATCATGTCTTGTTTTTTCTGGAAAGCAAATTTTTTTTTAGAACGAAGACTCGCGATGAGCCCGGTTTTGAATTAACAAAGCCATCAACCGGCCAGGAATTACAACACAGGAACAAGCACAACGGCCGAACGATACAAGGGAGCACCCTAGGAAGCTTACAACTCAACGCCGAATACTAGCTCAAAACAAAAAGAGAAGCACAAGCTAGTACACGCCGCCGACCGCAGCAAACAAGAACCGAGAATTGCGAGCAGCATGAGCACAACGAGAACCTGCAGAAACAGAGTGGAGTTGTGGACATGATCGAGTCCAAGGTTGGAGGAAATCAAGCATCTTCCTTTGCTCTCGCCGTAGAGGACCCTTCCCTCTCGCCTTGGATCGAAAGGCGCCGCCGACGGACATGAGAGACGCTCACCCTAGAGCAGGAGAGATGCCGTCCTCGAGTCCTGGAACAGTCACAGAGCACATCCTCCTAGGACATGAGCACACCTCATCTGACACACCGAAGCAACCTAGAACACCTGAAAAACAGCGGGAAAGCCACCGGGAGGAGCCACTGAAGGACGAGCAGCAAGGACATCAGGAGAGGCCGCAGAACGACGAGAAGCAGGAGTCGTCGGCCGCTGAAGAGAAACACCGGGCGTCCACGGCCAGGGATGTGCTGCTACTGCCGGGAAGAGGAACCCTATCCCCTACCGTCGGATCGCAGACGCCGTACCGCCGGAGCTGAGCTAGACATGCCACCGCAAAGGAGCACCGCACTTGAGGGGAGCGGGGACAGACTTCCCTGCGAGCCAGATCAACCACTGCCACTTGATAACCAGGGCCGCCCAAAAACTCCACCTTTGTCGCCCCTCACCCGAACGCACACTCCCCAGGCGGCGCCTCCAAGGAGGGCACGATGCGCAGCGCACCGTCACCGCCCAATCCAAGAAGGATTTTGGGCTTTCACCCGGAAGGGGAGCGGGGGTGGATAGGGTTGGGATCTCAGCTGCACCTCCAAGGAGGAAGGGCGGCGCCCAAGGGCGTCGCTGCTGCCGGGCCGGACCAGCCGACCAGTGGTTTCCCACGGTCCCAAAACCGCACCACCGGGCACCCATCCACACCAATCCGGCGACCGAAGCTGCTGGAACCGGCAAGGATGAGGGAGCTGAAGGGGAGGGAAGTCGAACCTCAGATCTGACGAGGAGGGGGATCTCCACGCCGGCTCATACCGGCTCATACTTAAGAACGCTTAAAAAAGGATTTGAACAGAGGGAAATTAAAAGCCACCCTGCCTTATTTTCATGTAGGAGAAACCGACTTTGAATCCAGGCCGGCGACATGAACCTTTTTGCTGTCTATCGCTGTGCCAAGGCCGAGTTCTCACTTATAAGGACCCTTAAGGTCTTAAGGACCTCGAGGTTCTTGTTTTGCTTTAAGTGTAAGTGTTCTCAACAGACAACATTAAGACACACATTCATGCTAAGGTAAATCAAGTTTTCATATGGATGAGTAGGTCAGCATGCCATATACTAGTACTGTTTTTACACATCACTCCATTTAATTACAGAAATTGTATAGCGCGTATACCAGCAAAACAGTTTTCCACGCGACGCGCTGCTCACCGCCTGGCCAGATTCCATGCTGAGGTGGATCACAACCGCACCTGATGGTCGAGGATTTTTTTTTGAACATCAATACAGACGCAAGCGCTCATATATACGCGCAGACACTCACCCCTATGAACGCGCGCACACACACCCTACCTTTATGAGCACCTGCAAAAGATTCAGCCGTCATATCATCTTGAAATTTACAAAGTCACCCTAGGCACCTCGTCGTCGACGGAAACGTCTCCTCCCACTGAATGCGCATTGCCGGAAATCCTAAAATAAATCCAGAAATAAATGCAAGCA
Source organism: Triticum dicoccoides (assembly GCF_002162155.2). Classification (NCBI taxonomy): domain Eukaryota; kingdom Viridiplantae; phylum Streptophyta; class Magnoliopsida; order Poales; family Poaceae; genus Triticum; species Triticum dicoccoides. The sequence continues at coordinate 576,068,464 of NC_041388.1, read as the reverse complement.
CGAGGATTTGAATCCTGATGGGCTGGGGATACCACAGTCTCTCTAACCATTCAACCATATATTGGTTCGCTGATGGTCAAGGATTGGTCATGGGCACTTGAGAGGATTTGTGCTACATATTTTTCACTCTTTTTAGAATTTATCCTATTTCAAAGCGTTACATTGGCGTTCTTTTTCTCGTTCCAAAATGTGTCTTAATGTTTCACCGTGTCATCGTGCATCAGCGAAGCTGATCCAAAATAAGTCCATTCTTTTTTATTAATACGTAACAAACATGATGATACATGTCGAGAAAAAAGCCAAATGAAACATTTTGAAACGAGATAAATTTTGACAACAACCGGCACAATTATCACAGCAATGACGAGCGATGAATCCATGCATGGAATATCCCGTGCTCGGACTCTCATCAACATAGTTGGCTAGCAAAGACAACCGTTTTACGCGTCTACACTGTGGCCCTTCCATGATAGGAAGGACCCTCACAGTTTACTGGAGACGTTGGCGAGATACTTGGTGTGGCGGCCGTGCGCGAGCACCTGGCCGGTGTCCTTCCTCCTCACCTCCACGGTCACGCACCCCGTCTTGTCGCCGATGCCGAGCACCCGAGCCTCGATCTCGATCTCCTCCTACATGGATGCAGCATGCCTCCGTTTGTTAGTCCCAAGCCCCAACTCACAAGAAGGATTATATAGTACGCGGGAAGACATATACTCGTATAGTACGTTTGCACGGGCAGCGCCCAGGTAGGAGACGGTGATATCCAGTGAGACCCCCGTCACCGGCGAGCCGCCGGCGAAGAACACAGCAGACCCCACCAGGTCCACCAGCGACGCCACCGCGCCTCCATGCATGCGGTTGCTGGCGCTCTTCGGTTGCGCGGGACATGCGCACACAGGCATACACGATTTTCAGTTCAAAGCTCCTACATACACTACTCCCGCGAGCACGGCCCTGGCTAGGACTACGTACCGACGTGAGGCGAGGAGGGACCATGAAGGAGCAGAGGAGGCGGCCGGGTTCGATGGTCTCCACGCGGAGGCCGGCTACGGTGAAGGCGTCGTACAGCCGGTGGCCCAAGGAACGGTTGTGCCACCTCTCCATGGCTTCGTCAACATCCTTGCTGCCGCCTTCGAGCTTCGCCATCTGCAGGCCCTCTCGGTCTTTCCTGGTCTACCCTGCATATATAAGAGGCCTTTAAGTGCTCCGTCTCCATTGGCAATTTTCACAATAGGGACACCGTAATAGGAAAAATGCCAGTAGAGGCCGAGCGTCAGGAACGGTTGTGCCACCTCTCCATGGCTTCGTCGACAACCTTGCTCTTCCTGCCGCCTTCGAGCTTCGCCATCTGCAGGCTCTCTCGGTCTATCCTCGTATACCATGCATATATACGTGGATATAAAAACCAAAGCTATGCCAAGGCGACAAAAAAGAAAATAAATCCAAAGCGATTATCCCCAATCAACAGACTACAACAAAGAGATTTTTCAACAACAACACCTTTAAAAAGAAGGTGGTGCTCAAGCGCTGTCTTCACCTGAGGAACCAGTCCGTACAAAGTAATAACGTAAAAACATCTCCATTTCTAAGAAAAACAAATTCAGATCAGACCAAGGCTTTCACCTCGAAGATCGAAACCGGGTGTTCAAGTAACAACACCATCGAAGTCACTCAAATTTTGTTGTCAACACATTTACGTGATACCAACAGCTACATGCGATCTCCGGCACCGCCGCTGCACAATCCCTCTACCTCAAGTCATCATCCATAGTTTGCATTTGGCTGCTGAAGTCAACCATCGAATCTGCAGAGACAACCCTCAAAAAGACTCTTCGGTGGCCACTGCAATCCGCATCGAGGCCGCCACAACAGGCTGGAATGGTCACCACAAAGACCAACACCACTAGTGGAGCACACCAGCACTGACTACAACCTCACCGGAGAGAGCCCTGCCAAGTCCAATGGCCAAGGGGCTTACATGGCCGGAACTGGAGCATGAAAGGCAAATCCCTCACCAATCCAGAACCCGCGAATACGCTTCCAAGCTCAGCAGCTTGCCCTCCCTCCCTCCCTCCCGCGCCGCCACCCGCGAGGCGGCCGGGGAGGGCGCCCCGATCTCCTCCGCTCGGCCCCCTCTCCCTCCCTACTCCCCCTCGCCGCCGCTGGAGGGCGTGGCCGGGCGAAGCCCGGTCTGCGCAGGCGGCGGCGGGGCCTCCTTCGTCCCCTTGCGCGGGTGGTCAGGCGCGGGCCAGATCCGCCGGGCCTGGGCGCCGGACTGGATGACGGGTGCGGCGGCACGGCGTGCTGCGGAGTGGTCGGGCTCCTGGCGGCGGTGCGGCGGGAGTCATGGTGGTGGTCCTCGCCTCTTGGCGCGCGGGGCTGCTCCGGGGCGGCGGCGCGGGCATGTCCTGTGGGCGCGGCCTCGGCCTCCCCTGCTTGGCCGGCGGGTCTCGGTGGGGGGGGGGGCTCCTCCCTACTGAGATCTGGCTTGCGGGATCTTCCAGATCCCGGCAAGGATGGCGGCGACCCGTGCACGAGAGATGGAGGTCTTCGATCAGATCCGGGTGAAAACCTGCTATTGGCTATTGCCAAGGCCGGCGATGGCGACGCTGTCTGCGTCGTTCCCTTCCTGAAGGCATCGTCGTGGAGATGTTCAAGGCCACTCTCTGCTACCTCCGGGGGAAACCCTAGATCAGTAGATCGGATGGCGGCGGCTCTCTGGTGTCGTCTTCCCCCCTGGGGGCGTCATTCTTGGAGGTGCGCACGGGCTCGAGGGACTAGAGGACAGCGACGTTGGTGGAGCGGAGCTTCATCTTTCACATTGATGATGGCGGATCTCGGCGGCATGGTGCTGTGGAGACTCGGCGTCTGATGCGCGGAGATGGACTCGTGCAGGAGGAGGAAGCTATCTGGCGTCATGGGGACGTCGATGGCAGACTGGCCAGACAAGGTAGAAGCCTCAATTTGATCTGAAGACGGACCTGTGGAAGATGGCGGCGACGACACACGAGTGCGTCTGACCGGATTGCGCCCCAGACCCAGTATGTGGCTCGGCTGGGGTTACCGAATGAGTTTCGGCTTCCGGCTTTTGATGTTAGGCTTAGGTGAGTGGTTTGGGTAGTGGCCCAGCTAGCACCCCCTCATCATATGGGATAGGAGTAGCGGCACATGTTGCCAAGATGATGGATTCAGACACATTGTTGTAATACTTTGTATGGTTATCGAGAATAATCAATAAAGTGGCCGTATGCATTTCCCAGATGCAGAGGCCGGGGGTCATCCTCCTTTTCTA
>NC_041388.1:576036586-576064908 GCF_002162155.2 Triticum dicoccoides | reverse complement strand
AGATCAGCAGTGCATGACCGCTAGATCGGTGCCAACATTTGTAGCTTCAAAATAACGTTATATAGCTTCAAAATATTACCGCCTTAATATTTAAGGTAGTAGTGCAACATTTATAAAAGATACATGTTAAACAATAATTACTATAAGAAGAAGTCGTGCATGTGAGGATGTAAGCAGAGAGATGCTATACGTACGACAAAAATCCATACGATTTTTGTACGATCAGACTCATCTGGTGGTGTGGGCCCAAACCTCGGGAAACGTGACTGTGTCTTGTCGTATGAAATCGTACGAAAAGTGAAAAATTGACACGAAAACATGTTGGTCTTATTAATATATGCTCTCTCTGTTCCATATTAATTGTCCCTCAAATAGAGGTATCTAACACAGAAATATGTCTGGATACATCCGGTTGAGCGACAATTAATATGAGACAAAGTGAGTACATCCTAATAAATAACATGCTACATCAAGAAATCATTATCTTAAAATATTATATGGCTAGAGAGGTGGTATAGTCAGGTAAGTAATGATGTAAATATTGTAGCAAAATATGATGTAGAGGCAAGTGCAAACCGCATCATGATCGACAAGTGCACACGGCATGCATGATGCAGAGCAAGTGTAGCAAACACTAATCAGCCAATCTTGGACTTCCTTTCCCCACGAATTGATGGACGACATGAACATGCAGCAAGCCAAGATAACGGTGGGTACGTCTCTTCAATAGGTTCTATATTCCGTTTCTACCTTTCAAAACTCAAAACTAAAATACTTTTGCGTTGGATCTTTTGCAGCCATTCATGTCCACAGTTATACGGTCACTGCGGATTCAAATATTTTGAAAGAACGCTTGAGCAATGCATCTCAATCTTTGTTATTGTTCCATAGCAATTACCATACTTCTCAAAATAGTGCAACCAACAATATATAGCTTCAAAATACGACCGTCTTAATGTAGTGCAACATTTGTAAAATATATACTAAAGTAGTAATTATTGTAAGGGGAAGTCTTGTGCGTAATTAAATAAAAAGACAACACCTTTCGAACATGAAACCATGTAGGTCTTATTCATACATGTTAATACATAAAATGCTACATGCACAAAATGTTATTTTATAATTTTATATGGATAGAGAGGTGGTAGTATAGTAAGTAAATGTTGTTGAAAATATCATGGCAAATGTAGCAATGGTACAAACGAAATATGCATTGTGCAGTGTCAGTGTAGCAAAGAAAATTCAGCCTATTGTCCGTTTCCTTCCCGTGGATCGCGTGTATTGACGGACCACATGGACATGCCCCAGACTAAGACAATGGTGGGTATGTCCACTGAATAGGTTTTAGAATGATTTTGTTGTTTTCCTTATGACTTTTTTGTGACTGCTGCAAGCTATCTTATCAATTCTATTCAATTATTGTTTTAAAGGTACTATGGTGTCCCTTCTTTTTTTTTGCGAAGGTACTATCTTCAGACCTCAGGGCCGCCTTGAGGTACTATGGTGTCGCCATTGAATCCTTGAATCGATCTGAAGAACCTGACACCAAATATCGTTGTTTTGTATGCATGGCGAGAAAACCTAACCTCGCCGCGCCAAGGAGATGGCAGGAATCTACGTCGGAGCTCTGTCTAATCCGTCCCAGCGGACAAACTTGAGGCGGATTGGAGCCCAGAACACTGACTCGGAGAAGGAGCGCAACCATCCGTCCAAACACCTCACATGCGAAGACTAAAACCCTACCTATCTACTAGCGGGAGTCGAGACATCAGGATTCTCCTTCCCGCCACCGGCCGGCAGAGCAGCGGGCGGAGGGGAGGCAAATCGACGGGCTCGCCGACAGAGATCGAGGGGAGGAAGGCTTTCCCAAGTCACCTTGGGAGATACTTGGTACTATGGTGTCCCTAATGGTACTATGATAAAGAAAACCCCATATTGTGTCCATTTGTGTTGTCTTTTTTCACGTGGGTTGTTGTGTACTCATCTCAACTCAAGCCAACCATTTTTAGTGTCACCGTAATGCCTATAATTGTCTAATGACATATCAAAAAATTATACAATCAATATTGTTTAGAAACAGCTCCAACATTCACCGATGGAGTCACCATGTTATTTAGAAATGACTAGCAGAATTTTTTTCCAAACAATTACTGTATTTCTCGAAATATTGTTACCAATAATATATAACTTTGAAGTACTAACGCCATAATGTATAAGGTAGTAGTGCAATATTTGTAAACTATATATTTAGAGGGAGTGGCTGGAGAACGATAGTGCAAACGACATGCATGTTGCACAGTCCGTGTAGTGTAGCAAAGACTTTTCAGCCTATTGTTAGCTTCCTTTCCTCCACATCATGTGCATTGCTGGACATGCCGCATGCTAAGACAACGATGGTATGTCTGCTTTCCCGATATCCTTTTCTGTGGGCGACTGTGATGTACTAGCGTATGAACTCTACTCGATTGTTGTTTAACGAAATTATGGTCTCCTTGTTGGTACTATGATCAAGAAAAGACAACCTGCTATCTGTCCATATGTAACGCCTTTTCTTCCATGGGCCACTGCGCACTACCGTGTCAACTGAAGTCGGCATATTTTAGTGGTACCATGATGTACGTTATTGTCTAATGATATACTGCCTTCGTCTGGAAATACTTGTCATCAAAATGGATAAAAAGAGATGTATTTTCGGACGGAGGAAGTATTAAAAATATAGAACTAATATTGTTTAGAAACTGCTCCAAGATTCACAGGTATAGTTATCAGTGTTTAGGGCTAGAGTGTTTAGAAACTGCTCCAAGATTCACCGGTATGGTTAACTAATTATTATTTTTCCGTGGAACTCAAATTAAAAAAATCATTATGGGTCTCTTTGTGCATCCATGGTGTGCCACGATTACCAAAAAATACTAGTTGTTCGAAAGAACAATTGATGACCGCCTCTTAATGTACAAGGTTGTAGTGCAACTACTATAAAATATATTTAAACGTTGTCTTGCAAATGTATAAATAATTGATATGAAAATATGTTGGTATTATTCACACGTGAAAAGTATTATTTTGAAAATTTGTATGGTAAATAAATGCTATAGAAAATTTCATAAAGCTAGTCATAGTAGGAGTAACCTAAGTAGTAACATACATGTCACATAAGCAAAAAATATGATGGGTCATATAATTAAAGAGGAGAGAGGCAAATAGACATCACATAGCGCTTTTCAATATAAAATGAGTCTATAAAGCAATAAATGTATATATGTATGTTACTACACCTGACACTTCCACTATGGAGATAGTAACATAGACTAGTAACTTATGTATGTTACTATTCTAAGTTACTCCTCATTATGACTAGCCTAATAGAAGCTGTTCTAGCGACAATGCAGACGAAATGTACGGTGCATAGTCAACGTCGCAAACAATGCAGACGAAGTGTATGGTGCATAGTCAACGTCGCAAACACTATTCAGCCTACTGTTAGATTCTTCTCCCCTGCACCACTTATTTTGCTGGCCCCGTGAACATTTCGTAGATAGGACACTCAAACCTGCACTGCAGGCTAAGACAATAGTGATCAGGGTTGCTAAATAGATTTTGCATTTATTTTTCCCCTCCAGATATCAAATTTAAGAAAAAATCATGCTGAATCTTCTGATCCATTCACATCTATAATTTTGAGGGCCACAGTGGCTTCAAATTCTGCAGTTACTAAAAGTCTAAAATTCATGCTGAAATCCTATTTGAGCAATGCCTCTCAGTCGTTGTTATTGTTCCACAACAATTACTCTCTCCGTCCCATAATATAAGAGCGTTCTTGACACTAGCGTAGTGTCATAAATGTTTTTATATTATGAGACGGTGGGAGTGCTGTATTTCTTGAAATGACGTTACCAATAGTGTATAGCTTGAAAATGCTAGCACCTGAATAATTAGTATTGCAACGTTTGTAAGGTATATATATATATATATATATATATATATATATATATATATATATATATATATATATATATATATATATATATAAAGTTAAGGGTTAGAGCTCATATGATTGAGAAATAACCATTTCTCAATTGTATGACATGACCATGCTGTGATGCAACCCATTTTCTCTGTTGTTATTGTTCCTTAGAATGGCATGGGTAGGCTGCTAGTATTGAAGAAAAAATAATTCCAAACGAAAAGCTTACCGTTGTTATGGAATAACATAAAAATTGAAGTCGTTACAGCGGTCCCGGTTTAATAAAACTTAAAAAAAACCAATACAAACGCTTCATTCAAGCCTAAACCTTGTTGTTTTCCAAAAAATATTTTTTTTGTGGGTTGCTGCCAGCTAGCACATCAACTCTACCGATTGTTGTTAAATACGACCATGTGCCCCTACTGGTAGAACCATCAATAAAAGGAGGTCCACTATGTGTCCTTTTGTGTTGTCCTTTCCTCTAAGGGCTACTGCCAATTATCTTTTCAGGTAAAGCCGACCATTTATTGTTGTACATCGACGTTCATTAATTTTTAATGGTATATTAAAACATTTACACACAATATTGTTCAGGAACAACTATCAGATTCACTGATATAGTTATAATGCAATTTGGAAATGTCCTAAGACGACACATGTATAGAAGACCATTCGACCGAACTGTGTGCGATGCATGAATCACAAACAGTATGGTAAAAACCGTCACCAATAAAATGAACCGTGTATGTTGGCTGATCCATCAAATATGATTAAGAAAAGAGTTACATGTGCGATATGTGGCATATAGTTGATCCATACAAAGTGTTTGTGATAAGAAAAAATAATGCAAACGGCTACCCAAATCCAGATATCTGTGGTAGACAATATACAGGTCACTCAGAAGAATTGTTTGCAACAGCTAGGAGCATCGCATACAATGTGTGGTGCGAGTACTCATGTGATAATTTGAAAGTTACACATATATACCGTTTTTATGCAAACACGTGAAACCACATACAATTGTGTGCTTGGAATTGTGTGCTCTAACATGCACACAATGTAATAACAAGCATGCACGGTGCACTGTCAAAAAAGCGTGTGTTTGTGTGATGATTTGAAAGTTACGCATACTGTTTTTTATGTAAATACGTGTGTGATAACATGTGACACCGTATATGATTGTGTGTTAGGAATTACTAGCTTTACCCGCGCGGCGGCACGCCGCGCATATGGGTAAATCGCAACTATGTAGACCGTAGTTAAATGATATAACTATAAACAATTATGAGTTCAACAGAATATACACTGTATCTTTATGTGTATATTTTATTATTAGGTAAAGAAGAGCATATCAATATATACTCTGCTGGAGTATGAAAGTTCAAGATGGCAAAGAAGTACATTTATACAACCATGCATGATACATGCTGATAAATAGAATGATAAAAACTGGTAAAAGGTACTTATTAAGACTGTATAGAGTCCACCCTACACAGTGGGTTGTATACGGTGACATGACCGTACTAGAATAAGAAACTGCATGCAACTGATTTTCCCTGAATTAGGTCATTCTTGTATAGCCTCCTGCAGGATTAGTTCCCATAATAAAGTGATACAGAGCTTTTGCATTCTTGGGCACGTCCCACGGGAGGTTTTGCTCTTGTATATGTGATAATAGGATCTTCGCTGTGCACGCACCATAAGTATATTTGAATGAGTAGCTACAAGTGAAAATCTTTGTAGGCCTGAGAGAGAAGCCCCAGTAAAAGATGCGGTGCTTATGCATATCATCTACTCATCTTGTCGAACAAACAAAAGGAAAAACACCACACTGCTTTTTCTAGAGGTAAAAACATTCAAATTAAATTAACAGAACTATATGGATAAGGTTGTATTCACATAAAACGGAAGTAATGCATAGAAGCAAACTGAAAAACACACATTTGTTGTCACCATGTGTGGTGCATCTTCGATGACAGAAAATACACATCTACACTTTTCTAATAAGACTAAACATGATATATTTATTTCTGGTCTACATCATTCTAGTTTTATTCCAGGCTTACACCATTCGGAAAGGAAAGTGAATAACTGGATATCAAATTTGATGGCCATGAACTGAATCAATATCTCTGAAAATTCAACACCATGTTTATCGAAAATGTGTACTCCATTTCAACATCAATTATTAAGTCTAGAAAAAACATATCTCAAGTATTAGCATATACAATCTAAATTTGAGACTTGCCATGAAGATATCAAAAATTACATAGAGCATCACTAATTTTAACACAAAGTGTGCTCTATCTACAATGATAGTTATCAGCCATGTAATCTTGTCTTCCTCTCATGACATGGGCAACCGGCCTCATTGATGACACATTCCTCCATGTAGATCTGCAATGTTACAGTCAAACAAGTGCCATGCAAAGATAATCAAGACATGTGAATTTTGCAAAGCATATAAAGTAATAAATCTTAACTTTCAAGAGAAAAGAAGAACGACAAAAACACACACTTCAATGACAGCTACATAGTACATTGTGTGTAATTTTAAATATTTGGCTCAAACATGTACATGTCTATCTTTGCCTTCTTAGACAATTCTTGTTCTATATTTTATTGTCATCGGAACAAACAAACATAACAAACCAAAAGTCACTACCAAATACCATAAACCTCCTAGTAAGAAAATATCTAATTAAGATAGAATCATTAATTAGTAAAACAACTGGAAATCATGGTGAAGCTATCTATTGGAAATCATAGTAATGCATACCAGAAGTCTTGATTTATTCAAATTTCATCACCTGGGAGACAGAAAGGATGAAAATAACCAAGCCAGCTAGGTACAGTTTTGAATACAGAAGAAGAAACAATTGTGCAAGTTTTGTACTTCGGAAAGGCAACAAAAGTCCAAAAACAAAACCCAAGCTAAATCCCATCTCTAACAGAACGGCACAGTTCTACTTAGTTAATATGCATCACTATATTAACATACAGAGCTATTCCTATTGCATGTTAACAAAGATTCTGCCAACATTAGTAGCATTTCAGTTATGGATTATGATATGAGAGGCCAAGTTTCATAAAAACAAATCTGTCTGAAACATGTACAATTTATACTCAAACTATATATAAATATTACATGAGAGGGACAAAATATGTTTGTAGAGATGCCAAGGGAGGGAGAGAGGTCCCCTACTTGCATCATTGTATGTCTAGAACCCACATGTCCAGTCTATAGTACATGTCACTGCAAGGTAGAAGAACAAACTAATTGTTTGACATTGAATAAGGTGCAAACATTCACAGGCATCAGGCATTCACATGGCTGCTAGTCCACTTGAAGAACAAACATGTTTTCAATCAAAGTGGACTCTCTACTTAAATGCAACGGTTGACAGACCTTATTAGGATTCTAGACCTCTGTTGACAGACCTTATTAGGATTCTAGACCTGTGTTGATGAAAGTGGAAGTGTTGGCACACCTACATTCTCAAATAAGTATCACAGTTCATGTGACATATCTGCACTAATTGCTGCAAGCAGAAAGGCTGTGTAGAATGAAGAACATTTAGATGGTGCTGCCGGAATTTATCATACCTTATAGTAAGCTGGCTTTTGGCCTTTGGATTGACTGGTTTGTCCGCGCGCGGCCGCGGCAGAACCCATCCACCGGCCAACGTTGCTCGATCCTCGGTGGCAGCTCGTCAGCACCACCCCACGAGGCTTGCGCGGCATCCCACACCCCCTACCTCCCACCGTACGGGTCACTCCTCCCTCGTCCTCCAGAACAGAGTTGCTGGAGCAGACCCCGTCCTCCTCAGCCGTGTGGTCGCTGAAGCACAACCCATCCCAATAGATAAGGGGAGAGATCGACGACACCTGCGTCCATGGTCATCAGCCTAGCACGGCCGTGTTAGACTATGTATAGCTTCTGTACTTATGTACGTATATTGTACATATTGTAACACATCCATTATATATAATGAGATAAGCCATCCCTAGAGGGTTGTGCTGGTTCCCCCAAAACTTATTGTCTTACATGGTATCACGTTAGGTTACGATCGCTTCCGCTTCCAAACCCTAATACCCGCACCGCCGCCGCAGCCGCCGCCGCCTTCACCGCCGCCATGTCGAGCGCCGCCACCACCGGTTCCACTGCTGCGGGGTTCCTCCCGGCCTCTCTTGCAGCTCTGCTCAACCTCCCGCTCGATGCCGTCGCCGTTCCGGCTCCGATCGGGACCAGGAGCATCGGCTCCGTCTACTCCACGCCATCGGTGCCCTCGCTTGGGCGCGACCTCGTGGTCCACAACGCGGCGCCGCCATCCGCTGCGGACTCCGCGGGCGTCGTCCCGCCGCTCCTGCCGCAAGCGGATCACACCGCCCCGCTGGCGGGGTTGGCGGCGTCCGCCCCGGCCGTGGGCCTTGCGGCGTCCGACCCGGCCGCGAGCTTTGCGGCGTCCGCCCTGGCTGCGGTCCCGCCTCCTCCCGCATCGGCTTCGGTGCCTCCGGCTGCCTCCATGGTGTTTGCACCCCAGGCAGCCCCCTCGATGGGATCGTCTTCGCCGCCGCCGTTTCACTTCGGTCATCTCATCACCATCAAGCTCTCCGCCGACAACTACATCTTCTGGCGTGCGCAGGTTCTCCCGCTCTTGGGGAGTCACTACCTGCTAGGCTACGTCGACGGATCGCTTCCCTGCCCACCCGCACTGGTAGACAGCGTGCACGGTCCGGTCTACAATCCGGCCCATCGCGTCTGGACGGGGCAGGACCAGGCGAACCTCTCCTCCATCCAGGGGTCGCTCTCGCCGGCAGTTGCCGGACTTGTTGTCTTCGCGAAGACGTCTCATGAGGCCTGGACCATCCTTGAGCGAACCTTTGCAGCGCAGTCCCAGGCTCGTGTCTCTACTCTCCGTCGTCAGCTTGGAGAGTGTCAGAAGCTTGACTCCACTGCCACTGAGTTCTACAACAAGGTCAAGGGCCTCGCCGACACATTGGCCTCCATTGGACATCCCCTCACCGACTCCGAGTTCAACTCGTTTATTGTCAATGGTCTTGATGAGGAGTATGATGCCTTAGTCGAGATCATCAACGAGCGGGGCAACTCGACACCCATGCTGGCACACGAGGTTTTCTCTCGGCTCCTTCTCACTGAGCAATGGGTCGAGACACGCCGCTCCAGGGGCACTGGCTCCCTCTCGGCCAATGCCGCCACCAAGGGTGGCCGCTCTTGTTCATCACCCCGGTCTCCCTTGGGGCTGCCACCGTCGCCCGCCTCGGCCCCCCACCTACTGCGACCTTACCGGGGGCTGGCGGTCCACGTGTGTGCCAGCTTTGTGGCCGCGATGGGCACTGGGCCTCCAAGTGTCATAAGCGCTTCCAGCGAAGCTTCCTTGGTCTTGGCAATGACGGCAAAGATACACGCAACAATGCCCGTCAGGTCGCCATGGCTGGTCGTCCCGAGCCGCAGAAGCAACAGGGACACACTCAGTCCTACTCCATCGATCCACACTAGTACATGGACTCTGGGGCGACAGAGCATCTGACCAGCGAGATGGGGAAGCTTCACACTCGTGAACCCTATCATGGCTCCGACAAGATCCACACTGCCAATGGAGCAGGTATGCACATCTCTCATATTGGTCAAGCATCTCTTCTCACTAGACATGCCAATAGGAGTCTTCAGCTTCGCAATGTTCTTCGAGTTCCATCTGTGACCCGTAATCTTCTTTCAGTTCCTAAACTCACACGTGATAATAATGTGCTTTGTGAATTTCACCCTTTTGATCTTTTTATTAAGGATCGGGGCACGAGGGACATTCTTCTTAGTGGGCGGTTGTGCCAGGGCCTCTACCGTCTGGAGCATCCTGGCGTCGCCCGTGTTTTCAGTGGAGTTCGGGTCTCTCCGTCACAATGGCATGCTCGTCTTGGTCACCCGGCCACACCTATTGTCCGTCATATTTTGCGTCGTCATGAGCTTCCTAGTTTGTCTAGTAATAAAGATGTAGCAGTGTGTGATGCTTGTCAGCAGGGGAAGAGTCATCAACTTCCTTTTTCGGAGTCCAGTCGTGAGGTGAAACATCCTTTAGAACTTGTGTTTTCAGATGTATGGGGTCCTTCTCAGACTTCTGTCAGTGGTCATAATTACTATATCAGTTTCGTTGATGCTTATAGTCGCTTTACCTGGCTTTACCTTATTAAACGCAAATCTGATGTGTTTGATATTTTTGTTCAGTTTCAAAAACATGTTGAACGTCTTCTCAAGCATAAAATTGTTCATGTCTAGTCGGACTGGGGGGGCGAGTATCGCAACCTCAACTCCTTCTTTCAGTCGCTTGGGATAGCTCATCGTTTAGCATGTCCACATACACATCAGCAGAATGGTTCAGTCGAACGTAAGCATCGTCATATTGTTGAAGCTGGTCTTACTCTTTTGGCCCATGCATCCGTTCCGTTTCGGTTTTGGAGTGATGCTTTCACCACGGCATGCTTTCTCATCAACCGTACTCCCACTCGTGTTTTAAACATGAAGACTCCCATTGAGGTTCTCCTTAATGAACAACCTGATTATACCTTTTTCAAGGTATTTGGGTGTGCTTGCTGGCCGCATCTTCGTCCATATAATAAGCGCAAGCTTGAGTTTCGTTCTAAGAAGTGTGTTTTTCTTGGCTATAGCTCTCTTCATAAAGGTTACAAATGTCTTCATGTTCCCACTAATCGTGTCTATATATCTCGGGACGTCGTGTTTGATGAGCATGTTTTTCCCTTTGCCAAACTTCCTGTGTCCACTGTCGAACTACCATCTCTGCATTCATCCTCTGTTGCTTCTAACCAATTTGATGATGTTGCATACTCTCCTTTGCTGTTACCTAACCATGGTGCAGGAACCGGACGTGGGGCTCGTTTGGAGCTGTTGGAGGATTCACCATCATCATCGCCGCCTTCTGATGGGCACGTCGATCGCCCTATGTTGCATGGCATCGATTCGCGTGCCCATGCATGGTCACCCGAAGAGCCCGTCGCGCCGAGCATCTCCACTGCTCGGTCCGCTACGCCAGCGACCGCCGAGTCTCCAGCGGCTCGGCCCTCTTCGCCAGCGGCCGCCGAGTCTTCAGCGGCTCGGCCTGTCATGCCGTCTTCGCCCGCGGCTCGGCCCGTCATGCCGTCTTCGCCTGCAGCTCGGGTCCGCGACGCCGTCCTCACGTCGCCTTCATCCGCGGATCGGCCCGCGACACCGGCCGCGCCACGGCCCACTATGCCGGGCTCGCCATCGGCCCGGTCTGTGACGCCGGCGTCGCCAGCTGCTTCGTCTGCTCTGCCGGTTTCGCCGGTGGGACGGCCTTCTTCGCCGACCGAGCCTGAGGCTACTGTGTCTGGCTCCTCGTCACCGGCTGACTCGTCAACGTCGCCGTCCTCCAGCCCGTTGCAGGCTGCTCCGTCAACCTCGGTGGTTCCTATGTCCCGACCACATACACGCAGTCGCAGTGGCATTTTCAAACCTAAGGAACGTAAGGATGGTACGGTTGCTTGGTTGGCTGCTTGTTTGGCTGCTGCTGTTGCGGATCCATCTTCTGAGCCTCGCTCATATCAGGCTGCCCTGCGCATTCCACATTGGCGAGAGGCTATGGAGCAGGAGTTTCATGCTCTCCTTCGTAACAAGACATGGACTCTCGTTCCTCCACCACCACAGGTAAATGTTATTGACTCAAAATGGGTATTCAAAGTGAAGAAGCATTCGGATGGATCTATTGAGCGTTACAAAGCGCGACTTGTTGCTCGCGGTTTTCGGCAGCGCCATGGTCTTGACTATGAGGACACCTTCAGTCCTGTCGTCAAGCCTACCACTATTCGGCTTCTTCTCTCCATTGCTGTTTCTCGTGGTTGGTCACTTCGTCAACTTGATGTGCAGAATGCTTTTCTACATGGATTTTTGGAGGAAGATGTTTATATGAAACAGCCGCCTGGTTTCTCTGATCCTGATCGTCCTGACTATATCTGTCGTCTCTCCAAAGCACTATATGGTTTGAAGCAAGCTCCTCGTGCCTGGCATGCCCGCCTTGCCTCTGCCCTTCGTGCTCATGGGTTTGTGCCGTCCACTGCTGACACTTCATTATTTCTTCTACAGAAGCCAGAAGTCACTATGTATCTTTTGGTATATGTCGATGATATCATCCTTGTCAGCTCTTCTCGGTATGCTGCTGATGCTCTTGTCTGCTCTCTTGGTGCTGATTTTGCGGTCAAAGATCTTGGGAAGCTTCACTACTTTCTTGGAGTTGAGGTCACTTCTCGTGCTACTAGTCTTGTCCTTACGCAGAAGAAGTACTCCTTGGAGTTGTTACAAAGAGCGGGCATGCTGAAGTGCAAACCGACCCCCACACCCATGTCGTCTACCGACAAGATAACAGCTGTTGATGGTGAGCTTTTGTCTCCTGCGGATGCCACAGAGTACAGGAGCATTGTTGGTGGACTTCAGTACTTGACGATCATGAGACCAGATATCTCTTATGCTGTTAACAGGGTTTGTCAGTATCTTCAGGCTCCCAGAGATACTCATTGGGCTGCTGTTAAATGCATTCTTCGTTATGTTCAGTTCACCCTGACATTTGGTATGCATATTCGGCCGACTTCCTCTCGGGTCCTTTCGGCCTTCTCTGATGCAGATTGGGCTGGTAGCCCAGATGACAGGCGATCCACGGGGGGTTATGCAGTATTCTTTGGCCCTAATTTGATCGCCTGGAGTGCTCGGAAACAGGCTACTGTGTCACGTAGCAGTACTGAAGCTGAGTACAAGGCTGTGGCTAATGCTACTGCAGAGATTATTTGGGTGCAGTCTTTGCTTCAGGAGTTGGGTTTGTCTCAACCACAGCCTCCTATTCTTTGGTGTGATAACATCGGTGCTACATACCTTTCTGCAAATCCAGTATTTCATGCCCGAACGAAACACATTGAAGTTGACTATCACTTTGTACGGGAACGTGTATCACAGAAGCAACTCCAGATCAAGTTTATCTCATCTAAGGATCAACTTGCAGACATCTTCACTAAGCCTTTACCTCTGCCACAGTTTGAGGCTTATAGGCGCAATCTTACCCTTCTCAGTTCTTTAGAAAGTGGCTAAGATTGAGGGAGGGTGTTAGACTATGTATAGCTTCTGTACTTATGTACGTATATTGTACATATTATAACACATCCATTATATATAATGAGATAAGCCACCCCTAGAGGGTTGTGCTGGTTCCCCCAAAACTTATTGTCTTACAGGCCGTGATGCCGAGGTTCTACGGCACGAAAGGCACGGCGACCCCCGGCCTCAACGGTGCTCCCGCAGCACACAACCAGCGTGCGATGGACACAACAGAGGCACCCCCACGGGCCACAGTCTACATTGGTCTCCTCTGCATGAAACGCGACCGACAGCAACGATGTTGCACTCCCCAACGGGAGTTGAAGCAGTGCGCTTGGGCACTTCTAGCCGCCACATGACTGCCGACGGCAGCGGCAGCGAAACGGCAAGGCTTGGCCATGGCCTGCGGCCACGAGCCGGCTGTGCATCCTCAAGGCGCGGCGCGGCCTTTTGCCATTCTGTGCATGGCGTGGCCTCGCTCCTCCTCCCCTTCTTCTGGATGTACGCGGAAGGCTACGCCTGCACCCGTGCTCTTCGCTGTTGGCCTTCCCATCGAGTGTGACCTACATGCTGGGGTACTTGGCCATTGTCCCGGCAAGCTCGAGGGACTCCCAGACGTCCGACCCATCGAGGAACACGACGGACATGCCTTGCACGACCTGCTCGTCACCGCCGAAGCGGCGGTCCACGAGGACGGCCACGTCAGCGACAACAGTGGTGATGCACGTGTCATTGTCAGTCCACGATTCGGCAGCATCGGCCATGGCAGCATAACCGGCGGAAGCCGACGCGCCGAGTGGACTTCAACCGCGCCGGTGGCGGGGAGGAACTCGGGCGCGTCTTGGCAGAAGTAGTCTGTATGCCCGGCGGCAGGACAAACTCGGGCCCACCAATGGAGAAGCAGCTTGGGGACAGGAGGCGTGATGTCGGGGCGTAAATCAGGCCTAGATGGGTGGGAGGCACTCGTTCACGTCGAGGCGGAGGGGCCCCTCCTCACGTTGGCTTCAGCTAGCCTAGTCGATCGCACACCTCTCCACAATGAGGACGCGGACAGAAGGGCTCCAGTGGCGCTGGACGGCGAGGCGCCGGTGGCCTATCACTGGTCGGCGGGTTGGGAGGTCGCGTGAACCTTGGACACCAGGGCCACGACCTGGGCTGCATCCCGTATCTTCACCTTGTCAACCTTTCCCAGTGCATTCAATAGGAAGGCATTGACGACCACCGCCTTTATGGGAACCACGAAGCACGGGAATACTCTCGCAGCAGGAGGCGATGATTTCATCCTCGCAGACTCCGGCAGCCTTGTTGCTGGCCATGAGAACTTGGACGGTTTCTCCCCCACTGCGGGTGAGGCATGGCAAGACCAGATCCTAGGGTTTTTCCCGGAGCAACACAAGTGGGTCGACGGTAATTACACGACGATGCCTTTATCAAGATAACGACGCAGAACACCGCCAACGGCTCGGTTTTCACCGGCAACTATGTCTTCCCAACTCGCAGCTGGAACTAGATGGCGGATCTCGAGATCTAAGCATCTAGCCTCATGCCGACCACCTATCTAGATGAATAAGGCTGAGTGCTCACGAATACAATCCAGGGTTACATGATGAATGATAGAATCACTAGAAGACTCACGGGATGGGGCTACAATATGTGCCGTAACCAGAAGCTCTCCGCCAAGCTCTTAGTGTCAGCAACTAGCCCAATGATTGATCGATCCATGGTCGGAGAATTAACTTTCTATATGATTGAAAGACAATCTGAGATAAATTAGATCTTCTGGAAACATTCTTGACGAGTGAGAGCGGCTGCACACCGTAGAGCCAGTGCTTCTGCTAGTTCTGGCTAGTTCTGGCGTGCTAGTCTCAATGCGCTCGCAACAACCAATCATCATTGTGATTCTAGATTACTACTCCCATTACCGTTCACCTATATGCCTGAAAAAGTGCAGCATCCACATTGATCGCAATTGTACCCATCGGGCATCGGCAGCAAACAGGTGAACAACTACACATTCCCATCCACTTTTCCTAGATGTTTGCATTGTAAGTTTATAGCAACAATTTCACAAACAAAACAATGGAATCGGGTGCCCTGTAATGCGCCCATTTAATGTCAATAGATAGTCCAAACCTTCTTTAACGATGCCATGCTTACTTATGCAACATTAGCATGCATATACACTTTACTTTTACCAATATTTTGACCCTCTTATCACTATGATGGGTGATGACCCTATAGTCATGACTTGGTCGTGGGGGACACGGGACTCCAGACTGCATCCCGTAGCTTCACCTTGTCAACCTTTCTTAGTGCATTTATTGGGGGGGAGGGGGAAGGGGGGCGTCAACGACCACCGCCTTCATGGGAACCACGAAGCACGGCGATGCTCTCGCGGCAGAATGCGATGACTTCATCCTCGTAGACTCCGGCAAACTTGTTGCTGGCCATCAGAACTTGGACGGTTTCGCGCCCCATTGCAGTGTGGCATGGCAACTGTTAGAATACAACAGAGGAGTCATGGAATCAGCCTTTCGATCCTAGGGTATGGCTAACCGGCCAGCCCCGCCACCGCCCGGCTACTTCGAGCGGCACGCCGCCATCATCGCTGTCAAGGTCGCCGCGGCCATGGCCTCCTCTAGCTCCACTCTAGCTCTACCCCCACCAATACCCCCTTCCATCTCCTTCACCAACACTATCTCCGATATTAGCCCCTACATCCCCGTAACCCTAGACCTCACTGCTCACAACTACTACCATTGGTGTCACCTCTTCGACGTCCACCTTGGGCGATGCAATCTCTGCTCTCACGTTGCTGACGACTCTCTTCCTCAACTTCATGATCCGCAATGCGTCAAGGATGATCTCACCATTATTCAATGGATCTACATGCGAGTCTCCACAAAGATCTTCAATCTCGTCCACTGCGACGGTGCTTCCGCTGCCGATCTATGGGCAGCCCTTTGTCAGCTCTTCGAGGACAACGTCAATGCTCGCGCCAACAATCTCCACACCGAGCTTCGGAATACGGTGCAAGGTGATTCACCATTCGGCGTCTACTGCCAACGCCTCAAGGCAATCGCGGATGAACTCCGCGAACTTGGTGATCCGATCGATGATCGCCAACTCATCAACATCCTCCTCGTCGGTCTCAGCAAGCAGTTCGAGAAGCATGCCTCCTTCATCCCTATGATGTGTCCGCGTCCCTCCTTCGCCGAGGTTCGCTCGATGCTCCAATGGGCCGATCGTGCCCTAACTACGAAGGACTCCCATCCTCAGGTCTTCACTGCTTCTCCTCGCCCGCCTACGTCGATGCCGCCACCGCCACCTCCACCAACATCACCTCCTCAACCATCCGGCTGGCGTCCAAGTCCCAACTACCGAGGCAAAAACCCTAGGCCGCCGCAGTTCCGCACGGTGCCTGCTCCTGCTCTGCCCCCGGCTCCACCAACTGCACCACCATCGTCCCCTGCTTCATCAACTGCACCACCACCGCCGCCCGGATGGCGCCCATATCTTGATCCATGGACAGGGCTAGTCCAGGCACGGTCTATGCCCTGGTCCGCCCCTACACCATATGATGCCCCGTCTGCCTATACCGGTGGCTGGCTGCCGATCTATGGGCTGCCCTTTGTCAGCTCTTCCAGGACAACGTCAATGCTCGCGCCAACAATCTCCACACCGAGCTTCAGAATACGGTGCAAGGTGATTCACCAGTCGGCGTCTACTGCCAACGCCTCAAGGCAATCGCGGATGAACTCCACGAACTTGGTGATCTGATCGACGATCGCCAGCTCATCAACATCCTCCTCGTCGGTCTCAGCAAGCAGTTCGAGAAGCATGCCTCCTTCATCCCTATGATGCGTCCGCGTCCCTCCTTCGCCGAGGTTCGCTCGATGCTCCAATGGGCCGATCGTGCCCTAACTACGAAGGACTCCCATCCTCAGGTCTTCACTGCTTCTCCTCGCCCGCCTACGTCGATGCCGCCACCGCCACCTCCACCAACATCACCTCCTCAACCATCCGGCTGGCGTCCAAGTCCTATCTACCGAGGCAAAAACCCTAGGCCACCACAGTTCCGCACGGCGCTTGCTCCTGCTCTGCCCCCGGCTCCACCAACTGCACCACCATCGTCCCCGGCTTCATCAACTACACCACCACCACCGCCCGGATGGCGCCCATATCTTGATCCATGGACAAGGCTAGTCCAGGCCCGGCCTATGCCCTGGTCCGCCCCTACACCATATGATGCCCCGCCTGCCTATACCGGTGGCTGGCAGCCCGGTGCCCGCCCTCACACCGGAGCGCTCGTCCTCGCGCCACGACAGCCGACGGCCGCGTACCAAGCTGCTCCCTCTTACACGCCATCGATCTACAACACCAGTCCTTATGCATCCTATGGTGCTCCATCATGCCCCTACATGCCGACGCCACCACACCCGCAAGCTCCCATGACTACACCGGCCTCTACTTTGACTCCGAGCTAGGACCAAGCTACTATTCTACAAGCCATGAACAACTTTGCTGCACAAGGGAACTCAAGTACGGATTGGATTTTCAATTCTGGTGCTTCTTGTCATATGTCCGCATCGAGTAATTTGCTTTCTTCTTGCACACATTCGTCTTTTCCCTCTATTACTCTCGGTGATGGCTCTTCTATTCCTATTTACTGTGTCGGTCAGGCTCAAATCCAATCCCCAACTGAAAGGATCGATATGGTTGACTAGAGGGGGGGGTGAATAGGCAATTTTTAGCTTTTCTTTAACAATTTAAACTTTGCATCAAAGTAGGTTGTCTAGATATGCAACTAGGTGAGCAACCTATATGATGCAACAAGGATGGGAACACAAGCAAGCAAATGATATGAAACAAATAAGCTCGCACAAGTAAAGGCACGAGATAACCAAGAGTGGAGACGAGGATGTGTTGCCGAAGTTCCTTCCCTTTGAGAGGAAGTACGTCTCCGTTGGAGCGGTGTGGAGGCACAATGCTCCCCAAGAAGCCACTAGGGCCACCGTATTCTCCTCACGCCCTCACACAATGCGAGATGCCGTGATTCCACTATAGGTTCCCTTGGAGGCGGCGACCGAACCTTTACAAACAAGGTTGGGGAAATCTCCACAACTCAATTGGAGGCTCCCAACGACACTACGAAGCTTCACCACAATGGACTATGGCTTCGCGGTAACCTCAACCATCTAGGATGCTCAAACACCCAAGAGTAACAAGATCCGCAAGGGATTAGTGGGGGGAAACAAATTTCTCTTGGTGGAAGTGTGGATCGAGGCCTTCTCAACCACTCCCGAAAAAATCAACAAGTTTGATTGGCTAGGGAGTGAGATCGGGCGAAAATGGAGCTTAGACCAATAATGGAGCTTGGGGATAGAAGAGGTGAGTCAACGGGGAAGAAGGGGACCCCTTATATAGTGTAGGACAAAGATCCAACCGTTACCCACTATCGGTGTCAAAACCGGCTGATCTCGGGTAGGGGGTCCCGAACTATGCGTCTAGGCTGGATGGTAACAGGAGGCAGGGGACACGATGTTTTACCCAGGTTCGGGCCCTCTTGATGGAGGTAAAACCCTACGTCCTGCTTGATTAATATTGATGATACGGGTAGTACAAGAGTAGATCGACCATGAGATTAGAGAGGCTAAACCCTAGAAGCTAGCCTATGGTATGATTGTATGTTGTGATTGTTGTCCTACGGACTAAAACCCTTCGGTTTATATAGACACCGGAGAGGGTTAGGGTTACACAAGGTCGGTTACAAAGGAGGAGATATCCATATTCGTATTGCCTAGCTTGCCTTCCACGCCAAGTAGAGTCCCATCCGGACACGAGACGAAATCTTCAATCTTGTATCTTCATAGTCTAACAGTCCGGCCAAAGGATATAGTCCGGCTGTCCGGAGACCCCCTAATCCAGGACTCCCTCAGTAGCCCCCGAACCAGGCTTCAATGACGATGAGTCCGGCGTGCAGTATTGTCTTCGGCATTGCAAGGCGGGTTCCTCTCCAAATTCTGTGTACCTGTTGAAATAGTGTTCGGTCTCTTGTGAATGTTGCACCCTTGGCTTCCATGCCCAATAATGGTCACTTTCCACGTGTCGAGCGAATGTGAAGAGCCGGGGTGTTTTCACATTTACCCCCCTAGCTGTGTGAATGAGCCGCCTATTAAAAAGACGAGGATTCAGATCCAAATCACACCATCCTCCCTTGGCGAGCCTTCATCGGAGCGCACCCGACAGAGATTTATTCCATCATGCACTACAAGAATCTTGTTAATCCATGACGGATACAGTCTGTCATGGAACAGTGCAAAACCGTCAAGGAGGGTTGTCCGTGACGGATTTATAATCCGTCATGTATATCGCGTCATAATTTGACAACTGTACCACCATGACGGATCCTGGCCGTCACCGATCAGTCCCTAGGCCCGCCCAGGCCCGGTGCTCTATGACAGACTAGTCCGTCATGGATTTGGAGACGCTGTACAAAAATGGGCTTGACGTGGCATCTACATGGCACCAGCGTGAATGTGACGTGGCATCCACTTTTTTTGGTGTGGTAGTTTAGACCATTTATTTTAGTCCGGCATGATTTCCATCCAACCAGTTACAGCGCCACCCATTACACATAATCAAACAAGCTTTCACAACACAATTAATTCTATTGAACAGGCCCATAATTTAAAGCATTTCACAAATTTCTATTCAATTATTTCACTGAGTAAAGCCCTTTTAAAACGTGGCCAATAAAACATCCAACATCAGATAACAGACCCTTAGTAATAATTACACCAGATTACATCAACAAATATACAAGATTGTACAGACCCTCGTAATCATCAAGTTCATGCCTACACCTCGAACTTCCTTTTTGGCTCTGACCACCAAGTAAACCTGTAACAGACAATATGCTTCTGTTACAAAATGGCAAGTTGATTACAACAACATAAATAGTAGTTATTATCATCTGAACCATCATTTTTATTTCACGTGGTTTGAACCTCACTCATGAGGCCTATATACTTAAGAGTTATGCCAGTATTGCTTGTCTTTCATTAATCAACAATATTGTTTCATTGCAGCAACACAACATCGACGACTAATCATGAGTAATCTAGTGCCAAATAGTTCAAATCATCCTGAAGGGCATAGGAGCTTACCCATGCCAAAGCGCTAAGGAGCTCCACCTTGTTGTGTAACTATAGGTACCTTTGAAAAATTATCATCTCAAAGATCAGAGGGGTGTTGACAAATAATAAAGGGATAGGGGAACAAGATAAGTTATCGTTTCTGGAAAACTACTTGCAACAAAACTGTACTTCTTTTTACCATAGTGCACACCTTTTTTTTTCTAAACCATGATCATGAACTAACTTGGTGTCATTTTTCTTATGTAAACAAATACACCTATCTATGTGTCAAGAACAGCCAAGTGACCTCTTTTTTACTTATAAACTTGATCAAATTCAATTATTTCAGAATTGAGGAAGCATATTATAAATAATACCTATTAATGGTAGAGAAAATAAGAATAAATGAAATGTTCAAGGTGGAGACACTTTCAAAGTTACACAGTCAACGATGGTTCACATAACATTTCAAGGAAGTATATCTAAACTATTATAAAGTAGTTATGATTGACTATGTATTGTAGTGTGAGGTCCTAGAGAATTGACACACCAAGTTATTTTGTCTGCAGCATAGTTCTTCAACTATATTTAATTCTACCAGTGGACTGATTCAGTCGTTCAGTTGTAATCATCAACCTTCGTCACTGATCAAGTGGAGACCTGAGCCAGGAACAGTGCTTAAGATATCATAACAAGCATAATAATACTGCATTAATATATACACTTTACATTAGTAGAGAAATATGTCAGACAAGGAACACTGATTCCACAATACAGAAAGACAAAAAGGAGGCTACTGTAGAATGTAAAGAAACATCCAGTAATTCATAAAGTGGATAACTCGCTTTTCCTGATATATGAACAAGCATTCTGGAAGTGATTGAACTAGTAATACACTCCCTTTTATTAGGCAGTAAGAAGAGGTTCAATTCTCCATATCTTTTCGTTCTGGAAAGATACAAAAATGTACAGAACATATAGTTTTGCACATTGCCTTTTATTAGGAGCTAGAAGAGGTTCAATTCATCTCTTTTTGTTCTGAAAAGATACAAAAATGCACAAAAAATACAATTTTGCACTCTGGAGTTTACTTTCACAGAATACAGCTAAAAAAGTACGCTCAAATAAAACTACAACAACCTGATTGCAACAGTCATTTTAATCAAATCAGGGAAGCAACAAACAGTTTACTGACTATGAGCCTAACTTGCTACTAGAATATAAATTCTGTAACAGAGGGATTAATGTTTGTAAATATTAAATCATCAATTCTTGAGAGGAAAGATACAAAATCAAGCTGAATCAAGGAGAAGAGGGAGGTAGAGGTCGCAGTGCTCACTGGAGACCTTTGTAAGCAATGCAATGGTTGCAGTGCAGGTCAGACACCGTCTCGCGTGACAGAGGAGGTTGCCATGGGACGCGCCGCTGCGCCAGAGATGCGGAAGAGGGGGTCGGGGTCACCGCCCTCCAGCCCAACGCAGGCGAGCGCACTGAGCTAGGGGCAGGCGGAGAGGCGCGAGGGGGCGCGATGCACGACGAAGTGGTGCTGTTGGAGATGCGCCAGTGACAGATGCGCCACCGTAGCTGAAACCCTAGACATTGGCTAGTGGTTGAGTGCGAGTGCAGGGGGCTGGGAGCGGCGGATCCAGCCAGGCTGGAGGGCGGAGGGGTCGGAGATGAGCTCGTGAGTGTGCTGCATGGTGGCGGACATCGCCGGAATCGGCGGATCTTGGTGGCGGCGCGATGATTCGCGGGAGAGGGAGAGATGGGTCGCACGAGAGATGGATTGGTGGGGGTTGCGGCGGATCTAGCAGCCGCTGTAGCAGCGAGGTGAGAGGAGGGGAAGGGCTGGCGACGAGCAGTGGGAGGAGGCGATGTGGTGGTGGGTGGCGGCGATGTGTGTGAGGAGATGGGGAATCGGGAGGGGGGCTGCGACGAAGGGAGAGACAGAGAGAGGAGAGGCACTTAGGGTTTGGGTTTTATACATGAATGGTTAGGTGGGCTTTGGCGGGCTTTAGCGGGCTTGCGGGGCTATACCGGGCCATTAATGACAGATTTCGAAAACGTCATGCGAAATACGTCATGGATCAACATATTTCTTGTAGTGATGGCCGGTCGACGCAGCTCCTCCTCTCGCTCCCCTAGCTCCAAGCCTAGAGATTGGGAGAGATGTTCCGTCCTGCACAGCAAATTAGTGATGCTTCAGACCAAGGGATTTCTTCCCCCAGCGTACATGGTCCCGGTTCGAGCCGGGCTCGCCACCTATAATGGCGGAGAGCAAGCGGAGAGCCTTCCCAATCCCTCCAAGGGAGAGCGGGTATGCCTTGTGCCTTATTTGGAAAGAGGGCTCGGATTCCCAATTCATCCTTTTCTCCGGGGGCTCCTGGCACTACTAGAAAAAGGGCTGCTAGTGGCACACCTATTTTCGCTACTAATGGCGCACTACTGGTGCGCCACTAGAATCACGCCATTAGAATTTTTTTCTAATGGCGCACCTGTGGTGCGCCATTAGAATCTGGTATTCTAATGGCGCACCGCTGGTGCGCCATTAGTATGGCCCACGGTGCGCCATTAGTATCTGGTATACTAATGGCGCACCACATAGAAGTGCGCCATTAGTAACAATTGGGTCAATATACTTAATCTCAAGTCAAATCGCACTCCGTGTTCAAACTTCCCGAATGGTCACCCATCCTCATACTACTCCAGCCCAAGCATGCTTAACTTCAGAGTTCTATCCAACCCCAGCAACAGCTCACTTCACAGGCACTTGTTGATATATCTAGCATGTCAATCCTATTATACCTTGTTGATGTCTAGGACTTTGTTCATGTTCATGACTATGATGAAATTTTGAAAAATATTTCAAACTTCCCAGTCATATTACGTATCATTTTTTGAGAAAAAAATTAAAAAAAATTCAAAACCTTTTTTTTGAATTTTTTGCCTCTAGATCTTGAAAGCCCCGTAAATTTTTTTGTGTTAGGTTTTTGGGGATTTTGAAAATGTTTAACGGGGTTCCCCCGGTTAAATTCGGATGTAACTTTTCGAGTAGATGATTTTTCATATATAAAACTGTTTAGTCCGAGTTCGTATGCAAAAGTTATGCCCATTTTACAAATTTCCACAGAGATTTTGCAAATAAAGTCGAAATTTATATTTGTAAATTTTCCCAACAACTAGACCACATATCACATGGCAAACTTATTTTCTTTTATTTTTTGACATTTTTATCATTTTTTTTATTTTTTTAAACTAAAAAGGTGGTCCACTGGGGGGGGGGTGCATTCGGTGGAAGCCGGGCAAACTAGTAATGGCGCACCGTGGGGCGGTGCGCCATTAGTAATTAAACTAGTAATGGCGCACCACACCCACAGTGCGCCATTACTAGTTTTGAAAAATAAAATATAAAAAAATTTGAAATTTTTTTGAATTTTTTTTGAAAAAAACTTAGTAATGGCGCACTGTCACTGGTGCGCCATTACTAACAATTTTTTTTTATTTTTTTTTACTTTTTTTTCAAAACTTCTAATGGCGCACCGTGGGTGTGGTGCGCCATTACTATGTCAACTAGTAATGGCGCACCACACCCACGGTGCGCCATTAGTAACAAATTTTGTGTTTTTTTTCAAAACTTCTAATGGCGCACCGCACACCAGGTGCGCCATTAGTAATATAGTACTAATGGTGTACCTGTATGTGGTGCGCCATTGCAATATTCTAATGGCGCACCACACACGTGGTGCGCCATTAGTGACCATTTCATCTATAGCCGTTTTCCTAGTAGTGTGGAGTTCTACGGCCTCCAGTTGCACAACCTTATGCCTGCCTCCATGCTGCATATCGCGGGATTCGTAGCCCTTTGCGAGTTGTTTTTGGGCTGTGAGGCTCATTTCGCTCTGTGGAAGAAGATGTTCTGCCTTGTGCCCCGTTCTCAGAAGGGGTCAATATATCAAGTGGGCGGAGCCGAAGTGTGGCGTATTGCCGGGACTGGATACCTGTCCGAAACCCCAAAGAAGACGTCCGAAGACTGGCCTTCAGAATGGTTTTATATAGAAGACGTCCCCATCCCGGATCCTATTCGGATCGGCCTTCCTGAGTTCGACAACGCCTCTTTGAAGAAGCGCCGGAGCTGGCGTCCACGGAGCTCCCTGGAGGAAGATGACAGGGACGTTCTTTACCTGATGAGCCGGATAAGTTTTTTAGCTCGATCCGGATTGACCATGATCGAGGTCATGGCCATATGTATCATGCGGGGGTTGCAGCCGCTTCAGTATAGAGGCCACCCCATGTGGGATTTCAACGGGGAGGATGACGCCACCCGCTACGGCCGTAAAGGGCCGGGATCGGTTGCGGATCTAATAAAGATCTTATCCACTTTGTACAAGGGAGAAGAGGAGGAATTCCTTCGTGTCAACCCGCAGGGCGGATTTTCTATGTACAATCCTCCGAGCTGGGTAAGCGGAGACTTTTTCTCGCCCATCTGTTTCATATTTTCGTAGTTAAGTATTCATTCTAGCGATTTCTACGCAGGAACTGTGTCAGGCTGTAAGGGAGATAAACAACCCCCCTCCACAACCCGAGGACCCTGGACAGTCCCTCGACCCGGCCTCCCAGGAGGATCCGGACATATATGTGGAGCTGATCGATGGGGTGTTTTACCAGTTGAGCAATGATAATGCTTTGGTGGCCATTACAGCCGATTACCCTGGGCTACTTCCAGCCTCATAGGTGACTGAGACTGAAGTCCCAACACTTCAAAAAGGGATCCGTCCTTGCGTGTTTTTGATTGCCATATAACAGCCGTGTTCTGCAGGGGAGGTCCTCGAGGCAGAAGGCCGAGCCTACGGCGACTGGCCAACAAGGGGCCACGAGGCCAGGCAGGCTAAAAAGACCCGCAGTCTAGATTGAGACACCGGCGCAGCGGTACGGCGTGCCGTCTTTATTGCAAGACATTATTCTTAGAGGCATATTAACGCACATGCCTTCTTTTCAGAAAAAAACGCTCGCCGGACTATACCCGGAGAGGCTACCAATCGCGCCTCCACAAGCCAAGTTCCAAGGCCGGATTCGGAGGGGGGACGAATACGAGGCGTGCGCCGGGTCCTCCTCCGACAAAGGATGCGGATAGACTGTCCGCCACCAATTCTGAGCTGCAAAGTTCCATGAACCTCATGCGTCGCCGGACTGTTCTTCGTGACGCTTGTTTCTCCCAAGAGGCATTGGATGCCTTCAACTCAGGAGACGCGCACCTCCGTGCCGCTCAAAATGGTCTAGCCAGAGCCACGAAGCAGTATGTAAAAGACATACGGGTGAGAAAATTTGGTGATTATATATATCAGTAGCCCCTGAGACTTGAGACAGTTAGGATAACTGATTTAAGGATCATTTGTTATGCAGGTTCTTGCAGAAAAGAGTACTCAACTATCCCAGGAGCTGGAAGAGTGCAAAGCCCAACTTCAGGCTGCACTGGCCGCAGCAGGGGAGCCCAAAGAGACCCCCTCTGGTAACATATCCTTCGAATGATAAGTATCATATAGAATGCGGCGTATATGCAGATCTGACGATAAAATTGCAGATGACGCTGGAGTAAATCCGGATAAGCAACAGCTCCTACACTAGCTGAAGGCCGGTGAGAACGTGCTTACGAGGGTGAGGCAGGAGAAAAATGATCTCCTAGATGCCAACACCAAGCTGGGCGTGGAACTACAAAATGTTCGTGCCTAACTATCGGACTCTGTTAAGGAAAATCGGCGGCTTTGACGCGGCATATTTATTAAGTGCTTGAACGAACTTTGTAAAGGAGTTCGGCGAGGAAGTTGGCCGACAGAGTTATATCTGTAGGTATGCTAAAAGGTCGTCCTGCCGAGGAAATGCCCGGTTCAACGGATGACCTTCTTCCCGAGCTCTCACAGCTGCACGAACAAGTTCGGTAGGTGATGCAAGGCGTCGCCCAGGCCTTGTGGCCATCCGTCTCCATACCCGAAGGCCTGGAGAGCTTGCAGAAAAGCTACACTACAAGAAATATGTCAACTTATGACCTTCTGTCAGTGACCCTCGAAGAATTGGTCATAAATTTATGACCATTTTAGACCAATTGGTCAAAAGCTGTTCGGGGGGCTCCAAACCCTAAACTATAACGACCACTTTGGTCAGAAAGATCGTAATTTCCTTACATGAAATGGTCATAAAGCTGATAGCACTGGTCTGCTGCCTTATTTCTAGCTGATCATGACCAATATAGATGGTCATAACCTTGTAAATTGTGGTGGGTTGCTATGACTAGGCGCCACCTCATCAGTTTTGCCTATGTGTCATGTCCATGTGGCAGTTTTTGCCCTAGGTGTTGAAGCAACCTATATTTCCACTACTAGGGAAAAGCCTAGCAGCAGCGCGGGTTTTCGGCCTTTTAGTAGCGCGGGGGCCGGCGCTACTAATTAGGCGCTACAGCTAACGTATAGCAGTAGCGCTGGTCCACCCGCGCTACTGCTACATAAGTGTTGCAGCAGCGCGCTTAAAGGAACCTCGCTGCTGCTAATAGCTATAGCGCACTTCCCCTGCGCGCGCTACTGCTACAACTGCGCTGCTGCTAACTTTTCTCCACTCGCTACTGCTAATTTTAGTAGTTTTTTTGTTTTTTCGGCATATTTGTTTTGGATTTGAACAGGCTTTATAGAAGAATCTTTAGCACATACAAATGTCATCATGATACACATACAAATGCCTGCGAGACCACAAATGTAATCATAGCATATACATACAAATAGTCTCGTCATAATCATCATCCAACACAAAGTGGTATCTTGTCATCATCTCAAAAATAGCGATACATGCAAGTCTCGAATACTTGCAACTACAACGTCATCCATCTAAACAAAGGTATACGCAAGAAGAGCTATCACTATGAGTGAGAGCGGAACTATGCAGTACATGAGATGGCGGTTACGAGTCCTCTCTCGCGCTAGCGTGAACCTCAAGTAACTAGCTTCTCCTTCTTGTCTGCTATTGAAGCCTTTATGGCTGGCGTCCGAGAAACCATTCACTTGCGCCTGACACTCATGCCACTTGTTGTACACCCCCGGAACCTTCCCTTTGTACACGACATAGCAGTTCCATCTCGCCATCAAGAAACTAGGTACCTGTTAGAGATGCATGTTCATGAAGAGGATGTACAATCATATATATGCAACAAAATATACTAGAGAACACCGAAAAAGAAAGGGTTAGCAACTAGATGCAACTAGGGATCGTGGACATCACAAAGTTGCATCGCTACAAATAGTATACAAGTTCAACCGACACATATAATCATCATCGGCATCATAAATTATGAGATGGAGGATGTAGAACCCATCCTTCTTGCTTGGTTTTGGGACTTGGATGCAGGAGAAGTTAGTTTTATGCGCGAAACCCATCTTCTTGTTCCTTTGTTTCCTGATCTGCATGTGGCCACCTCTAAAGCTGAAGCCTTGGAGAGCATCATATAGAATATTCATTATGTGGGTGTAGTCTTTTTTTCTCGTAGTCTCTAGAAGGGTCAAAATACACGGCGTGGGAGACTTGCGGATAAAGAACGATAAGGACGGCGCGCCCGTTGCTGCGGGGAAAAGACACCTCAAATTATTCCCCATAGAGAGAGAAGGAATGATTGAAATGTATGAAAGGGTTGTTCAAAACTGACTTACTTTGGATGATAAGGCACGAGGACAATTTCAGCATGACCTTTGCTAAAAAATGGACATATCGGGCGCCTGAAATTCACCGGAACGGAAATGAATCATCATTCCGGCGTAACATAGGCAACTCAGATCATTTACCAAAACATGACATGTCCAAAACATGACATATCCACATATCACATGTCTAGTTCAAATTTGCATATAAATTCAGCAAATTTTGAAACCTATCTAAATTCATAACTAAATAGATAACCTAATTAACATAACTAAAACCTAAGTAAATTAACCCTAGCTAGCAGAGAGAGAGGGGGGTGGTTTACAGAGGGTGCAAGGCGAGGAGGCAGGCCCGACGACGGCCGAGGTTGGGAGGGGAGGAAGCAGAGGAGGGAGGCGAGGGCCGACGGGTCGGG
>NC_041388.1:575987296-576036022 GCF_002162155.2 Triticum dicoccoides | reverse complement strand
ACATCATTTGAACGATTCCTCGGCACTGACGTTTTCGTTTTTGAGTCAGCTTCTTTCCCTTCTTGTTCATCGAAGAATAATTGAGCCCCTCATTGTGACTTTGCCTTTTCCATGGAGTACGATTTTTCTTTGGTAATGTAGTATTGATTCTTCTTTTGACGTATACTTCATCATCATCGTCATCTTCCCTCATTGGGTTGTCGTACTGATCATAGTCTTCCTCATTGGCGACTCCATCCATTCCAATGATGTTTCTTTTGCCTTTCCTTACGACAACACGACTGGGATTGCATGGGTCGGTTATGAAGAAGCATCGTGTCACCTGCTTAGCGTGTACCCATGGCTCGTTTTTTGTGATAGCGTTCACGGTAGCCCTCTTGGCGTCGGGTATAGTCATGGTACTGAAAATCCGGCTTTCTCTTTCGACATTCTTAGCCCATCTGACACGGAACATCATCGTGTTGTGCAGTCCAGAGTAGTCAAGCTCCCAGATCTCCTCGACCCTTCCATAAAATCGTTCAGTTGCGCCGTTGTCGCTGCTGGTCATGCATTCCATCGTCACCCCTGAGTTCTGATATTCATCACTGTCCATATCTTTGGCCTCCGTGTAGATCGTGTATCCGTTGATATCATATGCCTGATAGGTTACGAGGTTGGGCGAGGGGCCATGTGCTAAGGCGTATATAAGCAATCCGTCCTTAGAGCCCTCCTCCGGGGGATTAGCAATAATATGCTCTTTGAACCAATGCAGGAAAGTGGAGTTGTGCTCTCTAGTAACTTCGGCGTCCGTCTTGCATACCCCCCGGTCACGATACTTCTTTGCGATAATTTCTTTGTGCAGTGCCACGAAAGGATCTACCTCGTCTAGGTGTTGTAGCACTACCAAGTTTGCTCTGTCAAAGTCGCTGCGTTGATCTGAGTATGCCACGTGCTGTTCCCTGCGACCATTGCAGTGACCTTCTCCTTCGAGCCTCCCATCGTGCTTGTTAACGGGCAAACCAACACTAACACCAAGCGGCTGGTCTGCGCCATATAGAAAATTCTCATAGAAAGAGATGCACTCTTGTGTCAAATAGCCCTGGACGATGCTTCCATCCGGATGGGACATGTTACGAATGAATCCTTTGATGATCCCATTCATCCTCTCAAACGGCATCATGTTGTGCAGGAATGACGGCCTCAGGTCTATTATGTCATCCACAATATGGACACACAGATGCACCATCACGTCAAAGAACGTGGGCAGGAAGTACATCTCAAGCTCATTCAGTATCACAACGATCTCTTCCTGTAGCCTTCGGAGCTGCTTCACACTGATCGACTTTCGAGAGATGACGTCGAAAAAGTTGCAGAGACCAATAAGCATGTCACGGACGTGCTTGTCCATTATCCCTCTAAGGGCAACAGGTAATATCTCCGTCATCATCACATGACAGTCATGAGACTTCATCCCGCTGAACCTTTTCTTGTCCGTGTCTAGATATCTACTTATCTTGCCACAGTAACCGTAACTAACTTTGACTCCGGTAAGGCACTTAAAGAATTGATTGATCTTAGCTTGACTTAATGTGAAGCAAGAAGGGGGGCAAAAATCCTCATTCTTTATTTTCTTTCCCTTCTTCTCCCGTGCCTCTGTCTCTGTCTCTGTCTCGTCTGACATTTTACGGGGCGGCATGTGCAGATCTTCCCTGATTTTCAGATCTTGCAAGTCTTTTCTTGCCTTCGGCCCATCCTTGGTCTTATCCGGCATGTTCATCAGTGTTGCGAGCAAGCTCTCAAGGACATTCTTACAGATATGCATTTGATCAAGGCAATGAGGTGTATCGAGTTTGTGCCAGTACTCCAAGTCCCAGAACACAGACCTCGTCTTCCATACCTTCAGCAGCGGCTCCGGCGCCTTTCTCATCGTCTTTCCCGGCGCAGGGCACTCCTTCCAGTTTTTCAACAGCTCATCGATTTCGGCACCACTCCGCTTACGCGGAGGTCCACGATGCTCAGCGTGACCATTGAATAGATCTCCACGGTTTCTCCACGGGTCGTCCTGTTCGAGCCATCTTCGATGCCCCATGTACACGATTTTCCCAGACCCGCCATCTTTCCTTGACGTTAGCTGCTGAGACGTCATATCATCCATGCACCGCGTGCATCCGCAATATCCATGGCACACCTGGCCTGCCACATATCCGTAACCAAGATAGTCGTGCACTGTCATGATCAGCGCGGCTCTCATGTTGAAATACTCGCCTTTCTGGCGTCCCATGTCTTGGCCCGTGTTTTCCATAGCGTGTCTAACTCCTCCTGAAGTAGCCCCAGATACAAATTAATATTATTTCCTGGTTGTTTCGGCCCTTGAATAAGCATGCTCATGTGAATGTACTTCGATTTCATGCACAACCAGGGGGAGGTTGTACATCCATACAAACACGGGCCATGTGCTATGGTTGGTGCTCTGGTTGCCAAACGGATTCATGCCATCGGTACACGTGTCGAGCACGATGTTCCTTGCATCACATTCAAAATACCGATAGAAGCTGTTCAACGCTCTCCACTGGCTTCCATCCTTGACGTGTCTCAGCTTCGGATCATCTCCATCGCTGGGCTTCTTCCTCTCCGCGTGCCAGCGCATTAGCTTTGCTTCCTTGGGATCTACAAAATACCTCTGGAGACGGGGAGTGATCGGTAAGTACCATACCACTTTCTGGGGACATTTCTTCCCGGCCTTCTTGTATCGAGAAGCATTGCACACCGGACAACTTGTTTTTTCCGCGTGCTCCTTCCGATAAATTATGCAATCGTTGATGCATGCATGGTATCTAACGTGTGGCAGATCAAGAGGGCACACGATCTTCTTGGCCTCATCAACACTACTAGGACATAGATTACCCTCGGGAAGAACATCCTTTAGGTACTTGAGATGCTCATCGAGGCTAGTGTCGGTCCATTTGTTTTTAGCCTTCGTCTTCAGCACTTGGAGCATGAAACTCAAGCGGGTCACCTCAGGATTGCAACCATCATACAATGGAGTGTTCGAGTCTACCACCAGTTGCTCCAGCTTAGCCTCCTCTCTAGAATCAGCTCTCTCAGTACTTGTCTCCTTGCGAAGCAATGCTTGAACATGAGGGTCCCGCACGATTGAACTTAGTACCGACGAACTCTGCTGCGTGGAGTCCATGTCGTTCTCTCCGCCGCCATGTCCGGCCCCTTCTCCTCCGCCATG
Source organism: Triticum dicoccoides (assembly GCF_002162155.2). Classification (NCBI taxonomy): domain Eukaryota; kingdom Viridiplantae; phylum Streptophyta; class Magnoliopsida; order Poales; family Poaceae; genus Triticum; species Triticum dicoccoides. The sequence goes on along the minus strand of NC_041388.1, from coordinate 576,032,805 downwards.
TCCGGCCTCTTCCCCGCCGCCATTATCGATCATCTCTTCGTCTTGCCCCGTGTCATCATTGCCTGCCCCGTCGGCATCCTCAACATCATCATCCTCATCTTCAGTTATCCATCGAGTATAGCCATCCATGAAACCAATCATGGGCAGGTGCGCTTAGACACGACCATCGACATGGGGGTCAAGCCAAACTATTCCTTTGCATTTTCGACACGGACATAGAACCTCTGTCAGGTTATTTTCCTTCATGTCCTGCACCGCTGACCGCAACCACCTGTCCACCATCGTTCCACTGACCATCGTCAACTCTGCACGGTAATAATAAACAAATTGATTATAAAAATGTGTGCATTCATCAAAGTCATACAAAAACTCGGCTGAAACGGAAATAAATCGACGTTTCGGCAAAACATAGGCAACTCAAATGCACAATTTGGCGTCAACTCATGGCACACACACAATTTCCATAAAAATATCACACACATGCATAAACATATTTCCATTTTGCAAAAGCATGAAATATTAATCACACCTCTATCTCGAGATCGAGCACACGGTGGAGATGATGATGTAGGGAGGTCAAAAGTGCACAAAGCTCTTTTTGACAAAGAAAGATCTAGTTAGGGGGCAAATAGGTCACTTAACTAAATGCTACATATACCTAGCTAGCTAATTTGGGAGGAGACAACTTCAGCTAATGGAGGGGGAGGAAAAAGAGAAAGGAGATGAATTAATGGAGGTGGTGTAGTTATAGCTAGGAGTAATGAAGAGAGAGAAAGGTAGGTAGAAGAGGGAGAGTAATGGGGGGAGAAGTATTGAGGAAGAAGAAGAGTGAGAGAGGGAGGATGTGGGAGGTAGGGGAAAGGGAGGAGAGGAGATGGGGAGGGGGAGGTGGAAAAGGTGGTGTGTGCTGCATCTTAGCAGTAGCGCGGGAGAGAAAATGCCCTGCTGTTAAGAGCGTAGCAACAACGCGCTTTCCTGTCACGCGCTACTGCTAAACGGGCCAACCCTGTGCACAATTTCAAAATTAGTAGCAGCGAGGTGACAAAAAAGCGCGTTGGTACTATGGCATTAGTAGTAGCGGGCTCTCTAGCGTCGCGCTACTGGTAAACTTATGTCGTTGTGTACTATCGGTGGATTTTTGTAGCAGCGCGGTTTAAGCGTCACGCGCTACTGCTAAGTTCGCACCAGTAGCGAGCTTTCCGTAGCCGCGCTGCTCTTACTTAGCAGCAGTGCCTGTTTTTATGCCGCACTGCTACTAAGATTCTGTGTATAAGGTTTTCCCTAGTAGTGTTCTATCATTCCTAAAATTCCCATAAAAATCTTATAAATTCTTTGGGTCATATCTTCGTCAAATATGTAAAAAACCTTCCTTGCCTAGTTCAAAAATAATTCAAAAATATTGATTTTCCTATTCTGTTTAGAACAACAGTTTGTGAAGGAAGTACCACTTTGGCGTGTCCAAATAGTATCCATTTTCTATAGTGCTTTCCTATGCCCAAATAACCATCCTCCACCAAATGCTAGCTCAATCCATTCATTATTTTGTGCCGAGCTTCAACATTCGTATTTATGTCCAGTGTGGTAGTTTGCAAAGCAAGTACCACCTAGGCTCCTCCTGTTGAGCTGAAAATTTGTGAAGACGGTCTTCTTAGTAACTGATCATCCTCAGCCAAAACTCACGCCCATTAGACATGTACATTTCACGTACCGCTAATCAAACACTTGGCTGCTAATTCATGTTTGAGCATCGATCGGTCTCCTTGTGAGAATCTTATGTTGTAATTTTCTTCCTAGTACCTACCTGGGGACTGCCCAACCCACTAGACATGCCTAGGCTGCCCAGAACACATGGCAACGCCACGGTCACGCGGTGACCACGCGGCGGGCATGCGAGTTTACGCGCTCTAGAGTTGGGGGCCTCGGCCACCGCCCAAACCTCGACGTATCACCACCAAACCATGTGTTTATGATTAAATAGGTACTTATGTAACTATAAATGATTTTTGGAAAAAATAAATAGTAAACTATGAGGCACCTGCAGTTCAAATTTGACCCGCTTCCTACTGAATCGGCGGGAATTTGTCTTTTTCACCAGAGGTGGATCAAAACTTTTGACACTCAACCATTTTCTCAGTTGTGCATTAAATATGTCCTAGTATTTTAGAAAATTGATTTGGTCCAATTTTGCAACAAATATATGGTAGGTCCTTCACAAAAAAACTCATTTCGGGCACTCGAAAAATGGAAAATGTATTTTCCGTGCAAAGAAAATGAAAACTCCCTTAGGCAAAATTGTTTATAATTCCAAGATGCACCCTTGTGCACAAATATCAGATCATTTGAACAAACTATGCCATGAATGTGGCCATAAGATTGATCATTTGGCTTGAAAGCCCTGAATCTTCATGCATGATAGCTCATTTCTGAGAACACTTTTTTAAAATAATTGCCGTATTTCAAGTTTATTATTTTTCCTGGTAACTTGGCCACATATTATGACACAATGCGAAGGTTATGCAATTTTTTGATTTTTTTTGAATTTTTTATGCCCGTTTCAAAATGCAGTCAAAACGGCGAGAATGACCGTTCCTAGCTAGTGGTTGAAGCTTGGAATTTTTTTGGTGTTTCTCTGTTTAAATAGATACTTATGTACCTAGAAATGATTTTTGGAAAAAATAAAGAGCAAACTATGAGGCAGCCACAGTTCAAATTTGACCCGCTTCCAATTGAATAGGCGGAAATTTGTCTTTTTCACCAGAGGTGTAAAAAAACTTTTGAAACCCAAAAATTTGGTCAATTGTGCATTAAATATGGCCTAGTATTTTAGAAAATTGATTTGGTCCAATTTTGCAATAAATATATTGTAGGTCCTTCACAAAATAAACTCATTTCGGGCACGCGAAAAATGGAAAACGAATTTTCCATGCAAAGAAAATGAAAACTCCCTTAGGCAACATTGTGTGCCATTCCAATATGCACCCTTGTGCACAATATGAGATCATTTGAACAAACTATGCCATGAATGTGGCCATAAGATTGATCATTTGTCTTGAAAGGCATTGATCTCCACACATGATAGCTCATTTCTGAGAACACTTTTTTAAAATAATTGCCGTAATTCAAGTTTATTATTTTTCCTGGTAACTTGGCCACATATAATGACACAATGCGAAGGTTTTGCAATTTTTTGAATTTTTTGATTTTTTTATGCCCGTTTCAAAATGCGGTCAAAACAGCGGGAATGACCGTTCCTAGTTAGTTGTTGAATCTTGGATTTTTTTGGTGTTTCTCTGATTAAATAGATACTTTTGTACCTAGAAATGATTTTTGGAAAAAATAAAGAGCAAACTATGAGGCAGCCACAGTTGAAATTTGACCCGCTTCCAACTCAATCGACGGAAATTTTTCTTTTTCACCAGAGGTGTATACAAACTTTTGAAACCCAACCATTTGGTTAATTGTGCATTAAATATGGACTAGTATTTTAGAAAATTGATTTGGTCCAATTTTGCAATAAATATATTTTAGGTCCTTCACAAAATAAACTCATTTCGGGCACTCGAAAAATGGAAAACGAATTTTCTGTACAAAGAAAATGAAAACTCCCTTAGGCAACATTGTTTGCCATTCCAATATGCACCCTTGTGCACAATATGAGATCATTTGAACAAACTATGCCATGAATGTGGCAATAAGATTGATCATCTGGCTTGAAAGGCATTCATCTCCACACATGATAGCTCGTTTCTGAGAATACTTTTTAAAAATAATTGCCGTATTTCAAGTTTATTATTTTTCCTGGTAACTTGGGCACATATAATGGCACAATGCGAAGGTGTTGCAATTTTTTTATTTTTTGAATTTTTTATGCCCGTTTCAAAATGCGGTCAAAACGGCGGGAATGACCGTTCCTAGCTAGTGGTTGAAACTTGGAATTTTTTTGGTATTTATCTGATTAAATAGATACTTATGTGACTAGAAATGATTTTTGGAAAAAATAAAGAGCAAACTATGAGGCGGCCACAGTTCAAATTTGACCCGCTTCCAACTAAATCGGCGGAAATTTGTCTTTTTCACCAGAGGTGGATAAAAACTTTTGACACCCAACCATTTTGTCAATTGTGCATTAAATATGGTCTAGTATTTTATAAAATTGATTTGTTCCAATTTTGCAATAAATATTTGGTAGGTCCTTCACAAAAAAACCTCATTTGGGGCACTTGGAAAATGGAAAATGAATTTTCCGAGCAAAGAAAATGAAAACTCCCTTAGGAAACATTGTTTGTAATTCCAAGATGCACCCTTATGCACAATATGAGATCATTTGAATAGACTATGCCATGAATGTGGCCATAAGATTGAGCATTGGGGTTGAAAGCCATGCATCTTCACACTTGATAGCTCGTTTATGAGAACACTTTTTTAAAATAATTGTCGTATTATAAGTTTATAATTTTTGCTGGTAACTTGGCCACATATAACGACACAATGCGAAGGTTTTCCATTTTTTTGATTTTTTTATGCCCGTTTCAAAATGCGGTCAAAACGGCGGGAATGACCGTTCCTAGCTAGTGGTTGAATCTTGGAATTTTTTTAGTGTTTCTCTTATCAAATAGATACTTTTGTACCTAGAAATGATTTTTGGAAAAAATAAATAGCAAACTACAAGGCCGCTACAGTTCAAATTTGACCCGCTTCGAGCTGAATCGGCGGAAATTTGCCTTTTTCACGAGAGGTGGATCAAAACTTTTTACACCCGACCATTTGGTCAATTGTGCATTAAATATGGCCTAGTATTTTATAAAAATGATTTGGTCCAATTTTGCAACAATTATTTGGGAGGTCCTTCACAAAAAAACCTCCTTTTGGGCACTCGAAAAATGGAAAATTGATTTTTCGTCCAAAGAAAATGAAAACTTCCTTAGACAACATTGTTTGTCATTCCAATATGCACCCTTGTGCACAATATGAGCTAATTTGAACGAACTATGCCATTCCAAAATGCACCCTTGTGCAAAAACACAAGAGAAACAAATAGAAAAACACAACTACATAAGCTTGAAAAAGTATTTGATGTGCTCCACATGTGCTATGATTGTGAATTATAAAATTGATGTGCTCCAAATTTGTAACAAATATTTGCTAGGTTCTTTATAAAAATATCATTTTGGAAACTCGAAAAATGATTCTCTTACAAAAAACTCATATCTTAGAACACTTTTTTAATGATATTAACAGTATTCAAAGTTTGTTATTTTTACTGAAAAGTAGTTCACACTTGGTGACACAATGCGAAGGTTTTTTATTTCCATATTTTTATAAATTTCTTAGGTAGTCAAATAACAGACATGATTCAAAATCTTATTTTCAATCGATTATGACCAATTTAAATGGTCTTAACATCATCAAAGGGAATACTCTGTTCTGATTGGTCTAAAATCAGCTCACGCGGATCATGGCTTAAGCACCGTCGGATGCGCCCGGATCCAACAGCAGCCCACACCCCCTTGTCGCTCTCACCCCCTCCTGAATCACCCCGTATCCCTCTCATCCTCGTCCACCCATGAAACCCTAGCCCCCTTCTCCCAATCGCCGCCGCCGCCCAGATCCAATCCAAGTCAGAGCCCCCGGCGTCCATCTCCATTCCTGCGCGCGTCGGCCACCTCCCTCCAGTGGAGCTCGACCCCCACCCCCCAAGCGCTGCTGCTCCACCCTCTCCCGCGCCCCTCGATCCCAGATCCCTATCTCCAAGTCACCCGCTCCCTCCCTCAGATCTCGATCCGCCACCGCCCACCATCGACGACCCTCACCATAGCCGAGATCGAGCTCCTCCCTCCCGCCCGTTCTCCCCTAACCTTATCCACTCCGAGCCAACCACCCACCCACAGAGAGTTCCAGGGTTTAGGGTAGCAGCAGAGATGTTGTGGTCCAGATCGCGGGGTGGTGACCCGGCGGCCGGAGAGCGGACTGCTTGGTGTCGCTTCGGCTGCTCTCTCTCTGTCAGTGCCACTCCTCTGCCCCACGGTGGCGACCCGAAGCCGGCGCCGGCGGTCAGCACGGTCCGCGATGCGTCCACGGGAGTCGACATCCAGGACCGAGGACGCGGGCTGCACAAGCATGACATTCTGGTGGAGGCGAGCCGGCCCACGGCAGCCGATGGGTTCGAGGAGGAGACTGTGGCGCGAGATGGGTACCACCTGCTTCCTCAGCTGCCGCGCCACCCGTCGCTGATGCGGGGTCAATTGGCGTCCGCGTGGGCGGGGTCCGGGCAGTCGGCTGCGTTCTGCCTCCCAGCGGTGAACGAGCTGGTGGCGTCGGCGCCTACAGGAGGGCGAGCAGGCGGCGGAGGGGCATGCGGTGTCAGGGACGCCTACGACTACGACCACGCCTAGGCACCAAGCCTTCTCCTTCTGCTCGCGGCTACTAGGGAGCTTCCCGCAAAGGTACGTGCTCGCTGTAAATTGGCACTAGATGCCATGTGCGCCTCAAGTGAGTTCCAGTTGGTGTTGATGTCGCCTGTACTACACAATAATTTGTCTGTCGTGGGCCTGACGGCTTTTCAGATAATTTTTCAGGGCCTTTTGTTACTCTGCAAGTTCGTGGTGCTGATGGATTTATTTTTTCAAATACTTCAGACGTGTAGTACCAAATAGATGGTTAATTCTTGCATTAGACAAATATTGATGATAGTGTAATTTGGAAATAATTGTGTGTCAACTTCTGCAATCCATATGGTAGAATACCGAGGGTATTATTGTTGCTACAATATTGATGATCGAGCTCCTCCCTCCCTCTCCAATGTTGCATTACATCTCCGGACTTGCATTAGTGACGAGGGTGTATTTGGTCTGGGGCTCCATTAAAAAGGGAAGCATAAATATTTTGTCTGCCACCAAATTCTTTGTGGCTTTCTGTACTGCAAACATAGGACCGGGATGTTATTTGTGTGAGCAATCAGAAGGAAGCAATAAAACATGCTGTCTTGTGTACATTTCACCATCTGTCGATCATTTTTTATATCATCATCTTATTAACGTGACCAAAACTTACTCTTGTTCTTGCCCTTGCAGATCGAGGATATTCTCTGAGTGGCCAGGAGAGCCTGCTATAGAGCTTTGCCCATGGCGGCAACTGCGTGATCGAAATTAGCTTCAGTTTTGCAAGGATGTGTAATTGTGTTTGTAGATAACAGTTTTGATATGTTGATCTGCTTTATTCCTGATGTGGTAGTAGCAATAAGATAGACAGATTGGACAATGTTATGGCTTTGATTTTCCTAGGTTGTAGTTTGTTCCATATCGTGTTAGGTTGTATTGTATAATCTGCATTATAAGTTTGGTTTCTAATGTGCTTATGCTAGATTAATGCATCAACCTAACATGTTACAAACCTTGAGCCAGAACCTATGACATCTCATTTTAAATGGTAATCATTGTTGTTAAAATGCTACTGTTTGATTTCATACAAGTATGTGCCCCCAACTGCTGTATAGTTGTATCCATATTTGTTTTGTACAAGTATATGACGAGCTGATGAACCAGCTACATACCCACTATTTCTACATACCCACTGCTGCATAGTCATTATGTTGCATATGTTTCCAACTCCACTATTTTTGTTTTTCTTTATCACCTTATCCAACATTGTAGATTCCTGTATTGATGCATGCCAACTATGAAAATATATTGTATTAAGCTTTAGTTGGCTGTTAATTATGTTGTGTTAGTTGCTGACTAACAACGGCCTGTGGCGGCTGGGCATTAGAAACACAATCTGTCTGTATGTAATCTAACTTGCAGTGTGTGTGTGGCATGCAGGGAGGTGGTGATCAGGTGAACAACATATGCCTGGAAGACCTCTGGCCCAGCTCAACTCCATCTCCATGCACCTCGGCGAGATCGTCGATAATGGACGCCGCCTGCCTCGTATCATTCTTTCTGGATAACATTCTAGTGTGGAAAAATTTAGTAATTTACAGCTTCAAACCTGAAAAAATGGACATGTAGCTTCTACTTTTCAACAAAGTAAAATGCAATGCACATAGATAGACATGCATCATAGGAAGTACTTGTTTCTAAGTTAGCTAAGCATAATCTGTTGTTTAATCCAAATTGTGTTATCAAAAGTTGCGCAGAATGTGTTCTGGTCTTGCTTCATGGATCAGTTTTCTCATAAAACTAATGTGCCTGTACAACAGTTTGCTCCACTAATGTTATATCTCTCTCATTGTAGGACGGCAAGTTATGGCAGCTAGAGCATGTCGCATAAGAGAGAGCAATGAAATCCACTGTACTGTTCCGTTAAAAAAAGTACATTGTGCTATTATGATAGTAGTAGATGTGCCATCATTTTCTTATTGTATATTCCTGTGTAAGGAAATGTATTCCTGAGATGATTTTTTGTGTTATTTAAACCCGGGAGATATTTTCTTTTTGTGTTATGTAAACCTGGGAGTTTTCCTAATTTGAATGAAATAATGTTGGATGTATGTGTGTGATTGGGCTAAAGTCTGCTTGGGCCAAACTGGACAAATAATTGGGCTGAAACAGGCCACATACCAACAAGCATCGAACAATTTCAAAAATGAAATGAAAAGTCTTACAGAAAAAAGAAATGGACTGCAAAAACCTCGAGGACTTCAAAAACTAACAAGGCTGAATTGTTGGGCCTGGCCATGAAGCTGATAAAAAATTGACAGAAAAATATATAAAAAGGCCGAATTGTTGGGCTCGGCCCATGTAAAACACTGAATCGGATCGGGCTGAATCTTGTGCCACATCAGCTTGCCACGCTGGATGCCTACGTGGCCTGGGGAGGTTGCTAGTGACCAAAACGCCACAGTAGACGTATTTTGGTCATAAACGTCTTCGACCATTCCAGAAGAAAGGTCGCTATAGTCAGTTTATGACCGCCAGCTTTTGACCTTCTGTTTTTGGTCACAAAAAGGTCGCAAATGAAAAATCATGACCTTTCAGTGACCAATAGTGGTGGTCACAAGTTGACATATTTCTTGTAGTGCTAAAGGGAGCACGGCGGCGCTTCCGATTATGGAAGATATCGGCCTGCCGTCAGGGCGCCAGGGAAGCCTGGGCAATATGATACATCTCCGTCGTATCTACTTTACCAAACACTTTTGAACTTGTTTTGGACTCTAACTTGTATGATTTGAAGGGAACTAACCTGGACTGACGCTGTTTTTAGCAGAATTACCTTGGTGTTGTTTTATGTGCAGAAAGCAAATATTCTCGGAAAGTCCTGAAACTCCACGGAATACCTTAGGAAAAATAATAAAAAATACTCGCCGAATATGAAGACCAGGGGGGCCACACACTTTCCACGAGGGTGGGGGGCGCGCCCCCCTACCTCGTGGGCCCCCTGGAAACCCTCCGACGCCAACTCCAACTCTATATATTTGCTTTCAGAGAGAAAAAAATCAGAGAGAAGAAACCATCGCGTTTTACGATACGGAGCCGCCGCCAAGCCCTAAAACCTCTCGGGAGGGCTGATCTGGAGTCCGTTCGGGGCTTCGGAGAGGGGGATTCATCGCCATCGTCATCATCAACCATCCTCCGTCACCAATTTCATGATGCTCACCGCCGTGCGTCAGTAATTCCATCGTAGGCTTGCTGGACGGTGATGGGTTGGATGAGATTTATCATGTAATCGAGTTAGTTTTGTTAGGGTTTGATCCCTAGTATCCACTATGTTCTGAGATTGATGTTGCTATGACTTTGCTATGCTTAATGCTTGTCAGTAGGGCCCGAGTGCCATGATTTTAGATCTGAACCTATTATGTTTTCATGAATATATGTGAGTTCTTGATCCTATCTTGCAAGTTATAGTCACCTGCTATGTGTTTTGATCCGGCAACCCCGAAGTGACAATAATCGGGACCACTCCCGGTGATGACCATAGTTTGAGGAGTTCATGTATTCACTATGTGTTAATGCTTTGTTCCGGTTCTCTATTAAAAGGAGGCCTTAATATCCCTTAGTTTCCAATAGGACCCCGCTGCCACGGGAGGGTAGGACAAAAGATGTCATGCAAGTTCTTTTCCATAAGAACGTATGACTATATACGGAATACATGCCTACATTACATTGACGAACTGGAGCTAGTTCTGTGTCACCCTATGTTATGACTGTTACATGATGAACCGCATCCGCATAATTATCCATCACTGATCCGGTGCCTACGAGTTTTCCATATACTGGTTTACGCTTATTTACTTTCCCGCTGCTACTGTTACAATCACTACAAAATACCAAAAACATTACTTTTGCTGTCTTTACTTTTGTTGCCGCTACCACCTCTATCATATTACTTTGCTACTAAACACTTTGCTGTAGATACTAAGTTTCTAGGTGTGGTTGAATTGACAACTCAGCTGCTAATACTTGAGAATATTCTTTGGCTCCCCTTGTGTCGAATCAATAAATTTGGGTTAAATACTCTACCCTCAAAAACTGTTGCGATCCCCTATACTTGTGGGTAATCAAGACCTTTTTCTGGCACCGTTGCCGGGGAGCATAGCTCTATTCTTTGAGTCACTTGGGATTTATATCTGCTGGACACTATGAAGAACTTGAGAGATCCAAAAACCAAGATCTATCCCTCAAACTACGAGGGGAGGTAAGGAACTGCCATCTAGCTCTGCACTTGATTCACCTTCTGTTATGAGTAAGCTAGCGACACCTAAACCTGCTTCTGCTATTCGCTCTGATATGTCGCATGTTATTGATGATGCCACTTCTACTATGCATGATACTTATGATGAAATTGCTTATATGCCTGATACTACTGTGCCCCTTAGTGAATTTCTTGAAGAACAAATTGCTAGGGCTAGAGAAAGAGAAATTGATGAAACTGAATGCGATGATGATAGTGATGATGAAAATATGCCTGTTATTCCTGAAGGTTATCTTTTTGATAAAGATTCTTCTTTAGCTTTTTTTAGCCTGCAAAGATAGATATGAGCTTAAATGGTTATTGATTAAATGGAACAAAGAATCACTTAGAGATAAAATGACACCTGATCCTGCTTTTGCAACTTCACCTATATGTGTTCCTGATAAGGATTATGAATTCTCTGTTGATCCAGATATAATTACTTTGGTTGAATCTGATCCGTTTTATGGCTATGAATCTGAAACTGTTGTGGCACATCTTACTAAGTTAAATGACATAGCTGCCCTGTTCACTAATAATGAGAGATCACGTTACCTCTATTTACTCAAAATATTTCCGTTCTCATTAAAGGGTGATGCTAAGATATGGTTTAATTCTCTTGATCCTGGTTGTGTGCGTAGTCCCCAGGATATGATTTATTACATCTCTGCTAAATATTTCCCTGCTCATAAGAAACAAGCTGCTTTGCGGGAAATATACAATTTCGTGCAAATTAAAGAAGAGAGTCTCCCACAAGCTTGGGGGAGGCTTCTCAAGTTACTTAATTCTTTGCCTGATCATCCTCTTAAGAAACCTGAAATACTTGATATCTTTTATAATGGACTAACCGATGCTTCAAGAGATTACCTGGATAGTTGTGCTGGTTCTCTTTTCAGGGAAAGAACACCGGATGAAGCTGAAATTCTATTGAATAATATGTTGACAAATGAGAATAATTGGGCACCTCCTGAGCTAGCTCCTGAGCCAGCTCCCGCTCCAATTAATGAGCCTATTCCTAAACCAACTCCGAAGAAGAGAGGTGTTCTATTTCTCAGTCCCGAAGATATGCAAGAGGCAAAGAAATCTATAAAAGAAAAAGGTATTAAAGCTGAAGATGTTAAGAAGTTACTTCCTATTGAAGAAATACATGGTCTTAATATACCGCCCGTTGACGAAGTATATGATCTTAATCCTTTATTCATTGAAGAACCTCCCGATATCCCGACACAGGTAGTAAAGGTAAATTCTCACTATAGATATGATAAAGCTGAAGTCCCTCCTACTAAAATATCTAGTCCATGCTTGGATGAGTTTGATGACTTTATGTTTAAGCAAGACGACTTCAATGCTTATTTGGTAGACAACTAAATGAGAATGCTTATAAGATTAGATGCTTGGGTGATTATATGGGTAATATTAAAGGTGAACTTAAACTTGTTAGCAAACATGCTTCTATGGTTACCACTCAAGTAGAACAAGTACTTAAAGCTCAAAAAGAATTGCTCCATGAAATGAATAATAAGAAAAATGATTATGCTGTTAGAGTGGCTACTAGAACTGGTAGAATGACTCAGGAACCTTTGTATCCTGAAGGCCACCATAAGAGAATGGAGCAAGATTCTCAAAGAAATAATATTGATGCACCTAGTTCTTCTAAAAAGAAGAAAAAGAAAAATGATAGAACTGTGCAAACTTCTAGTGAACCTATTGTTGAACCACTTGATAATCCAAATGATATTTCTATGTATGATGCTGAAACACAATCTGGTAATGAACATGAACCTAGTAAAAATATTAATGATGATGTTCATGATGATGCTCAACCTAGTAATGATAATGATGTAGAAATTGAACCTGCTGTTGATCTTGATAACCCACAATCAAAGAATCAACTTTATGATAAAAGAGACTTTGTTGCTAGGAAACATGGGAAAGAAAGAGAACCGTGGGTTCAGAAACCCATGCCTTTTCCTCCGAAACCATCCAAGAAGAAGGATGATGAGGATTTTGAGCGCTTTGCTGAAATGATTAGGCCTATCTTTTTACGTATGCGATTGACTGATGTGCTCAAAACAAATCCTTATGCTAAATATATGAAGGATATCATTACTAATAAAATAAAGATACCGGAAGCTAAAATTTCCACCATGCTTGCTAATTATACTTTTAAGGGTGGAATACCAAAGAAACTTGGAGATACCGGAAGCTGAAATTTCCACCATGCTTGCTAATTAAAAGAAATTATATTAAAACTGCTTTATGTGATCTTGGAGCCGGTGTTAGTGTTATGCCTCTCTCTTTATATTGTAGACTTGACTTGAATAAGTTGACACGCACCTACTGAAATATCTTTGCAAATGGCTGATAAATCAACTGCTATACCTGTCGGTATTTGTGAGGACGTACCTGTTGTGGTTGCAAACGTTACCATTTTAACGGACTTTGCTATTCTTGATATTCCCGAAGATGATAGTATGTCTATTATTCTTGGAAGACCTTTTCTTAATACTGCAGGGGCTGTTATTGATTGCAACAAAGGCAATGTCACTTTTCATGTTAATGGTAATGAGCATACGGTACACTTTCCGAGGAAACAATCTCAAGTTCATAGTATCAAATCTATTGGGAAAATCCCATCGATTATATTTGGAGGTTTTGAATTCCCTCTTCCTACTGTCAAGAAGAAATATGATATTCTTATTATTGGGGATGTGCATATCCCCGTTGAGGTAACTTAGTGTTATTCGAAATTTCTCCAGTTTCATGATTATCGGAATGAGTTTGTTAACAAGACCTGATCAACCTTGTTAGTGGATTCTTTCTGATAAGCATGAGATGGATGAAACTAGAAGCACAAACTTCTGTACCCTCTTTATATTTTCTGTAATTTAGTAGAAATAAAGTAAAAATAGTATTTTTTTGTCTGTTTCCTGACTTATCCATGCAATATAAAAATATCCCGAAAATAAAAGTCCTCAGAATGCCATGCCAATTTAATATGATTTTTTTGGGAATATTTGAGGATTTACTATGCAAAAATTACCGTGGGAGGAGCTGCCACCTGGCCACTAGGGTGGTGGGCGCGCCCCCTGCCTCGTGGGCCCATGGTGGCCCTCCTCCACTTATCCCAGCACCCATCTTCTTCCTCTGCCTCACACAAACCCGAAAAACCAACTCAAGGATGAGTTCCAGCCACTTTTGCTGTGATTTTCGATCTCCTTGCTCAAAGCACCTCTCGCAAAACTGCTTGGGGATATTGTTCCTTGGTATGTGACTCCTCCATTTGTCCAATTAGTTTTTGTTCTAGTGCTCTATTCTTTGCAAATTTGTGCTGCATAGGTGACCATGTTCTTGAGTTTGCATGTCAAATTTATATGGTTCCAAGTAGTTCTAATGCTTGATATAGGCTCTAGGCACTTGTAGGAGTAGTTAATATCAATATTGTTGAAGTTGGTTCACTTTTGTTTGAAGTTATTAAAAATTTCAGAATTTTTCAGAGAAAAACAATATGCTTAGGAAGATGTTCCAAGGTGGTTCCTCTAAGAAGCAAGGACCCAGGATTGCTATGCGCGATGCTGACGAGGATCCACCAAGAGACGCTCCAGTACGGCCTTGCGAATGGCCGTCGGAAAATTTTATGGACCATGCGGGAATTAAAGAAGAATGCAGAGCATATTTGCGCAATGCCGGTCTTGAGGAAATTGAGGCCAACAAATGCCCCCAGTATCATGGTCTCACAAGTTCATTTGTGAGGAGGTTTGAGTATTCATCTTCGCGTAATTCTCCTTCAGTCATGTTTGATCTTTATGATAAATCTTATAGAATGGACTTAGAGGATTTCACTCTTGCGTGCAAACTTCCATCATGGGGCAGTATTAGGGATCCCCCTAAATCTGAATTTAGAAACTTTCTTGCTAGTATAACTGTGGGAGAATCCAGAGACATAACACAGGCTACCATAGGGAGCATTCACCTTCCTGCTATACATTATTTTGCTCTTTGTATCGGTAGATGCATAAATGCTAAGGATGAAGCATGTCACATGTGTGTCCCTGATCTTAGCATTCTTAGGAGTGTTGTGTTAGGAGACCAATCTTATCATATGGAAGCCATTGTAGCTCGTAGGCCGCATCATAATAGACATAATGGAGATTTCTTTGGAGGAATTTACGCAACCCGCTTAGCTCATTTTCTTGAAATAGACATTCGGGAGGGTGATATGGAGTTGCCTCCTGCATATTTAGATTATAGCTCTATGACTTCGCACCAGTTTGTCGAGAGGCCTGAATCACCTCTCTTATATCGCTTAATTTTTGATAAACGACGTGTTTTCCGTATTACTCTCCCTGCTCCTACCTTCTTTGATTCATAGACAAAAGGAAGATATGTTATTACTAGAGAGGAGGCAGAAGAGTACGAGAGGAGAGCGGAGGCAGCTCGACTCCACGCTGCAGCTCAGCAGGCGATAACCGCTGCACAACAGTATGATCCCAACTATTCTTCCTCATCACAGTACGACCCCAACAACTATTATTATGGATATCCGCCAGGCCAGCCGTGGCCATAGACCAACTTAGGCCAAAAGCCTAAGCTTGGGGGAGTACCTATTTCTCACCGACATTACATTTATGTTCACACACACTCATTGCTAGATGTCGATGCTCATACTTTTTCACTGTAATATCCATGCTAGTTTATTTTCCTTTTCCTGCTTTCTTCTTGTGTGTTTGTTAAACCTTAAGAAAAACCAAAAAAATTATTAGTAGTAGTTTATTTTTCTGCTGTAGTAGTAATAATTAAAAAGAAAACCCAAAAATATTTCTCGTTCTTCTTTTGCTTGTTGGGAGCTTTCCCGTGTAAATAGTTTTATTTCTTTTCTTTTCTTTGGGGTCAGTAGGAGAAGACCATAATTAAATTGTTGAAGTGGCTCTTATATGCAATATTGTTGATTTAACCTAGAGCCCGTATTGCCTTATCTTCTCCTGTTTATTGAATGCTCGCAGATTCCAGCTTAGTCCAATGCACGTACACTCTTATTATTATTCACACCGTTCGGTCGTGCAAGTGAAAGGCAATTATGATGATATATGATGGACTGTCTGAGATGAGAAAAGCTGGTATGAACTCGACCTCTTTTGTTTTTGTAAATATGATGAGTTCCTCGTTCTTGATTCAGCTTATTATGAATAAACATGTTTGCAATGACAATTAGAGATCATAGTTTCTTGTGCCATGCTTGATTAGCTATGAGTTATAATGGTTTACCTTGCGTGCCAACATGCTATTGAGATAGTTATGATGTGGTATGATAGGGTGGTATCCTCCTATGAATGATTTAGGTGACTTGACTTGGCTCATGTTCACGCATGTAGTTGAAACAAAATCAACATAGCCTTCACGATATTTATGTTCATGGTGGATTATATCCTACTCATGCTTGCACTCGGTGTTGATTAATTTTAATGCATGTTCTTGACTGTTGTCACTCTCTAGCTGGTCGCTTCCCAGTCTTTTGCTAGCCTTCACCTGTACTAAGCGGGAATACTGCTTGTGCACCCAATCCCTTAAACCCCAAAGTTATTCCAGATGAGTCCACCATATCTTCCTATATGCGGTATCTACCTACCGTTCCAAGTAAATTTGTATGTGCCAAACTCTAAACCTTCAAATAAACATTCTGTTTTGTATGCTCGAATAGCTCGTGTATCAACCAAGGTTGTCCTTATCTTCCGTGTTAGGCGGGTTATTCTCAAGAGGAGTGGACTCCTCTCCTCACTCACGAGAAAATGGCTGGTCACTGGGATGCCCAGTCCCATGCTTTATGCAAGCTAAATCAAAATTAATTGCAAACAAAACTCCCCCTGGGACCTGATGTATATTGGAGGCACTCGTTGTTTTGAGCAAGCCATGGATTGATGCTTGTTGGTGGATCAGGGGAGTATAAACTTTACCATTCTGTTTGGGAACCGCCTACAATGTGTTTAGCATGGAAGATATCGCCACCTCTTAGTTGTTACGTTGACAATGAAAGTATACTGCTCAAAATACAATTCATCTATATTTCAAAACCGAGCTCTGGCACCTCTACAAATCCCTGCTTCCCTCTACGAAGGGCCTATCCATTTACTTTTATGTTGAGTCATCACCCTCTTATTAAAAAACACAAGCTGGAGAGCACAGCCGTCATTTGCATTCATCACTGTTAATTTATGTTGGGTATGACTATGATTGGATCTCTTTCACCATGAATTACAATGTCTATTCAGTCCTTGATCTTTAAAGGTGCTCTACATTTACGTTTTGCGGTCTCAGAAAGGGCTAGCGAGATACCATCTTGTTATATCATATTATGATTGTTTTGAGAAAGTGTTGTCATCCGAGATTTATTATTATGACTTGCTAGTTGATTATGCTATACATATGAGTAATTGTGAGACCTGAGAATTGTTGCAAATGTGGTTTGTTATGATATATGCTGAAAACTTGAATGCTGGCTTGACATAGTTACAACAACAAGAGCAAACAGAGTTTGTAAAAGTTTTTATTTCTTTCTTTCAGTTTGTCAACTGAATTGCTTGAGGATAGCAAAGGGTTTAAGCTTGAGGGACTTGATACGTCTCCGTCATATCTACTTTTCCAAACACTTTTGCCCTTGTTTTGGAATCTAACTTGTATGATTTGAATGGAACTAACCTGGACTGACGCCATTTTCAGCAGAATTACCTTGGTGTTGTTTTATGTGCAGAAAGCAACTATTCTCGGAAAGTCCTGAAACTCCATGGAATACCTTAGAAAAAATAATAAAAAATCCTTGCCAAATATGAAGACCAGGGGGCCAGACCCTTTCCACGAGGGTGGAGGGTGCGCCCCCCTAGGGCGCCCCCCCCCTACCTCGTGGGCCCCTTGGAAACCCTCCAACGCCAACTCCAACTCTATATATTTGCTTTCAGAGAGAAAAAAAATCAGAGAGAAGAAATCATCGCGTTTTACGATACGGAGCCGCCGCCAAGCCCTAAAACCTCTCAGGAGGGCTGATCTGGAGTCTGTTCGGGGCTTCGGAGAGGGGGATTCGTCGCCATCGCCATCATCAACCATCCTCGATCACCAATTTCATGATGCTCACCGCCGTGTGTGAGTAATTCCATCGTAGGTTTGCTGGACGGTGATGGGTTGGATGATATTTATCATGTAATCGAGTTAGTTTTGTTAGGGTTTGAACCCTAGTATCCACTATGTTCTGAGATTGATGTTGCTATGACTTTGCTATGCTTAATGCTTGTCACTAGGGCCCGAGTGCCATGATTTCAGATCTGAACCTATTATGTTTTCATGAATATATGTGAGTTCTTGATCCTATCTTGCAAGTCTATAGTCACCTACTATGTGTTATGATCCGGCAACCCCGAAGTGACAATAATCGGGACCACTCCCGGTGATGACCATAGTTTGAGGAGTTCATGTATTCACTATGTGCTAATGCTTTGTTCCGGTTCTCTATTAAAAGGAGGCCTTAATATCCCTTAGTTTCCAATAGGACCCCGCTGCCACGGGAGGGTAGGACATACGATGTCATGCAAGTTATTTTCCATAAGAACGTATGACTATATACGGAATACATGCCTACATTACATTGACGAACTGGAGCTAGTTCTGTGTCACCCTACGTTATGACTGTTACATGATGAACCGCATCCGGCATAATTATCCATCACTGATCCGGTGCCTACGAGTTTTCCATATACTGGTTTACGCTTATTTACTTTCCCGCTGCTACTGTTACAATCACTACAAAATACCAAAAACATTACTTTTGTTGTCTTTACTTTTGTTGCCGCTACCACCGCTATCATATTACTTCGCTACTAAAAACTTTGCTAGAGATACTAAGTTTCCAGGTGTGGTTGAATTGACAACTCAGCTACTAATACTTGAGAATATTCTTTGGCTCCCCTTGTGTTGAATCAATAAATTTGGGTTAAATACTCTACCCTCAAAAACTGTTGCGATCCCCTACACTTATGGGTTATCACAATGGTGAACACACGGTACATGAAGCCTGACCCGAACCATATGGCTGAAGTCGGACCTGTGGGGCCCGATGGGAAGGAGATCCTTGTGAGCTTAGTGTACGTCCAAGTAGAATTGGCCACAAAGTATTCCCAACAGGACTATAGACTAGACAACCTATTGGATGGTATTGAAGAGTAATTCAACCAGTCAAATTGACTATGTAATTTTGAAGTGACATGTATAATGCCCTCTAGCCGGATTGTAGATCGTTTGTCATGGCGGACCTTTTCGCTTCAACCTCGGGACCCGACGATCCGGAGTGTATCCGAATACCCTCTCGGTTATGTAAGAACCGGGGCATGCGTGGAGACCAGGCGTAGGGGTCATTAGTGCTTTATCAGACAAGTGCCCAACTAGTTATGTTATATTACATGGGTAGTAAGAAACATCTTCCAGGGAGAATAGTTCCATTAAGGGTTCCTTTCCCTGGGTAAGCATGCCCTAAAGTGCATGTCCGGACTGCGACAAGAAGCGCAGAAAAAGCATCTGGGGGCAGATATGGATAATAAATAAAAGTCATGTTTTGTTCACCGACCGAATATTCCCTTAAGAACGCTAGCTTTCGGCTTCACCCAGTCTGAGGTACACGTCCGGCTGACCCGGCGGTAACAATCGCAGAGGTGCTCCCCTTATGCCCTAGCCGAATTAACGGGAACGTAGGGCATAAATACAAGAGCCAGGCAACCCAGCTTGGCCAAAACTTAAGTCATATCGATGCATATAATGATGAAAAAAGGTACATGTGGAAGTATAACACATGTGCTGGGAGTGAGGCCCAGGTAAATAATTTAAGCTTCCGTGAAAGAAGCCCCCAGGTATGAAGAGTGCGGCTAGAGCATCTGTAATGTATGGGTGAGGCACAAGGTGACCCTTGAAGGCCTAGAAAATTAAAGGAAGAAAGGGAAACAAGACAGATGATGCATATGCAGAAAATGGACAAAGGGAGGGGACTAACATAAAGTCCGGTGCTAGGCGTAGAATCTTCGAAGCCTGGCTGCGTTCCATGGGTTCGGCTCGAGTCGACTAGTCGATGCATCCCGCAGTCGGTACGCTCCACCGGTCAGAACTTGGTCGATAATGAAGGGGCCTTCCCATTTGGGCTCGAGCTTGTTCTTTTTCTTATCCGGCAGTTGTAGGACTAGTTCGCCAACGTTATAAGTTTTTGCCCGTACTTCTCTGCTTTGGTATCTGCGAGCCTATTGCTGGTAAAATGCGGAACGGGCTTTGGCTATGTCGCGCTCCTCCTCCAAGGTGTCCAGACTATCCTGTCGATCGAGCTCGGCTTCTCTTTCTTCGTACATGCGCACTCGAGGTGAGTCATGAATTATGTCACAGGGCAGGACTGCCTCTCCGCCGTACACCATAAAAAACGGTGCATATCCGGTACTATGATTCAGTGTGGTCCGCAACCCCCAGAGGACGGAGTCGAGCTCCTCTACCCAGTGCGTGTTAGACTCCGTTAAGGAGCGCACTAATCTGGGTTTAATGCCGCTCATTATAAGACCATTTTCTCGTTCTACTTGACCGTTGGTTTGTGGGTGATATCAAGGTTGGAAAAAGCGGTAGGCGTAAGCGAGGCGGATGGCCTTCGCCTAGTGCCTAGGCGGTGCTTAAGCGCCCCAGCCGTAGCCTAGGCGGTTATGTAATTTTTACTATCTGGGTGTTTATGTGTATTTTATTAATTTAGGGCTTATAAGTATGTTAACTACCAGTACTACAAATGGAATATGGGCCTTTTGACATATCAGTGCAATATGGCATGATTTCTCGCTTGGGTACAGAATTTCTTACTTCCTCTGCCTAGACTTCTGCTTATGCCCTAGGCGAGGCGTTTGGCCATTGCCTAGCGCCTAGGCATGCCTAAGCGCCTCCTAGGCACTGCCTTTTCCAACAGAGGGTGATATACTGAAGCATAATCGAGCTTGATGCCCATTTTGCTGCACCAGAGTTTTACCTCGTCGGCTGTGAAGTTCATGCCATTATCAGTGATGATGCTGTGGGGGACGCCGTAACGGTGTACAACCCCGGATATGAAATCTATCACCGGCCCGGATTCGGCTGTTTTAACCGGTTTAGCCTCTATCCATTTGGTGAATTTATCCACCATGACCAATAAGTATTTTTTTCTTGTGGTTCCCCTTTAAGGGGTCCAATCATGTCAAGCTCCCAGACCGCGAAGGGCCATGTGATGGGGATTGTTTGGAGGGCGGTGGGTGGCATGTGGCTTTGATTTGCAAAGAGCTGGCAACCGGCGCCATGTTGGACCAAGTCCTGTGCATCTGCCCGGGCCGTTGGCCAATAGAATCCTGTACCGAAGGCCTTGCTTACAAGAGCCCGAGCTGCGGCGTGATGACCGTCGAGTCCGGCATGAATTTCTGCCAAAAGGTTCCACCCTTCCTCTTCGGAGATGCACCTTTGAAGGACTCCGGTAGCGCTTTTTTTGTACAATTCTCCCTCATGGACCATGTAGGCCTTGGATCGCCGCACTATGCAGCGTGCCTCATTTTGGTCCTCCGGAAGTTCCTGTCTAGTTAGGTAGGCCAGGAATGGTTCTGTCCATGGGGCAATAATGGCCATTATTTCGTGGGCTGAATGTGTTATTTCGGTGGCGGAGCCTCCGATTGTGTCAGAGAGTTCGGTATCGGGTATTTTGGCCGGGTCCGGACTGTTGTTACCGGTGTCGCCATCCCATGCTACGGATAGCTTGAAGAGCCTTTCCAGAAATATGTTGGGAGGGACCGCGTCGCATTTTGCGCCGATGCGGGCGAGGATATCCGCCGCCTGATTGTTTTCCCGAGCCACATGGTGAAATTCGAGCCTCTCGAACCGAGCTGACATTTTTAGGACGGCATTGCGATGAGCTGCCATTTTCAGATCCTTGGCATCAAAGTCTCCATTTATTTGGGATATCGCGAGGTTCGAATCCCCGCGCACCTCTAGGCGTTGAATGCCCATGGATACTGCCATCCGGAGACCATGTAGAAGGGCCTCATATTCGTCTGCGTTGTTGGAGTCCGTATACATTATCTATAGTACGTATTGAACGGTATCTCCTATTGGGGACGTCAAAACGATGCCAGCCCCCAGACCAGCCAACATTTGGGAGCCGTCGAAGTGCATGATCCAGTTTGAATATGTGTCGTACTCTTTAGGGAGTTCGACTTCTGTCCAGTCAGCGACGAAGTCAGCCAAAACTTGCGACTTAATAGCTCGCCGTGGCTTGTAAGTTATGTCGAACGGGAGGAGCTCAATGGCCCATTTGGCAATCCGGCCCGTCGCGTCGCGGTTGTTTATAATATCATTAAGTGGTACTTCCGAGGCTACCACTATCGAACACTCTTGAAAGTAGTGTCGCAGCTTCCGGGATGCCATAAATACCGCGTACGCTATCTTTTGATAATGCGGGTACCGTGATTTGCATGGAGTAAGGACAGTGGACACATAGTAAACCGGCTTTTGAAGGGGTAATTTGTGTCCGTCCACTGCTCGCTTGACGACGAGCACTGCGCTTACTACTTGATGAGTTTCCGCAATGTATAATAGCATTGGTTCACCAATGTTTGGCGCAGCCAAGACTGGGTTTGTTGCCAATATGGCTTTTATTTTGTTGAGTCCGGCCGTGGCGGCATCCGTCCACTCGAAGTGTTCGGTGCGACGGAGGAGGCGATAAAGGGGTAGTGCCTTTTCTCCCAAGCGGGAGATAAAGCGGCTTAGAGCCGCCACGCATCCAGTCAATTTTTGTATTTGTTTGAGGTCTGTTGGGGTAGCCAACTGTGACAATGCTCGGATTTTGGCCGGATTAGCTTCAATACCTCTACTGGAGACAATGAATCCCAGGAGCTTTCCAGCTGGTACGCCGAAAACGCATTTTTCCGGATTGAGCTTGATGTCATATGTTCAGAGGTTGTCGAATGTGAGCCTCAAGTCATCTACTAGAATTTTGACATGCTTGGTTTTAATGACCACGGCATCTACATATGCCTCCACTGTTTTGCCGATCTGGTTTGCTAGACATGTCTGAATCATGCGCTGATATGTTGCGCCAGCGTTTTTGAGCCGAAGGGCATTGTGTTGAAGCAGAATGGGCCGTATGGTGTGATGAATGCCGTTGCGGCTTGGTCTTGCTCTTCCATTTCAATTTTATGGTAGTCGGAGTATGCGTCGAGGAAACACAATGAATCGTGTCCTGCGGTAGCATCGATGGTTTGATCGATGCGGGGCAGGGGGAAGGGATCCTTTGGGCAGGCCTTGTTAAGGTCCTTAAAATCGACGCACAAGCGTCAGGATTTGTCCTTCTTTGGTACCATCACCAGGTTTGCTAGCCAGTCTGGATGAAAGCACCAATATCGGTGTCAAAACCGGCGGATCTCGGGTAGGGGGTCCAGCCCGCGGCCAGCGGTACTACCGCGCCTGGCCAGCGGTACTACCGCGTGGCTATGCGGTACTACTGTACTGGCCCGTGGTACTGCCGCAACCCCATCGACAGTAAGGACAAATCTGACGCGCAGGAACTGAGGGCGGTACTTCCGAAATCACGGTACTACCGCGCCTCCATGCGGTACCACCGCAAGGCAGAAATCCCCTAGCCAAGGGGGAGGAAACGCCCATGCCTACTTCCGCAAAGAAACGGAAGTAGCAAAAACCCGACACAGTAGTACTACCGAGGGGCGGTACTACTGCCTGACAGCATAGCGCGGTACTACCGCGGAGCAAAAGCGGTACTACCGTGGTAGGTGCGGATGTAAAAAATTACATCCGCCCCTACTACCGCGAAGGAGCGGTACTAGCCTGGTGGGCAGCGGTAGTGCGGCTCCAGGGGAGCGGTACTACCATGGGCACCTGCGGTACTACCGCGCCACCGCACGGTACTACCACTGATGCCTACAGTACTACCGCTTTCCTGGGAGCAGTACTACCGCGACCCAACTCAGCAGCCAGAACTAGGGAGGCAAGAAAACGGAGGAAGCTCCAAGGGAAAAGGAGGGGACAAGAAGGAGACGTGTACGTGATGATTCCACCCAAACCTTTCCAACACGGACCCCCTCTTAATAGTACGGCTTTTCTATGACTCAAATCCACCAAAAAGAAACGTAGAAAAGACGCCATCTTCAGCAGTCTTCGAGGGGCACCCAACCGTCTTGTGTCTAGCGATGAAATGTCTGGGATACTCAAGGCACATGATTAGTCCGCAAACGCGTTGTCATCAATCACCAAAACACCTTAGGGATAAATATTCCCTTACAATCTCCCCCTTTTTGGTGGATTGATGACAATACGGGATTTGCACAAGGGAAATAATATTAAGTAACCGCAAACACCTCCTCTCTAGAATATAGACGGGCTCCCCCTAGACGTGTGCCACCTAGATGAGTGCTTTGGACTGCACGACACACATACTAGGATCAAAGCTCCCCCTATATTATAGAGACAAGGCATATCTATCACTAGACAAGATAGCACAAACATAAGTTAACTAAGATAGATAGAGTGCATATGTCTTACACCATATGGAGGATAGGACTCGAAGGCACAAACCAAACAAAAACAAACAAGGCAAACAAGGTCCAAACGACAAAGCAAACAAACACACCAAGCACGACACAACGCAAATCCCTACACTCTCTCCCCCTTTGGCATCAAGACGCCAAAAAGGCAGAGAGGACACCTACACACACGGGGTGGCTCAGGCAGAGAAGTCATCCCACTGCTCCTTGTGCTCCCTGTCAGACTCAGCGGCGGGGACGGTCTCCTTGATGTATTCCTCTTAACTAGTCCACTTGTATCCCTGCTTCGACATCCAGGCAGCCTCAGGTGTGATGATGTTCTCAGACCCGTCAGACACATCCTCTCCAAAGAGCCTCATAACCTTCTTATCACGGCGGCGACTCTCCTTATCTGCCACGTGAGCCCTGTACTGTCCCTTTGCCTGCATGTAGTAGAGAGTCTTCATCTTGTCCTTTAACTTCTTGGCCCACAATGGCTCAGAGGAAGGTGTGGTGGACCTAGCAGCACGGTCCTCAGCAATATTCTCAGCAGCAGCCTCCTCCTCACCAGCAGCCCTCCTAGCAGAAGAGGCCTTAGCACGTGTAGTGGTGTTGGCCCAGTTGGGCCTGACGCGGAGGCTAATGGACTCATGGCGAATCCAGTCTGGAGCAAGGAACTCAACACCAGGGTACATCTTCTCCCAAGTGGTGGAGAGCAGCAGAAACATGTATGGTCCATAGATAGGTATCTTGCGAGTGAACACCGCAAACCGAAGCTTACACCACATGATGTGTGAGACATCAAGTGGCTGAGTCTGAGATGAACGTGCCTCTGCACACAGGAGCAACATGTCCACTAGATAGGCATGGACCTTGTCCTTGACGCCAATGCGTGGGAACAGAGTGTTACGGAAGATGCGATGCGTGATATCCAAAAAAGAGTTCAACACTCAAGTTGACTTGCCATTGGGGAGCACCTTCCCAACAAGGAAAGGCTGAAGCAGGTTCTTGTTGGCAGACTCAGAGTTGGCGTGGGGGCGAACACCAACGGGGGTGTGAAGCCCATCATTAGGAATGTGAAGCAGATCCATGAACCCCTTCCATGTAGCAGACAGCTGACGACTGTTTGGTCATCTAGGTCATCCTCCGATCATCCCCGGGATGAAAGTACACTGAGGCAAAGAACTGACAAATAAGCTCAGGGTCATAGTCAAGGTGAAAGGAGATCACCAGCTCAATAGCAAACTGCTCCACCAAGTCCAGAGCCTCTCCAAAATAGTCACAAAACTTGTCCTTCCGCATGTGATGCATGTCTATCCACTTGACATCCATGAAGGTATTCTGCTTGCTCTTGATCACATCCAGATAGATGAGAGCCTGTTGCTTGGTCCAGAACAACTCGGTGCCTCTGAGGATAACCCGAGGATTCACATGGGGATTGATCCTCCGGCGTTCGACATACTCAGAGATTGAAATCTCGTCCATGCTCTTAGCAGGTTCCTTTTGCTTGCTCGCAGTGGTCTTGACATTGCGCTTGGGGGCATTGGAGCCCTCTGGGGCTTCATCTTGGGCGTTGCGCAAACGCTTGGAGCCAGTTTCACGACTAGGATTGGAACGGCGAGAGCCACCACCTGAGACACAAAACGCAAAACGCCCACGACAAATAAGAGAGATCAATGCAAAGACCACAACAAAGCAAAAGAAACATGCAGAAAGCACACAAGATAATTTCCTAGAGAGAGATTTGACCCCTACGATAGTACTGCCAAGTGTTGCGGAACTAAGATAGTAGTACCGCTCTTAGAAGTGGTAGTACCGTGTAAGGTCACGGTAGCACCGGGTCTAGGAGTGGTAGTACGAGCTTAGTGCCTCAGCTAGCGTGGTAGTACCGCGTCTGATGAGCGGTAGTACCGCACAAGCTAGTGCGGTAGTACCGCACCTGACGGGTGGTAGTACCGCACGAGCGGTAGTACCGCACCGTGTCAGATCCGAACAAGTTCAAATCTGAGAAAAGCCCGCGAAACCGCGGCGGTACTATGGTTGGACAAATCTACCACAAGACAACATATCAAGTATGATTCCTACGCAACACGACTCTCCTACATCCTACTCTTGCATAGATTTGGCCTAAAATCTCAAGAACAACAAGCATCTCCCCAAAAACCTACAAGCGAGAGAACAACCAAGAAAAAGAGGGATTTGGGGAAAAACCTTGGTCCATGGCAAGAGGAAGTGGTGGGGAACGATCCCATTGGTCGGAATCCAAGGAGATTGGTCGGAGATGGAGATCCGGTGAGGGCCTCCGGCGCCGTTCTTGAGCAAGAGAGAGAGACATGGCGAGAGAGACAAGTGAATGGGTATGGGGAGTTGGAACTCCCCTGCCCGAGTCATAACCCCCACGCTCCCTCGACGGCGCGGTAGTACCGCTTGGTGCGGTACTTCCGAAGTACCGCTCCTGAGCGGTAGTACCGCGCTATGGCGCGGTAGTACCGTGCCTCTCAAAGCGGTAGTACCGCGGCAAGCCGCAGTAGTACCGTGGGCTCAAGAAGATGCATGTTTCAAGCACACGAAAAACGGGGTCTTTGCACAAACACTCCGGGCAATACGACACCACAAGACCATGCAACACACAAAGGCAGAAAGGCACACGACAAAACGAAACAACCACGAGACACCACCTCTCCAAAGAGAGGGTGGTGGCCGTAGCCACCTATGTTTGAGTGAATTGGTATGGAACCACGAAGAATTATCCTTGGGTCCATGACCAAAACTCGTCTTTGAAGCACAAGTACCATCAAACATGGCTAATGTGAAAGACTTGATCAATTTATGCATAATGGGGGGAGGGAGAGTTCATTGAGAGAACAACACTCCCCCTATGTCCATGCCTAGATCTAAACAAGACAACACGTTGTGTATGGTGGGGTGTGCAAGGGTTCAAGCAACATTGCTCGAATCAATAATATTTAGCTCATGCCTTAACTCACGAAATCTTGCTTCATCCAAGGGATTCGTAAAAATATATGCAAGGTTATCATGAGTGTTGACATAGTTGAGCTCGATCTCTCCTCGCCTAATGTGATCCCAGATGAAGTGATACCGGATCTCGATATGCTTCGTCTTGAAGTGTTGCACCGGGTTGAGAGAGATCTTGATGGCACTTTCATTGTCACAGCAAAGAGGCACTTTGTCACAAATGACACCGTAATCCTTTAAAGTTTGCCTCATCCATAAGAGTTGCGCACAATAACTACCGCCCGCCACATACTCCGCTTCGGTGGACGAGAGACACACAACTTTGCTTTTTGGAAGACCAACTTACCAAAGAGCAACCAAGGAATTGGCACCCTCCGGAAGTGGACTTCCTATCCACTTTGTCTCCTGCCCAATCGGAATCCGAATACCCTACAAGCTTGAAGTTTGCTCCTCTTGGGTACCATAAGCCAAAGTTTGGGGCATGAGCCAAATATTGAAAGATTCGTTTGACCGCCACATAGTGACTTTCCGTAGGTGTGGCTTGAAACCGTGCACAAATTCCCACACTCAACATGATATCCGATCTAGATGCACAAAGGTAAAGCAAGGAGCCTATCATGGAGCGATATACCTTTTGATCCACCGCTTTACCATTGGGATCTATGTCAAGTTGGCACTTGGTGGGCATTGGAGTGGAAGCCGGCTTGACATCACTTAGCTTGAATCTTTTGAGCATGTCTTGAGTATATTTGGCTTGATTGATGAAGGTTCCTTCTCTTCTTTGCTTCACTTCGAACCCTAGAAAGAACTTCAACTCTCCCATGGAAGACATCTCAAACTTTGAGGTCATGAGAGCGGCAAATTCCTCATTGAAAGCTTTGTTAGGGGAACCAAAGATGATATCATCAACATATAATTGGCACACAAACAACTCCCCATTGACCTTCTTGGTAAAAAGAGTGGGGTCGATTAGCCCAACATCAAAACCACGGTCTTGTAACAACTCGGTAAGGTGGGCATACCACGCACGTGGGGCTTGTTTAAGGCCATAGAATGCCTTATCGAGTTGATACACATGATCGGGAAAGTAGGGATCCTCGAACCTGGGGGGTTGCTTCACATAAACCAATTCATTAATGGGACCATTAAGAAAAGAACTCTTCACATCCATTTGTTGCAACTTAAAGTTATGATGAGAAGCATAAGCAATCAACATGCAAATAGATTCAAGACGAGCAACGGGAGCAAAGGTTTCACCGTAGTCGATACCCTAGACTTGGGAGTAGCCTTGTGCTACCAAACGAGCCTTGTTGCGAATGATAATCCCATGGGCATCTTGCTTGTTCTTAAATATCCACTTGGTTCCGATGACATTGTGGTTCCCTGTCGGTCTTGGCACCAATCTCCACACTTTGTTGCGCTCGAAGTTGTTGAGTTCTTCATGCATGGCATTGAGCCAATCCGGATCTTCTAGCGCCTCATAGACCTTGTGGGGTTCGACACAAGAGACAAACGCGTGATGCTCACAATAGTTTTCTAATTATCTACGAGTGCTTACCCCCTTTCTTAATCTTCCAAGCACATTCGTCATGAGATGATCCTTGGTGGAGAGCTTGGAAGCAACCTTGGCGGCACGACGCTCCAATTCCTCCTCGGGGGTGAGATGAGGAGTGGTCACTTTTTCATCTTGAGCGTCGTCTTGAGCTTGTTCTTGTTCTTGAACTTGCTCCGAGGAGAGAACTTGACCTTGGGCATCACTTGATGTGTCAACACCGTCTTGAGCATGATCTTGCCCTTGGTCATGTTCTTGAGGATGAGGG
Organism: Triticum dicoccoides; assembly: GCF_002162155.2. Classification (NCBI taxonomy): domain Eukaryota; kingdom Viridiplantae; phylum Streptophyta; class Magnoliopsida; order Poales; family Poaceae; genus Triticum; species Triticum dicoccoides. The sequence goes on along the minus strand of NC_041388.1, from coordinate 576,003,788 downwards.
CCTTCATGTTGTTCTTCGGAAGCATGTGGGCCTTGGGTTGGTGATGGCTCCACTTGAGTGGAGCTTTGTCCTTCTCCTTCGGCCACAAGGGGTTCCTCAATGGGTAGGATATAGCCAACACCCATTCTTCTTATGGCTTGAGGACGAATTTCATCACCTACATCACAAGTGCCACTTTGCTCCACTTGGGAGCCATTATTCTCATCAAACTCCACGTTACATGTCTCCTCAATAAGTCCCGTGGATTTATTGAGGACATGGTAAGCATGAGAGTTTGTAGCATAACCAACAAATATGCCCTCATAAGCTCTAGCCTCAAATTTAGACAACCGAACACCTTTCTTGAGAATGAAACACTTACACCCGAGCACTCGAAAGTACTTGAGGTTGGGCTTGTTACCGGTGAGTATCTCATATGGAGTCTTGTTCAAGCCCTTGCAGAGGTAGAGCCGATTGGATGCATGACACGCGGTGTTGATGGCTTCGGCCCAAAAGTCATATGGAGACTTGAACTCCGCCATCATGGTCCTTGCCGCATCCATCAACGTCCGGTTCTTCCTCTCCGCAACACCGTTTTGTTGAGGGGTGTAAGGTGCGGAATATTGATGCTTGATCCCCTCATCACTAAGAAACTCATCCAAGGTGTAGTTCTTGAACTCAGTGCCGTTGTCACTTCTTATTGTCAAGATCTTTGCATTGTGTTGACGTTGTGCTTCCTTTGCAAAGTCAATGACGGTTTGTTGGGTCTCGCTCTTCCTCTTGAAGAAATACACCCAAGTGTATCTTGAGTAGTCATCCACAATCACCAAGCAATACTTCCTACCCCCAAGAATATCAAAGGATGGAGGCCCAAAGAGGTCCATGTGAAGGAGCTCCAAAGGCCTCTTTGAGTAAATGATAGTCGTGGGAGGGTGAGCCTTCTCATGTAGCTTTCCTACGATACAAGCACTGCAAGCACGATCTTTAGCAAAACTAACATTCGTTAGTCCACGGACATGGTCCCCCTTGAGGAGACTTTGCAAAGATCTCATATTGACATGGGCTAGACGGCGATGCCAAAGCCATCCCACATCAACTTTAGCCATTAGGCATGTCACAGTCTTAGTGGGTCTCTCCGAAAAGTTAATCACATATAGACCGTTCTCGACATGCCCAACAAAGGCTACTTTAAGAGTCTTGCTCCACAAGAGGGCCACGGTATCGATATCAAAGAAAGTGGCAAAGCCCATGATTGCAAGTTGACGAACAGAATGTAAATTGTATGCAAGGGACTCAACAAGCATGACCTTCTCGATCGTGAGATCATGAGAGATGACCACCTTGCCAAGTCCCAATACCTTAGAGGATGAGGCGTCACCCCACTTGACATTGGTGGGCATAGATGGAATCTTGTGCACGTTCACCACCAAGTCCTTGCTTCCGGTCATATGATTTGTAGCTCCGCTATCAAGCAACCATGATCCCCCACCAGAAGCAAACACCTACAAGAGATTAATGCTTGGTTTTAGGTACCCATTTTGTAATGGGTCCTTTGATGTTAGTAACAAGGGTCTTTGGAACCCAAATAGACCATTCAATGTATTCATGAGGAGAACCAATGAATTTGGCATAGACATGCCCATCACTAGCACGGCATAACACATAAGAAGGATTAAAGTCACCGGCTTTGATGCCAGGAGTGACATTGCCCCTTTTGACAATTCCACCCTTCGCATTGTTCTTGTTCTTCTCCTCGGAGGCACTTTCTCCCTCCTTCACAAAGGTTTGCATGAGAGGAGGAGGTCGTTTGATATTGTCATTCTTCTTCTTGTTTTTGGAGTCGGGCACGTACCCAACCCCTTCCTTGGCCACAACTCCCTTTTGGTTGATCAAGAGGTCCTCGAGGTTCTTCTTGCCTTGTATGCAAGTCGCAAGACCTCTCTCAAGTTGCCCCTTTAGCTTAGCGTTTTCCTCAACGAGATGCACATGCTCACAACACGGGTTAGTAGCATTTGCATTATCAATTAACATCATACGAGGAAAAGTGCCTTGTCCTTGGTTAGCTTTACTTGAAGTTGATCATGAGACTCTTTGAGGCTAGCATGAGCACCCTTCAAGACCTTGTGAGCCTTGTCAAGTAGATCAGACTCCTCTTTGAGTCTAGCAAGATCAACCTCAAGTTCGGCCTTCTCGGAGTTTAGCACATGAGAAACAATGAGGACATGATCATAATCTTTCTTTAACTTAGCATGATCAACGTTGTGTGACTCCTCAAGAGCCAAACGAAGACCATGCTCTTCCTCAAGAGCATTGGAAAGATTCGAAATCTCAGTGGCATAGTCACGACTATGCCCTTCCATCTTAGTGATGGTGTCTTCGTGAGCCTCGATCATGTCATTGGCTTCACCAAGTTGTTCCAAGAGAGCAACAAAGTGCTTCTTGGATTTTCCCTTAAGTTTGCCCATAAAGGCCTCAAACTCATTTGCCTCCACATTAGCTCCCTCAAGTTCATTAATGCTATCCGTTGGAGAAGGATGATTAATGATGGTAGTTTTGATGTTGGGGGTTACCTTGTTGGTGGCTTTAGCCATGAGGCACTTGGTGGTGATGCTCTCGTTGGGTGAGTCGAAGAGAGACACCCGTGGAGTCATCGCAATGGCAACGGAGGCCATGGCAACCGACTCATCACCTTCATCATCATCATCATCATCATCCTCATTGTACTCTTCTTGTACCACCAATGCCTTGGGAGGAGTCTTCTTGGTGAAGTTGCTCTTGTTGGAGAACGACTTGGCCTTGTCCTTTCGGATGAGCTTGCCACCATTGTATTCCCTCTTCTCATACGGGCACTCCGCAACAAAATGACTCATGTTGCCACAATTGTAGCAAGTCCTTACACGTTTCTTGCTCTTCATGCTACTTGAGTTGTTTTTGCTAAAGTTTAGCCTCGAGTTTTTCTTGCTCCAAAATTTCCTTGAAGCGAGTGCCATGTGTTCATGATACACATACTTTGTATCTTCGGGGTTCCTCTCCTCTTCTTCCTCTTCTTCTTCTTCAACGGTGAGCTTGGCCTTCAATGCAAGGTTGGGCTTCTTTGCCCTTTGAGAACAAAGCACCGCATTGTCGGCGGTCTTGTCCAAAATGTTCATGGCCACAAACTCATCCAACACTTCGCTTGAGGTCAAAGTGTGGAAGTCCGGTCTTTGACGAATGACGGAGGACATGGCCTTGTGGTAGGGCATCATTGCCTTGAGGAATTTGCGCTTGATCCTATTGTCATCCGTGTCCTTGCTCCCGTGATCTCGTAGTGAGACCGCGAGTTTGGTTACTCTCTGATAAAGCTCACGAGGTTCTTCATCTTCTTTCATTGCAAACTCATCAACCTCATATTGCACCACTTCATAGTTGGAGCGTTGAATGCTTGCGCTTTCCCAGTAGAGAGAGACAATGCAATGCCATGCGTCTTTGGCCAAGGCGAAGGGCCGAAGATGAGGTAGGTCTTCGGGTGGAATTGCATCTTGAATGATGAAGAGAGCATTCTCATTGAATTGATTATCCGCGGCTTCTCGAGGAGTGAAGTTGCTTGGATCATGCGGATAGAAACCTTCTTCAATGATTCTCCAAAGGTTAGTGTTCACATGATTTAAATGACGTTTAAAGCGGTAAACCCAAGAATCAAAGTCCTCATTTTTCACAATCTTAGGGGGAGGACCGGCATGATTCAAATGAGTGGAAGGAACAGGTCCATCATAAACAAGTGGTGGTTCCACATGAGCAAAGATGCCGGTGCCATTTTTACCACTAGAAGAAGGAGCCTTTTCACTACTAGCTTCCCCCTTATCGGAGATAGCATCCGTCACCTTGTCGGTGGGATCACCCACTTTCAATGGTGCGGTGGATAGTTTAAGCCCCTCAAGGAATTTAGTAATCATGCTTTCAACCTCAGTCATCATGGAGGTTTTCAATGTCTCCAAGGCCACATTGAACTCCTCACGAGAGACCGAGGTTCCCCCATCGCCCGGAGACGAGGTCGGATTCGCACCAGAGTGTTCCTCCACACCGTCTACGGTATCAACCATACTCTTCGGACGGTAAAGTCCTTAATAAAGAGACGAGGCTCTGATATCAATTGAAAGGATCGATATGGTTGACTAGAGGGGGGTGAATAGGCAACTAACATTTTTTAGCTTTTCTTTAACAATTTAAACTTTGCATCAAAGTAGGTTGTCTAGATATGCAACTAGGTGAGCAACCAATATGGTGCAACAAGGATAGGAACACAAGCAAGCTAATGATATGAAACAAATAAGATTGCATAAGTAAAGGCACGAGATAACCAAGAGTGGAGACCATGGAGACGAGGATGTGTTGCCGAAGTTCCTTCCCTTTGAGAGGAAGTACGTCTCCGTTGGAGTGGTATGGAGGCACAATGCTCCCCAAGAAGCCACTAGGGCCACCGTATTCTCCTCACGCCCTCACACAATGCGAGATGCCGTGATTCCACTATAGGTGCCCTTGGAGGAGGTGACCGAACCTTTACAAACAAGGTTGGGGCAATCTCCACAACTCAATTGGAGGCTCCCAACGACACCACGAAGCTTCACCACAATGGACTATGGCTTCGCGGTGACTTCAACCGTCTAGGATGCTCAAACACCCAAGAGTAACAAGATCCGCAAGGGATTAGTGGGGGAATCAAATTTCTCTTGGTGGAAGTGTGGATTGAGGCCTTCTCAACCACTCCCGAACAAATCAACAAGTTTGATTGGCTAGGGAGTGAGATTGGGCAAAAATGGAGCTTAGAGCAATAATGGAGCTTGGGGATAGAAGAGGTGAGTCAACGGGGAAGAAGGGGACCCCTTATATAGTGTAGGACAAAGATCCAACCGTTACCCACCAACCAGCCCGCGGCCAGCGGTACTACCGCGCCTGGCCAACGGTACTACCGCATGGCTATGCGGTACTACCGTACTGGCCCGCGGTACTACCGCAACCCCAGCGACAGTAAGGACAAATCTGACACGTAGGAACTGAGGGCGGTACTTCCGCAAGCGCGGTACTAACATGCCTCCATGAGGTACTACCGCAAGGCAGAAATCCCCTAGCCAGGGGGGAGGAAACATTCGTGCCTACTTCCACAAAGAAACGGAACTAGCAAAAACCCGACACAGTAGTACTGCCGAGGGGCGGTACTACTGCCTGACAGCATAGCGCGGTACTACCGCGGAGCGAAAGCGGTACTACCGTGGTAGGTGCGGATGTAAAAAATTACATCCGCCCCTACTACCGCGAAGGAGCGGTACTAGCCTGGTGGGCAGCGGTAGTGCGGCTCCAGGGGAGCGGTACTACCACGCCACTGCACGGTACTACCGCTGATGCCTACGGTACTACCACTTTTCTGGGAGCAGTACTACCGCGACCCAACTCAGCAGCCAGAACTAGGGAGGCAAGAAAATGGAGGGAGCTCCAAGGGAAAAGAAGGGGACAAGAAGGAGACGTGTACGTGATGATTCCACCCAAACCTTTCCAACGCGGACCCCCTCTTAATAGTACGGCTTTCCTACGACTCAAATCCACCAAAAAGAAACATAGAAAAGACGCCGTCTTCAGCAGTCTTCGAGGGGCACCCAACCATCTTGTGCCTAGCGATGAAATGTCTGGGATACTCAAGGCACACGATTAGTCCGCAAACGCGTTGTCATCAATCACCAAAACACCTTATGGATAAATATGCCCTTACACCAACTAAGCCTTTGGTTCTTCGAGATGTTTTTGTAGCACCTAATCTTATTAAAAATCTGATTTCTGTTCGCCAAATCACCACTGATAATCATGTTTTCGTTGAGTTTGACCCCTTTGGTTTGTGTGTTAAGGCTACCCGACCAAGGCCGAGATCGCTCGATTCAATAGCTTCGGTGATTTTTAATCTCTTCATGGTGCTCCGGTTGCTGCTCCTCCAACATCTATGGAGGTCTCTGTTGATCTATGGCACCAACGTCTCGGCCATCCCAATAAAAATGTGTTATCCACTCTTCTTAGTGGATTTTCAATACCTTGTAATAAAGATTCTCATAATTCTTCTATGTATCAGTCATGTCAATTGGGCAAACATGTTCGCCTTCCCTTTAGTTCCTCTCAATCCTCTAGTACTTCTCCTTTTGAATTAATTCATTGTGATCTTTGGATATCACCCATAGAAAGTGTATCTGGTTTTACGTATTATCCCGTGATTCTTGATGATTTTACTCATTACGTTTGGACTTTTCCTTTACGCAACAAATCCGACGTTCATAATATATTCCTTAACTTTCAGCGCTATGTCTCGATCCACTTTTTCCTCCCTATAAGATTCATACAATGTGATAATGGTCGTGAATTTGACAACTTCAAAAATCAAAATTTCTTTCTACAATATGGAATTCTCTTGTGTTTCTCCCGTCCTTATACCTCCTCTCAAAACGGCAAAGCCGAGCGTTCTCTTCGTACTCTTAATGACATCATTCGCACTCTGCTTGTTCAATCTTCTATGCCTCCGACGTTCTAGGCTGAGGCCCTCCACGTGGCCACATATTTACTCAATATTCGTCCATCCAAAATTAACCCACAAACTACTCCTTACTTCTTTTTATTTCTCTCTCGTCCAAATTACTCCGAAATTCGCGTCTTCGGTTGTCTTTGTTTCCCAAATTCCTAGTCCACTTCCCCTAACAAACTTTCCCCGCGCTCTACCCCGTGTGTCCATCTAGGGTTTTCTGACGAGCACAAGGGTTATCATTGTCTAGATCTTGTGAGTGGTCGTGTTCACGTGTCTCGTCATGTCACATTCGCTGAAAATATTTTTCCCTTTTCCGAGCATCAACAGTTAGATCCCAACTCACCCACGCCGTCCACTAGTCCCTCTCATCACAATCATCTTCCCTTCTTTCACCCGGCGACCTATCTAGCGAAACCAGCCGAATCCTCTACCGCGGTAGCGGATCCTGCCGCGACCACTTCTGTCCTCACCTTTGTTCCGGTAGAGGAAAACCCATTACACTCTATCGCGGCAGACCTCTTGCTACCGCAGTCTTCACCGCCGTCTCCCGCGTCTGCTTCCTCCGCTGCGCCGGACGCATCCACCACATCACTGCGTTGGCCACAGCCGGGTACCGTTCAACCCCAGTGTGGGCTTTGGCACTACCTTGTATCGTTCGGCCATGTACTTTGCTTTCTGCTTTCTCTATAAAGTGAGGCGACAGCCTGTTTCGAGAGGTGCACAACACTGAGCCGACAAACGAAGAACGATAGTATTCCAATCGATCCTTTCCCCGGACAGCTCGTTCAAGGCAACTTTAGGTAATTTCCTTGCAGCCAAAAGCATACTTCTTAGCAAAATGCAACCATTTGGTTTCATATTATGGAGAAGAAAATCAGGCTCGCGACCAACCCTTATGGACATATATGCTCCCCAAGTGCTTGACAACAGTACCTCAAGTATGAGCCTGTAAAATTATATACTCATTGTAGGCATTTATGTCATGACAGAAGGATGGAAAATACCCAGAGTACTACAGCTTCACAATAGTACCGCCTTCATTTATAAGGTAGTAGTGCGACTGATATGATAATACTGTGATGCAGCCATTTTCCAAGTCATTGTTATTATTTTGTAGCATGGTGTCATAGGTAGCCTGCTAGTCTTGAAAGAAAAAAATAATACCAAAATAAAAGCTTGCTGCTTTTATGGAGTAATGTAAAAAAATGGAATCATTGTCGTGGCTCCAGTTCAGTAAAACTTTCATAAAATGAATGACCCAATATGAATAACAGATTCATACCAGAATTAATATACAAATGTGGTGCAGCTCGTACCGCTCAGTTTTAGCCCAATTTGTGTTGATTTTCTAACATCTTTTTTGAGGGTTCCAGCCAGCTATCAGAGCAACTCTATTCTATTGTTCTTTAGTGGTATTATGGTGTCTTGTTGGTACCATGAGAAAGAAAGGCGGCCCCCATGTGCCCAATTTTGTTGTCTATTCCATGGGCTGCTGTCGATTATCTGTCAAATCAAGCCGACTATTTTCTTGTTGGTACTACATATCCATTATTGTTTGATGGTATATCAAAAAATGTACAAGCAACGCTATTTAGATACAGCTCCCAGATTCACCAATACAGGTATCACGTTATTTAGAAACAACAACCAGATTCTTTTAATAGTGCAACTACTTTAAAAATATATATAAACATTAATTGCTATAATGATTATGTGACTATATTATTTTCCAGGTTTTGTTCTTGAAGTACTGTTGGCACTTGGCAGTATATATGTGTATAAAGGGTTGTGTTGTGAGCCAGATTTTTCTCTCCAAAGAGAGAGAGAGAGAGAGAGAGATCTGGCTCTCTTCAATTACCCGCAAAAAAAGTTTTTTCTCTCCAAAATAATTGAAACGAAATGTTTGCTTTACAAAACTTATTGCCCGAAGCTTGCCTTTGGCTGCAAGGAATTACCAAACCTTACCTGGAACGAGCTGGAGACCAGAATGATTTTTTTTAGAAATGGAGGAGGACCCTGGCCTCTGCATCTGAACGATGCATGCAGCCACTTTATTAATTATTTATGTAAGATCTTACAAAGTTATACAACAGTAAGACTAAAGTGACCGTCTAGGCCGTGTAAGGACTCCAAATTTCAATGATTCCATTACATGCTTGGATGAGCTCTAGAGAATCTAATGAGGTACCAAATGGCGAGAAGAATAGGTTCAGTGAGCTTTTGTCATTGTCCTAGGGATGCAAACAGGGTGGCACACAATCTGACTAGGCGTACCTATGATTCAAATGTTGTTTATAATTGGAATGGTGACCCGCCTAGCTTTATTATCTCTGATATTATTTCTGATGTAACCGTAATTTGAAGTTTAATAAAATCCGCCCAAGGGCATCCCCTAAAAAAGCCACTGTTTAGGCAAGATATGTCGCTATTCCTATCCAGTTGATGTAAGGATGCTGATAGTGTGGGCCTAATACCAAACAGACTTCATAGCCAAACATAACATCTATGACCTGAGGTCCCAACCAGGACACCTGCCGAGTATGGGGCACCCACCAGTCTGGCGCACTCCTCAACCAGGACGCCTGCCGTGTATGAGGCCGCCGCAACCACCTGCCACCAATTCATCTTCAGCACTATACTGCTGCATCTATCTTGCCCGGTTTAGCTGCCATCAACGCCACCATGACGCCAGACAACGTCACCATTCTGCGCACGTCCATCATCACACGCCCACTGGCAAGACCCCGCTGCTCCATGCCGTTGAGACCGCCGTTGCCGACGTGCCAGATGCCACGTCGATCCTCCGACGCGAAACACCACCTGCTGCCACTAGTCCAATCCCCTCCGCCTGTAATTCCTCAAACCGAACACCCAAACGCCCCAGATGGCGCCTCCATGAATGGTACGACACACGCAGTGCCACCACCGCCCAATCTAAGGAGATTTAGGGTTTTCACCCGGGCATGGGGTCGGGGCGGAGGGAAGGGACCTCGACGGCGCCTGCAAGTAGGAGAATGGTGACCCTAGTCGTCGCCACCGTCGGGATGAACGAGGCATCTAGAGTTTCCTCTAGTTTGGTGTCACCTCTACTAGCCCCCGCGAACGCACCTAGGCCGACGACCGCGATCATAAGCCACCAAGTGCAGTGGGAGAGAGCCTGCAGCGCGGAGGAGAACCACCGGCGACTCATCGCCCACGCGGTCAGGACGCCGTCCATCCACCCCCCGCGAACGTCGCCAGCCGAGGGCGCTGTCGCCATGTCTAACGGGGCCTCCGCCCCTGGTCCAGGTCCAGATCCGCCGCGAGCGACGAGATCCGGCACCGCGCGGCCGACGCCATCGTCCAAGCCCGCTTTCGACCAATCCCACTGCCGCGGGGAGCGCGCACACTACCGGGAGTCCCACCACTAGTAAAAAACGGAGCTTTATTACCGGTTCGTAAGGGCCTTTAGTGCCGGTTCTGCAACCGGTACTAAAGGATGGAGACTAAAGGCCCCCCTTTAGTCCCGGTTCAACACGAACCGCCACTAAAGGCCCATCATGTGGCACGAGCCCGTGCCGTGGTATGGGGGACCTTTTAGTCCCGGTTGGTAACACCAACCGGTACTATTTTTTTTGAATTTTTGTTAAAAATTTTTTCCAATTTCCAATTTTCTGAATTATTGGTGATTTAGTCTCTAATCCACCCCTCATAATTGCTCAAGTGTGGATCACTCATTCCAGATCGTCTAACTTCCCGGCTAACCATCCATCCTCTCACTACTCCAGCCTGAGCATGCTTAACTTCCGAGTTCTATTTCCCCTACTTTCCAAGTCTGCATTTGTTGTTTTCTTGACAATAGTAAGATGTCAATCCTATTAACCCTCAGGAGTTTAGCTTGAACATTAGGTCACATGTATCACCGTTTGAGTTTGAAACTATTATTTAAAAAACAATAATTATTTACTAATATTTCTTGAATAAGTAGTTTGACCATAGTTTGACCACAGTTTGATCAGATTTGATCAAAATTCAAAAAACTGAAATAATTATTTCGTAACACTAATATTCTTGAATAATGATTTAGTAACACTAATATTTCTTCAATAAGTAGTTTGACCACAGTTTGAACAAAATTCAAAAAAAACTGAAATTTGAGCGTATCTTTTTTCCTTTTAAAATTTGAGCATTCAAAAAATTTGCAAAACGGCCTATGGCAGTCAAAATCGGATGCGGATTTTCGTGCTGAATATTTTGATATAAGATAAGGTTTTTTCGACATCGTATGCAAAAGATATAGTCGTTTACTTTTTCATCACACTTTTTTGCAAAACATGTCCAAATTTAAGTTTTTAAATGTTCCTAACTAGTAGATGTAGTAACATAACTACATCTCGAAGGATTTTAATTTTTGAAGTTTTTATCATTTTCTTTTGTTTTTTTCAACCGGAACTATAGGTTAAGACCCCTTTAGTGCCGGTTTGTGACACAAACCGGGACTATAGGTCATAGTGTCGGTTTGTGTCACAAACCGACACTAAAGGGGCTCATGGGGCCCCGGCCTGACGCCAACCTGCCACCTCCCCTTTAGTACCGGTTCGTAGCACGAACCGGTACTAAAGGTTCAACACGAACCGGCACTAATGCATAGCCGTTCGAATCGGCACTAATGGTCACATTAGTGCCGGTTAAGTTACAAACCGGGACTAATGTGCTTCACGTTAGACCTTTTTTACTAGTGCACACCCATGGATCTGGGCACTCGTGCACCGCCATGAGTCCGCCGCCTCTGGGATCTGCCACACCGTCAGGAGGGCCGCACCCCGCGGATCAGGACGCCCACGCCGCCACGGATACAGGAACGGGAGGAGAGACCCTTCGCCGCCGCCGTCGCACGCACGGGCTTTGCCCGGCGCCGACCATCGGTAGTGGCGGAGGGGGAGAAGGGCGCTGGAAGGACTAGGCGGCGGCGGCAGCGACGACGGCGACGGAGCCCCCCGAATCGCCCGCGAGAGGGACGCGACTCCCCGGAATGATTGAATACTATTGTTCTCTCCGTTGTTAGCTCGGTATTGTGCCCCTGGGAATTGACAAACACCTGTAAATTTTTAGGCGCCTCAAGAATAGTAAGCACATGTATAATCTATTAAATTAAAGAAGTTTAATGTGCAGTAGTATTTCTTTGACATCATGTCTTGTTTTTTCTGGAAAACCAATCACACCGGCACATACTTCAAAAAAGGATGAGAACAGAGGGAAATTAAAAGCCACCCTGCCTTATTTTCATATAGGAGAAACTGACTTTGAATCCAGGCCGGCGACATGAAACATTTTTGCTGTCTATCGTTGTGCCAAGGCCGAGTTCTCACTTATAACTTATAAGGACCCTTAAGGTCTTAAGGACCTGGAGGTTCTTGTTTTGCTTTAAGAGTAACTGTTCTCAACAGACAACATTAAGACTATTATCACGTAAATCACTTTTCACACTTTCATGCTAAGGTAAATCAAGTTTCCATAGTAGGTCAGCATGCCATATACTAGTACTGTTTTTATGCCGCACTCCATTTAATTACAGAAATTGTATAGGGCGTATACAAGCAAAACAGTTTTCCACGCGACGCGCTGCTCACCATCTGACCGGATTCGATGCTGAGGTGGATCACAGTGACACCTGATGCTCGAGGATTGATCATGCGCGCTTGAGTTATTTCCTTCATTTATTAGCGCGCGCGCGCGCGCACACACACACACACAACATACGTACATACATACATACGCACTTTGCATACATTGCACTAATGTAGGATAAAAAGCCATTCTACCGTCAAAGTAACCCTGAACGGTTGATCCAAATACAATCGTGATATCGGATGCACTGTATAATAACTTTTATTCTACCATGCATGGGGTATCACAAGCATGGATTCACCGTCTGTGGTTGATTTGAGATTTGTGCTACTTTTTTTTCACCTTTTTTAGAATTTATCCTATTTCAAAGCGTTACATTGGCGTTCTTTTTCTCGTTCCAAAGTGTGTCTTAGTGTTTCACCGTGTCATGGTGCATCAGCGAAGCTGATCCAAAATAAGAGCATTCTTTTTTATTGACTAGGAAAATTGCCTGTGCGTTGCAACGGGTGATACCATGTTAAAATGTTGTCGGTTCTCAAAAAATAATGTTGTCAAAGTAGTGAAAAGGAAAAAGACAGGAACTATATGTGTTTTACTTCCTCAGTGTGTTCGGTTTCATGTCCTACATCGTGTACATCCACATGCAATGTGGGCTCATTGCCTAATATCGAATCCGCCTCAACTCCACCAGGAAGTCCGGCTGTCCACCGTCACAATGAAGGCCCAACACGGTGGCAAGGTGCAGCAGCCTCGGTGAGGACGTGGCCTACAGGATGCCAAATGCATTTGAGAAGGTCTCAAGGCACCGACCAGGCGCCGATGTCGCCCTCAGCCTCATACTCCTCCTCCACCCAACGATTGGCCTAGGGACCAGTCGAGCACGCATCGGAGTGAAGCGGGCATCCCAATTCTGCCTAGGAGGGTACATTTGCACACATTAGTGTGAGGCGAGCATCCTTAGCAAGGTGGTGTGTCTTGCTTCTCTATGTTAGGACCGGCGAGTCAACAGAGGTGGGCTTCTTCCCGATGGCATAGCCATTAACAAACATCCTGGTGCTTCGCCCACCCATGATTTCGTGTTTCGCGTGTAAAGACATAGATATATAGCTAGAGATTCTCTTTATCTCAGAATCTGAAGGTACAATGCATAACTGACTGGTGTATGTAAGCTATTTACCACTTAATGTTTTTAATGTGTACGTGAGCTAGTGTAAGAGCTAAGATTTCATCTCCTTAACAAATGAACACTACTTCAATGCGAGTTACTGAACTGTGACATCAACTTGAATTGCACATCAGAAGAAAATGGATTAGTCCCAACTATCACAGAAAATTGTATTCCCCATCATTGATTTGAAGTTTGCCGACAAATGGAGCTGAGCATCATCAAAATACATGTTACAATTATGTTCAGAGGTCATGAATCTAAATAAAGTGCACAATAAAAAGTGTACAAGTTCACTATTGCTATCATTGACATATATCATCGGCATACTATACATGGAAGGCATATGAGTTCAGAGATAATATTATGATAGACTTCTAGCATTTACGTTTGACTCGTCTGTTAGCTGATCAAAGTGAAATTTTCACAAGAGAGAGCCAATGATCATTGCTTTATAAGACCAGTAGCTAAGATGATATTTTGACCAGTGTCCACGTGGGTTGGGGCCGGGCTGGCGCTTTGAGGATATTACCTCCATGGCTGCAAGGCATGGGAGCCCGGGCAATGATGGGACACGCGGGTCAGGGCTGGTGTGTGCTCGATGGACTGGGTCTCCATGTATTGGCGCACGGTCAGAGACGTAGACGGCGATGCAGGGAGACAATAGCAATGGCAAAGCATGGGAGCAGGCCTGCGGCTAACATTTATCCTCCATCCAGATGCTCATCGGTCATCCAAACCCTTCCACCCATAAAACACATGAAACAGAAGATAAAGTGTACTACTAATTATGAATGGATCAATCATGAGACAAATTGAGAATCACAAAAATATAATGGTGCTGAGACAAACGGTGACTTAACAGCTGAGCGGTCGCTTGCCTTCAGGTCAATGTGGACGATGCCCAACTTCCATCACACTCATGTCACCTAGACATCACCGCCGTCTGACTGCTATCCCAGGTCACTCCTCTCTCGACCTTGATCTACCGAGCCGAGCCCCAAGACTTGAAAGCCTGCGGACAGTTTGGGTCGAAGCCAAATCTGAAAGCATCCATCGCTGGATCCTCTTCTCCAGTTCATAGACAAATAATTTGCTCTGATCCAAGTTGTAGATGAATCAGTCTTTTTTTTAAGAAAACAAAACAGGTACGCTGATTCAAGGGGATAGACGTGTGCGGAAGAGGCAGCGGGGGCCGGGAACTGTTGCGAGACGTGGTGCAGCAGTGCAAGATTGGCTTGATGGCGAACAAACCTCCTCTTCTTCTGCTTCATGGCATGATTCAAATCCACCATAGTGCCGCTACGGGCATAAGAAAACCAAAAGAAGATTATCAGATCCTATAACGTCGAGACGGGCGGCTAGCATGCTCGTACCCTGCGATGTTCATCCTATCCGCCGGCGGCTTCCTCGCCCTCCTCCTTGGATCTGCAAATCACGTTGTGTGCTGGACGGCTCTGCTCCAGTTGGAGATGTAGACGGACAACTGAATTCGAATTAAATCAGTGGGGAAAACATGTATGTGTGTACCTGCGCATGATTATCATGATCGGTTTAGATGAAGGGTGTCCTCACCGACCTTGCAGAGGAAGGCTTGGGTGGAGGAGCCGACTTCTGTGGACAGCACACACTTGGTCGATGGGGCAGTGCCCAGTCGGACCATCTCGGGAAGATGCAGGAAAATGGGAGCGGCAGCGGCGGGGCTGTTTTGCTGGATTTAGCGCTCTATGTGGGGCGTCGAGGAGAAGAGGGCCCCGGATCTTGAGCCGGTGGAGGGCCTGGGCGGGCGAGCCGACACCCAGCCGGGCCATCTCAGGAGGAAGCAGGGAGGCGGGGCTGGTTTCCTGATCGGCTGCTCGGTGAGGGCGTCGTGGAGCAAATCCTCTTCACGGAGAGATGAATTGGTCGCATATTCAGTTGAGATGCCAGGATGCACATCCGTCCTTATTATCGCCGGCCTCGTCTAGAGGTCGGGTGCCCCGCCCACGGGATTTGGTAGCGGGAGGAGAGAACACATCCTCGTCGGCCTGTTCACTATACTCCGTCCATCCCCTCCTAATTCCTAGATCTGTCCCACGCCTGGGGTGAGGTGGCCGGTGCTGGCGGCAGTGGCGGCGACGACGGACATACGAGGGAGGAAGGATTTGTGCGGGCCTGTTTCAAGAGGAGGGTAAGATTCGTTGGCACAAAAGACAATGGGGGGAAGGAGGAGTTGTGTTTGGACTTGAGACAGGCGTCATATGAACGGCATGAGAAAACGTTTCTTTGTTAGTCCTGGACAGAAACATATTTTCTTAGGCAAAGCCAACTCGAAAAAAAATAGATGATGGAGTCAACCTGACGGAGTCAATCAGAGGCCCAATCAGGTTTGTGAGACGGACAGAAAAAAGGATGAACTATTTTTTCACTACGTACGAAAATCCTATAAGGACGTGTGGATCCCAAATTAGTACCACCTCGTTTATATTACGATTTTGTCTATACAAATCATAAAAGCGTATTATGTCATGAGAAGAAAGCGTATTGTGATGGTGAATCCACGGAGTCAATCCGTGCTTTATTATTAGGAAAAGATACGTAACGAAAAATGATGATACATGTTGAAAAAAGGCCAAATGAAACATTTGAAACGAGATAAATTTTGACAACAACCGGCACAATTATCACAGCAATGACGAGGGATGAATCCATGCATGGAATATCCCGTGCTCGGTAGAAGAACCACTCTCATCAACATAGTTGGCTAGCAAAGACAACAGTTTTATGCGTCCATGATAGGAAGGACCCTCACAGTTTACTGGAGACGTTGGCCAGATACTTGGTGTAGCGGCCGTGCGCGAGCACCTGGCCGTTGTCCTTCCTCCTCACCTCCACGGTCACGCACCCCGTCTTGTCGCCGAGGCCGAGCACCCGAGCCTCGATCTCGATCTCCTCCTGCATGCTTCCGTTTGTTAGTCACAAGGAAGATTCACTAGTAGAAAAAGGGCCTATTGTCCCGGTTGGTAAGGGCCTTTAGTCCCGGTTGGTTGGTGAACCGGGACTAAAGGGTCGGTACTAATGCCTCCCCCTTTAGTCCCGGTTCAATCCAGAACCGGGACAGAAGGGCCTCCATGTGGCCTGTCCCCTGAGCCCAGGCAGGAGGGCCTTTGGTCCCGGTTGGTGGCACCAACCGGGACCAATAGGCATCTACGCGTCAGCGTTTATGT
>NC_041388.1:575957303-575987113 GCF_002162155.2 Triticum dicoccoides | reverse complement strand
TTGGGGGGTTTTGGGGGGTTAATTTAGGTGTTTCATATATTATGCTATAGCTAGCTAATTAATAGAGAGAAATGTCCTCTCTTTTGTCCGTGCTTGGTCGACGCTACGTACCATACATACATACATATAGAGAGGACTAGCTAAACATGCTAGCTAGCTAGTAAGCAAACAGAAGATCGTCATGAACATATATGCATACAGAGAGAAGTGATATCGACCACCTCTCCTTCTCCGAGAGATTGGTCGAACAAACAAGTTCTCGTATATCTATCCGACACTACCGGCTACATATATACAATAATTATCTTTTACAAATATATAATCTCCTAAAATACGGACGCGTGGTCCACATAGTATTCTCCGTCTTCAGCGATCACGTGGTCAAGAAAGAATGCCGCCAATTCCTCTTGAATTGCTCGCATGCGATCTGGTGCTAGGAGTTCATCCCGCATCCGAAACATCTAATTTTAAGAAGGGGGTCAATACATATATATATATATATATATATATATATATGAATGAATGAAACTCAACACAAATGATGGTAATAAAATAAAATTGTGAATATTGTTATTTATGCACTTCATATTGTTTGTCGGAGTAGCCCCGCTCACAGGTCGTGTGGCGGATGGACTCGCAAATGTAGTATCCACAGAAATCATTCCCTTGTTCCTGCCACAACCACTTTACAAGAAATAGAGGTCAATCAAACTGATAATTAGCAAGCATGCTAAATGGTATTGATGAAACTAGCGCTTGAATCACTAGGAGATGCCTGGAATATGCTACTATATAGTACTTACTTTCGGGTGCCTAAATTGCAGCTTCTTCGGTAGTCCCGGAGCTTTTTTGGTGAATTTTCTCCAAGCCCTGCCATACAAAGAAAACAATTACTTGATATCAGAAATGAACAAATTAAGTTGGTGATATGGTGGATAATGATCGATTTAACTTACTTCTCGAGCATTTCAGTCATGTCCGCATACTCCTTGGGATCTTTTCGCTTGGAGTCTAAGACAGTTACTACTCCCTTCTCAAGCTTAATCTCTAGGAGAATATAGTGGTAGCTGCGCACACATGCATAACTCATCAATATTACATTACTATAACCTGGACTAATAAGGAAACCGAATATGCCACAAGACAGTAACACTCACTTGAAGTTGTAAGGAAAGAGTATTATATCTTTGTGTTCATTTATTTCCAACGATCGTAGCAAGTTGGCCTCGGTTTCTTGGGCACGATATTGAACCTCAGTTGCATCTATGAGATACGTGTTAATGAACCCAATATCTCCCACTTGTCTTTTCTTCAATTCGGCGATCTTCAATCTGCATAATATAGTGAGGATAATTATAAATACATGCAAATGAAAGGGCTGAGTTATATAAAGAGACTTAATGACGGAAGTAGTACTACTTACAGACAGTAGGAGGTGACCGTTGCTTTATCGATGGCCAATTGATTGAAAAACTGATAGAACTCCTCAAATGGAATAGGCAACAGTTCAATTCCAAGGAGGTCATGCTCCTTTTTAACTCTCATATACAAAGTATTCCTCCCCTCAGACTCTTTGCAGGTTTTCATGTACCAATCATGCAATTTTCGCATCATCGTTGATAGAGAACTTTCATCTTTGACGAGAGGCTTCCCGTACTCG
Organism: Triticum dicoccoides; assembly: GCF_002162155.2. Classification (NCBI taxonomy): domain Eukaryota; kingdom Viridiplantae; phylum Streptophyta; class Magnoliopsida; order Poales; family Poaceae; genus Triticum; species Triticum dicoccoides. Next base: position 575,985,453 of record NC_041388.1, on the reverse strand, counting down.
TATCTTTGTATCTGCACCTCCAAGATATCATAATGTACATCGCCCCGGGCCGCCGGGCCTCCACCACATCGCCCCTGCCTCGTTCTCGCCCGATCGGATCACCGCCATCGCGCCAAGTCCGTCGCCAGCCGCCGCCTTTGCCTCTGCTTCGTGCCCCCATGCTCGCTGACTCCTGCCGCGCTGCTCTGCTTCGCTCGCGTCGCCCCGGCCCCCTTCTGCTCCGTCCACGCGAGGTGAACGAGCGCACGAGCAGCGCCTGGTCCAACCAAGAGGAGGACGAGCAGGGACAAGGTGCGTGAGGGGAAGCTTCGGTGGCTGGGTTTGCCGGCCGGGTGGAGGAGACGAAGGCGGTTCACGCGCTCGGCAGCAGAGGAGGTAGAGTTACCCGATGCCATGCCGCGCCCGCCAACCGTCGTGCTCCGAGCTCCGGCCGCCTTCCTTGGAGATCCACTGTCTGAGCGCCACTTCCCACCGGATCCGGCGAGATTCGATAGGTCCTTGACGACCGCGCCACCGCAGGCCCTTGCAAGGCCGCCGCCGGTTTAGCCTCTCCTCCACGCCTATCCTCGCAATTATGGAGGGGTGCGGCCGCGGCGGCGAGATGGCGGAGGTGTGGCGGCGGCGGCGACGGCGCGAGGATGGCGTGGCTTGGGCACGGGTGAGGGATCGAGGAGGCAGATGCGTACGGGAGGCCTCTGCGTACGGGTGTTTTGTTTTTTTGTTTTCCAGCGAACCGTTTTTTCTTTTGTGTATGGATAGACTGCGGGTTAACTCCTAAAAAGCACAGGGACCTATGTTTAAAAATGCCGCGACGGTGAACCCGGAGACCCAATTCATGCTTTATTATTAGGGAGAGACTAGCACAAATACCCTTGCGTTGCAACAGGAGACATTGTTACCTATCTCATCCCTCGACCTATTTCCTTCCATCCTCATCTCCTTGTCCATGTCGGTTATCAACATCTCCTAAGCCCCACTGTCCTCCTTCCCGCCTTTAGTGAACCATTATGTGTACCTCAGGCAGTGAGCTTATTCGCATTAATTAATGCAGCCTCCCATTGAAATGTGATGTTTTATCATGTATGTTGCATGCTCAGACGGGATAACCAATAACCAGAAAAAGATGAATTGTTTTGCAAAAGAATTTTTGGACCCATAAAAAGCGGGATTTGCGTTTGTGACCATTCTCGAGCATGCGGAGCTGAAAACAAAAGGAAAGCACATAGTTGTCGTGGTCATTGCATGCATAAGATGGTGTGGAGAAAGAGATTGAGAGTATGTTTTAGTAACATCAAATAGAAGGCATGCATTAAGGTAATACCTGTAATCAGCTAGCAAACAACATCAATAGCCTAGCAGCAAGTCACTTGTTTCTTTTTTTTGGATATTAATTATGCAGCAAGCATGTAGTGTGTCTCGTAGGTTTCCTTTTTAATTGGCCGCCAGTTAGCCTGAATCCCGTTTACTTAGCAATGCAAGTATGATGGATGCAGAAAAAAAATCAAAAAAAAGTATGATGGATGCATTAGGAAATTAACATGGTGATTAACCAAATTGACTATTTTCATAAGATAATTTCCCCGTTTACTGATGGATGCACGTTTTAGCAAGTTCCTTGTTGCAAAAGGCCCCCATGTACAAGGTGCAATGCAAGTACGCATGCATTGGATCCCTTTCTTAAATAACCCATATAGGACTCACCTTTTTATTATATGCAGCGATGTATGAGGAATCTCTCTTAATTTCTCCAGTTTAATTGCCCACCATATTTTTTTAGGAATCCTTTTATCATGCATGCAATAATATTTCTCAATTCCTTAATTAATTATCCCACAATAGTATTGATTCCTTTTTGCCCCATTCGATTGCCCACAATATTTCTGCCTTACACAATCCTTCCTTTCCTCTTTTTTTCAAGAATCCACCAACTCCTCATCCTCCGATTACCAATTTCCGAGGCGTATATTAAGGTGATTAATGATAGGTAATTTGAACAGGTATATAAATTAATGGTTGCTTTTAGAAAGGCGAGATGGTACTTCTGATAAAAAAACAAACCGCTACGATTTAACATAGGTTGGCATAGTTCAGCTGGCTGGTGTCTATTTTACGAGATGGTAGGTTGTGAGTTTGATTCCTCATGCACACGTGTATTTTTTTTTTCTTCTCGCGTTGCACTAAAGCTGGGCCGACGACCCAGCCTGCTGGCCCAAGTCGTTAGGATGGTAGGTTGTGAGTTCGATTCCTCATGCACGCGTGTATTTTTTTTCTTCTTCTCGCGTTGCACTAAAGCTGGGCCGACGACCCAGCCTGCTGGCCCAAGTCGTTAGGATGCAGCGAACAGGCCCAAGTCGGTAGGACGCAGCGAACAGGCCCAGCCTGCAGGCCCAAGTCGTTAGGACGCAGCGAACAAGCTGAAGTCGGTAGGACGCAGCGAACGGTGAACGAAAACACGTCTTAGGTGTACAGATGAAAATATTAGTACCACCTCGAATATGTTTCAAATTCAAACTGAAAGCGTAAAATCACGGAAAGAAGCGTATTGTGACGGTGAACCCACGGAGTCAATCCGTGCTTTATTATTAGGGATAGATTATTATTACTAGTACAAATGCCCGTGCGTTGCATCGGGCGAAAAAAGAGACACAACCAGCTTCATATTCCATTGTGCACCATTTTATATATCCAATTTTAATAAACTTTGATGATAAGGTAAAACTGATTATTGCTTTTTGTAGAATCAAGTTTGGACGTGAAAAAGGCACCTTAGGGTTCTTCATTAGATGGAAGAGCAGTTTTGCATGGAGTAGTTTGTCAATCATTTTTTTTGGCTTTTCAGGAAACCATGAAAATTTGCTTATTTTTAATAGAAGTTAAGGTTTACATAAAAATTGGAACACTTCTTTAAGAATCTTAAACGTTTATGAAAATTAGAACATTTCTCTAAAGAAACACATTTTCAACAGATGTTTTTTCTTCAAAAAATGCTTGTTTTTTTATACATTTCTAAATGAATTTTTTAAAGTAAAAATGGAAATATTTTGGGGAAATTTTTATGATTTAAAAAAGTGCAAACATATTTTTTTGAAACAAAAATAGTGTTAACATGTGGTAAACTATGATCATTTTTAAACTAATTTTTCCAGTAAACAAATTAAACCAGCCACATGCAAGGTCGGGTCCTGAGCTCTACATATAGTTATAAATCCAAAGAGTTGATCTTAAGATTACTAAGTAAAACCAAGTATCACAGTAAGAAGAAGAAGACCCGAATGTGTAATTGGAATGTATCAAGTCCTGAAGAATCATCTTAGGTGTTTTACAGTTAGTGGACGGACACATGACCACCAGTACATCACTACCCATTTTCCGATCAATTGTTTCGTCCAAGCATCATCAGCTGCTCATTACGGAGAGTCGAAGAGCATTGAAGCAAAGCGGCAATAAGCTAACTCTTCGGCTGATCTCCAGCAACAGAGGCGGCAAGGTCAACTCAAGCCTGACAAACATGTCCTTCAGAGTGTATGATGTATGTTGTTCCTGTGTGACGGCACGCCAAAGAGTTCCCGCCCATCTCGCTGCTGGTGTCGTACATAGGGTGGCGGGAGGGCATCGCGGCGAGCCACCGTGGTGGTCGGTGGCAACCTGGTTGCTGAGACACCAAAGTGCCTGTCAATAAAATTTACTGGAAATACCAGTCTATATAGCTCAACATCAGGAGATGCAGGACCTCATCATATATTGGGTCTTTAACATAATCAAATACATGGTCAGATTGTTCCTGATATTGATGGTTTTTGAAATCTGTTTCTGCTATTCTATAAGTTAGCCATGAACAAGGTTTGTTATTCTATAAGTTAGCCATGAACCAGGTTTGCTATTCTATAAGTTAGCCATGAACAAGGTTTACACCATCTGTGAAATGACAGTAATTCTGGAAAATAAAAATAATAAGAGCACCACTATAGCTAGTAAGAAAATCATGACATGATATAGACAGAAAGAATGCTTAGTACAGCTGCAATTAAAGGGTTTGCTTTCAGTCAAGGAATATAGCATGACGTCAATAGCGAAACGTGATGATATTTGTGGAAATAAAATAACAAGAGCACTGCAACTGCTAGTAAAAGCAAATATTATCCAACATGATAATTTCAACCAGCACATCAGTTGATTTTGTAAGACGGAACTTTTATTTATCTTCACAAGTAATAGTTTTTCCAAAGATGATTCTATTGCTATCTGGGCACATAGATCATGGTCAATCAATGCATAATGTGCAAAAAGTCAAATAATTTAAGAAAACATTGAATACAGAAGTACACATAATAAATCAAAAATTACCTTGTGGGAGATAAACAATATACAATTCTTTCGGAGCATCATGTAAACATAAAACTCTAGGTCGAATTAACGCAAGCAAGAGATGCTTTCTATGAATTAGCATTGTGCTCCGGACCTGTGAATGCTATATCATTAGAGAATAAGAACTCAAACAAATATAAACCTTGTTTCATGGTTGATATGATCAACACCACAACAATAATGTACTGTACATAATTAGAAGTTTAAAAACATATCAAAATATATTACTTCATGGGAATCGTTTGGGTAAAATTTTGGGGAGAAATACCTTATAAAAATACGAAGATATGTTTTAGTTCTAATGAGAGGAAAGAGTCACCCTAACGCTTAGTTTGTGCAATGGATGTAAAAAGTTAGTAAGCAGCAGAATCCTTGAAAATACTCTTCCAATCGATCGGCATGCGTAAAGCATACATATATTACAGCCTTGTCAGCAAATTGAGAAATATTGGGTATCACAATTCCTATAAGCAGAATTGGAGTTTCTGGAAAAGAGATTTCTGAAATATTGAAGATGCCTCTTTGCCAGAATGGCTAATCAATATGTTTATAAAATAGATTGAACAGTAACATAGTGGAAGTAAACCAAACCTTCTTATACTAACTATGTCAAGTTTCAGTGTTACGTGAACACAACTCAACTACAGCGACTCTGTATTGTCGTCAGGCGGTCAGAGACCACCCAATACAGCCTCGTTCCTAAAGTACGCCAATGGAATTGATTAAATTAACCTGTAAAAAAAATCAGTAACTATGAGCATTAGAATATACTAAGTCATTACTACATGGAGCTGGAGCTGCAGTTCTTTTAGATATGTACGTAAGTTAGTAGCTGATGTAATTCTAGCAGCACCACAGTTGTCGCTGAGCTCCTCTGTACAACCTGAAACAAAGGAAATAAACTATAGGATGGAGGCTATAGAACATACGCTTGATGGAATACCTCAAATTAAACTTTTGGGTTATGCTGCATAGAAACATCTCTTTCCGTGCTTCCTTGGAACAGAAAGAAAAACAAACGATTATGATCGAGCAATTTGTTCCCTGATCCAGAAAGGAAAACAAGATAAGCATGCCAGCCACGAAGTCTACGATGGTGGTTGTGAGCGCGGCTTGTGAAGTGAGCAGGTTTGCATCAACAAGAGAAATAAGAGGAACCAGGTCAGTAATCTTAAATAAGGTGACAGTGGACAAGAAGCAATCGATCATCTCACCTTGACGGCTTCACCCAGCATTGTGAAGACTTGAAGCAGCTGCCTACGCAGCACTACTGCGCCACCAACGCAAACTGATCCTATTATGATCTAAATACAGTCGTTGCCCTGTACCTTCTTTAACCAAACAAAATTGAGTCGCTGGCTCTGCACCTTCTTCCATTGTTGCATGCCGTACCTCATCCTCTTCCTCGCATCCTGCAACGCCGAAATCCGGGACTGATGGATGCAACGCTAGGAGCCAGTGTTGGCCAGATCCCGACGGCGGCGAGCCGAGGCTGCCTAAGGGCGCCAGGAGGGAAGCCGTCTCATGTTGCCTGTAGAAGATGAGGCGAGCTTTGGGGGCTGGGGCATTCAAGTCCCCGTTGATGGCCGCCGAGAGCCATCGGTGTCCTCCGCTCGTATCCGGCTGGAGCTACTCTCTTCCTCTGCTTCGACGGCCAATCTTGGCTGAGGATCTCGTTTGCCGCCGCCTGGCTTGGCGAGCTGCTGCCTAGGTCGCAGCATCGCTCCTACTTTCTCCTTCTCCCCGAGCACAGTGGCCAGGCGTCGCGCGAGATGCAGCCGATCCTCCCGATCTCGTCCGGATTCGGCGACGGCGGGGAGAGGACGAGCACCGGGGGTAAGAAGATGTGGGCGCGGCGGCGGCAGCAGAGGAACCCTCGTCTTTTCGTGCGGGGCAACAATCGTACGAAACCTTTTTTTTCACTTACGGTCCAGCTACGGTTGACTGCGGGTCGATTCCAATAAACCCGACAGGGTCAATCGAGTTGATAATATTGCAGATACAAAATTTAGTATCACCACGAATATGTTTTAAATTCAAATTGAAAGCGTAAAATCACGAGAAGAAACGTATTGTGACGGTGAACCTACGGAGTCAATCCGTGCTTTATTTCACGAGAAGAAGCGTATTGTAACGGTGAACCCACGGAGTTAATCCGTGCTTTATTATTACTAGCACAAAAGCCCGTGCCTTGCAACGGGAAAGAAAATTGATGCATTGATTTGAGAAAAAGGCTAGTTTCGCCATTCACCAAAATGCCCATCAACGCGGCATACGGGTCATGCATGTACGCTTTTATCATGTCATCATTTCCTTTAATTAGAGCCATACATGTATCTTTTTCTCATTTAATTTAATTAGAGCCAATCACACCATGCCCAGCCCATAAATCCTTCTAATTAGAGCCAATACAACATGGTTGCATCGTCCATATCCCCTTCATTATGGAGTTTTCTCTCCTTTTGGTATGCTGTTTCCTCTCTTTCTTGATTTTGAAGATGACTTGCTGATATAAGTTGAATCTACTACAACTCACGTGTGTATATAAGTTGGTGAAATTTGATCTAAAGGAGCGAGGTAGGACTAATATTGATTGAATCAGTTCTTTACTGCAATCCGATTATAGGCCGGCTGGCTATAACCTTCGTGGCCCAACCTAGAGGTTAGGGGTTCGATACCCAGTTAAAACATATATTTTTTACCTTTTTTCATGAAAGTGGCAGGAGCAGGCCCATCAAAGGAAGGTCGATGCCCAGCCAGTTGGGCCGTTGCACCTTCCGACTATGTTCTCCCATCGCATGAAAACACGGCCAGAAATTCACGTGAATAGTACCACCTCATTAGATTAAAAAAAGTCCAAATAACAAAATCACGTAGGCGGGACGAAACCAAGAATACCACCTTGCTTTATTAGTAGGTATAGATATAGATTTATTATTATTATTTTTATTATTACTAGCAAAAGGGCCCGTGCGTTGCAACGGGAGAAAAAAATTCATAATTTCAAATGGTCATGATCATATTTCGTTGCATCACCGAGATACAATATCTCTCTCAATTTCTCGAAATCATGAACATTTTGAAATTATGAACAATTTGTTAAACTCATGCACATATTTGAAATCGCAAACAACATACTATTACAAATTTCTGAACATTTCTACAATCAAGAACATTTTTTCAATTTATGAATATTTTTTGCTATTTACAAACATTTTTTAGAAATTGTGAACATTTTTAAGCAATTTTCCTGAACTGGCAAACATTCTATATTCGATGAAAATATTTAGAAATTGGGTGGAATAGTTATTGAATTTGACGAACTTTTTTTGATTTAGCGAACATTTTTGGAAATGCCCGTGCCTTGCAACGGAAAAAAACTATCAAGTTATACATGTGTGGTAGATATAAAAAAGTATGAATCAAATTCACAAAGTATATACAAATCATGTCATGATGCGATAAGACACTTTTAAAATGTAATTTCAAAAAAGAACAATATGATGCTCATCAAGACTTGATTTTTTAAGGCGTCACAACAAAATATTTTGTGGCTGAGCAAACTGCATTGACGGATCCTGCCTGAGCTATACTGATAAATAAAGTGTCTCGTCTGGACTTAGCGTAGCGGTGTTTACCATAACCACTATTGTGATATGAAAATAAGCATAACTGTGTATGGAAGCAAAATAGACATTTAGTCATTTTAATATAGCTTACAAAAACAAACCCTTAGAAAGTTATGTCAATTTTGTTGGGTTCAGCGTTGTACAAAACACGGAAACCTTTTTTACCCAACGCGAAGGACTAAATAAAATCATAAAACGAGCAATATAGATCTCCTAATAAAACCTTTATGGAACCTACAATTAGTTTTGTTCATTATTTACGGATGTGTTTTAATTTTTGTGAACATTTTCTAAAAGCTGATGGACATGATTTTTAAATTCCTGAATATGCTTTGAATATTGGCTCATTTAAAAAAATCATGAACATTTTTTATTTCATGAAATCATTAGAAATCGTGATTTGTTTATAATTTGTGAGCAATTTTTTAAGTCATGAACATTTTTTGATTTTTAGAATATTTTTTAAATTCACAAACAGTTTACCATTTTCCTACTTTTTTTCAGAACTCGCAATTGTTTGATATTTTGGAAATCCAAAATTAATTTTGAGATAAAAAACCAAAACAGAAATAAAAAAGTAAAAAAGAAATAAAAAATAGGGGGCGCCATCAATCCGAAATTTATTTTTAGGGAAAAAACAAAATAGAAATAAAAAAAAGATATAGAAAACAGGGGGCGCCACGACCCGCACATGGGCTGGCCCATTACTGCGCTTGGTAAAAAGAAAGAAAAAAAGCATGAGAACCAAGGATCGAACCCTGGTCTCCTGTGTGGAGCATCGTTGCCTCAGGCATCGCGCTGCTCATGCATTGGTGTTATTATATCGTATCCACCTTTAATAACAGAACCCTGGAGCGATATTAGAAATTAAAAACGAATCGTTTTTGCCACTTACGGGTGGCATTGGTGGGTAATTATTGCCAACTTCAAGGGCACTTTTAATGACGGACGACCAGAAGCGATGCGTGCTTTATTAGTAGGGAAAGAAAAGATTATTAGGGAAAGATATATATATATAATATAATAATAATAATTAGGGATAGATATATATATACATGAAACGCAGGAAGACATGCACTCGTATCGTACGTTTGCACGGGCGGCGCCCAGGTAGGAGACAGTGATATCCAGCGAGACCCCCGTCAACGGCGAGCCGCCGGCGAAGATCACCGCAGACCCCACCAGGTCCACCGCGCCTCCATGCATGCGGTTGCTGGCGCTCTTCGGTTGTGCCGGACATGCGCACACAGGCATACACATGTTCAGTTCAACGCTCCTAACATACAGTACTGCCGTGAGCACGGCCGGAATGGTCCGCTACGTACGTACCGTCGTGAGGCGAGGAGGGACGGGATCGATGGCCTCCACGCGGAGGCCGGCTACGGTGAAGGCGTCGTACAGCCGGTGGCCCAAGGAACGGTTGTGCCACCTCTCCATGGCTTCGTCGACATCCTTGCTGTTGCTGCCGCCTTCGAGCTTCGCCATCTGCAGGCTCTCTCGGTCTATCCTCGTATACCATGCATGTATACGTGGATATAAAAACCAAAGCTATGCCAAGGTGACAAAAAAGAAAATAAATACAAAGCGATTATTCCCAATCAACAGACTACGACGAAGAGATTTTTCAACAACAACACCTTTAAAAAGGAGGCGGTGCTCAAGCGCTGTCTTCACCTGAGGAACCAGTCCGAACAAAGTAATAACGTAAAAACATCTCCATTTCTGAGTAAAACAAATTCAGATTAGACCAAGGCTTTCACCTCGAAGATCGAGACCGGGTGTTCAAGTAACACCACCATCGAAGTCACTCAAATTTTGTTGTCAACACATTTACGTGATCCCAACAGCTACATGCGATCTCCGGCACCGCCGCTGCACAATCCCTCTACCTCAAGTCATCATCCATAGTTTGCATTTCGCTGCTGAAGTCAACCATCGAATCTGCAGAGACAACCCTCAGAAAGACTCTTCGGTGGCCACTGCAATCCGCATCGAGGCCGCCGCAACAGGCCGGAATGGTCAGCACAAAGACCAAGACCGCTAGTGGAGCACACCAGCACTGACTACAACCTCACCGGAGAGAGCCCTGCCAAGTCCAATGGCCAAGGGGCTTACATGGCCGGAACTGGAGCATGAAAGGCAAACCCCTCACCAATGCACACAGAGCGCAACCGGACCTAGATCAGGAGTGCACGACCGCTAGATCGGTGCCAACATTTGTAGCTTCAAAATAACATTATATAGCTTCAAAATATTACCGCCTTAATATTTAAGGTAGTAGTGCAACATTTATAAAAGATACATGTTAAACAATAATTACTATAAGAAGAAGTCGTGCATGTGAGGATGTAAGCAGAGAGATGCTATACGTACGACAGAAATCCATATGATTTTTGTACGATCAGACTCATCTGGTGGTGTGGGCCCAAACCTCGGGAAACGTGACTGTGTCTTGTCGTATGAAATCGTACGAAAAGTGATCGTACACAAGGCAGTTTCGATGTTAGAAAAGAAAAATTGACACGAAAACATGTTGGTCTTATTAATATATGCTCTCTCTATTCCATATTAATTGTCCCTCAAATAGAGGTATCTAACACAGAAATATGTCTGGATACATCCGGTTGAGCGACAATTAATATGAGACAAAGTGAGTACATCCTAATAAATAACATGCTACATCAAGAAATCATCATCTTAAAATATTATATGGCTAGAGAGGTGGTATAGTCAGGTAAGTAAATGATGTAGATAATATTGTAGCAAAATATGATGTAGAGGCAAGTGCAAACCGCATCATGATCGACAAGTGCACACGGCATGCATGATGCAGAGCAAGTGTAGCAAACACTAATCAGCCAATCTTGGACTTCCTTTCCCCACGAATTGATGGACGACATGAAACATGCAGCAAGCCAAGATAACGGTGGGTACGTCTATTCAATAGGTTCTATATTTCCTTTCTACCTTTCAAAACTCAAAACTAAAATACTTTTGCGTTGGATCTTTTGCAGCCATTCATGTCCACAGTTATACGGTCACTGTGGATTCAAATATTTTGAAAGAACGCTTGAGCAATGCATCTCAATCTTTGTTATTGTTCCATAGCAATTACCATACTTCTCAAAATAGTGCAACCAACAATATATAGCTTCAAAATACGACCGTCTTAATGTAGTGCAATATTTGTAAAATATATACTAAAGTAGTAATTACTGTAAGGGGAAATCTTGTGCGTAATTAAATAAAAGACAACACCTTTCGAACATGAAACCATGTAGGTCTTATTCATACATGTTAATACATAAAATGCTACATGCACAAAATGTTATTTTATAATTTTATATGGATAGAGAGGTGGTAGTATAGTAAGTAAATGTTGTTGAAAATATCATGGCAAATGTAGCAATGGTGCAAACGAAATATGCATTGTGCAGTGTCAGTGTAGCAAAGAAAATTCAGCCTATTGTTCGTTTCCTTCCCCTGGATCGTGTGTATTGACGGACCACATGAACATGCCCCAGACTAAGACAATGGTGGGTATGTCCACTGAATAGGTTTTAGAATGATTTTGTTGTTTTCCTTATGACTTTTTTGTGACTGCTGGAAGCTATCTTATCAATTCTATTCAATTATTGTTTTAAAGGTACTATTGTGCCCCTTTTTTTTTGCGAAGGTACTATCTTCAGACCTCAGGGCCGCCCTGAGGTACTATGGTGTCGCCATTGAATCCTTGAATCGATCTAAAGAACCTGACACCAAATATCGATGTTTTATACGCATGGCGAGAAAACCTAACCTCGCTGCCCCAAGGAGATGGCAGGAATCTACGCCGGAGCTCTGTCTAATCCGTCCCAGCGGACAAACTTGAGGCAGATTGGAGCCCAGAACACTGACTCGAAGAAGGAGCGCAACCATCCGTCCAAACACCTCACATGCGAGGACTAAAACCCTACCTATCTACTAGCGGTAACTTATATATGTTACTATTCTAAGTTACTCCTCATTATGACTAGCCTAATAGAAGCTGTTCTAGCGACAATGCAGACGAAATGTATGGTGCATAGTCAACATCGCAAACACTATTCAGCCTACTGTTAGATTCTTCTCCCCTGCACCACTTCTTTTGCTGGCCCCGTGAACATTTCGTAGATAGGACACTCAAACCTGCACTGCAGGCTAAGACAATAGTGATCAGGTTTGCTAAATAGATTTTGTATTTATTTTTCCCCTCTAGATATCAAATTTAAGAAAAAAAATCATGCTGAATCTTCTGATCCATTCACATCTATAATTTTGAGGGCCACAGTGGCTTCAAATTCTGCAGTTACTAAAAGTCTAAAATTCATGCTGAAATCCTATTTGAGCAATGCCTCTCAGTCGTTGTTATTGTTCCACAACAATTACTCTCTCCGTCCCATAATATAAGAGTGTTCTTGACACTAGCGTAGTGTCAAAAACGTTTTTATATTATGAGACGGTGGGAGTGCTGTATTTCTTGAAATGACGTTACCAATAGTATATAGCTTGAAAATGCTAGCACCAGGATTAGAATAGTTATTTGGATCACGATCAGCCCTATATAGAGGCGATCAGTTGTTCCCGAACTCCTTAACCGATGGTGACAAAAGGAAAAAAACCGATCGCACCAGCTCCCTCCCAATCCCCCAATCCCACCAGCTTCTCTGAACTTCTCGATCCACCAGCTCCCTCCCAATCCCCCGATCCTCGACCCCCGCTGCACCCCAGCCCCCCGCGCCGCCGCGCGTTCTCCCAGACCACCTCAGTCGAGTTTCCCCGCCACCACCGTCCCACACACCCCACGGGCCCCGCATCGCCGGACCCCGCGCGCTGCAGGAGATCCCCCACGCAGTCCTCGGTCGCGCGCCCTCCTCGGATCATCCCTTCGCCGTGCGCCTCCTCGGATTCTCCTGCCGTCGCGTGCCCTCCCCGGAACCCCACGTGCCCCGCCAGATCCCGCCGTCCCTCCACGCTGCGGCTGCCGCACGTCTCCACCCCGCGTCGCCTGGTGGAGACAAGATTTGGGGCGGTGCATGGCCACCGCGCGCTTCCGTCGGGCCCTGCCACCTCAGCCTCCTCCCAGTGGTGCTCCTTCGCCGACGGAGCGCCCTGGATCCGGTGACGAGCTCGTGGCCCACACACCGCTGCAGGGTACCTCCTACCCCTAACGCCCGACACCTTGTTGCACATTGCATTCTCTCTCCCCTGTGGCCGCATCTGGTCTTCTTGAGTCACATGCCAGCTCCTGCACTATTGCTGACCCATCGAAGTTTTTGCGTTGCTGCAGCATGGTGGAGAGGGTTCACCGCCTACCCGTGCTTCTCTCTCCCCTCACCTCATTCCCCTATCCTCAAGAGAGGCGCAACGATAGAGGGATCGATGTTGAACAAATCCCGCTGTATGCCAAGTTCATCCAGAGCGACTACTGCAGTTCGCCCTACTTGACAAGGGCGTTTAAAAGCAGATGATGCCCTATAGTAAATGATTTCTTTGTTGTTATACTCCATCGGTACTATCTTGAATCTCAACAATTTCATACAAATGGTCATTTTGCAAGTTACTGAGCATGTCGTTCTCTTCTTGTGCCCATGATGCAACCCCTGTATTTTTTGGATGGGTTTGGTGATGTAGCTGGCTTTGGATGCAGCAACACAGCCTATGGGTACAGTTGGTGATGCAGCTATGGATATTGTGCATGATGCTGCTACTATGTGCAATAGGGGATTTGCTTTGATTTAAAAAAATGTATTTGGATGAGTTCCCCCCAAAGGAAGAGTTCCCACAAAAAAGAATGTTTGGCAGGTCAGATACAAAAACGACTGAAGGTCAAAATGATAGTAGAGTGTGATACAAAAAAAGGAGAACTTTGTAATAAAAATATTAGTTGAACCAGAAAAGAAGATAGCAGTGAAAGTATGTGTGTGATGCAAGCAGAGTACTAGTTGTACATGAAGTTCAATGAAAATCCCATGTGTGCGCCCCACGGCTATCCCAGGGACATGCCACAACAACCAATAGAGCTCCATCGTGACGCTCACTCTAGAATTTGTGTTACACTTGAAGTTCAATACAGGAAGTATGTGTGTCTCATAAGTTCAGCAATTTCTAAAAAAATCCTTGAAGTTCAAATTTGAATAATAGGGCGGTCCAATGTATATTACAAACGTGTGATTTTCCCTGTTACTATAGAATAAACCAAGAATTTCGAAAATAAAAAATCGAGCATTTTGAAAAGTTTATAAAAAATGCCATTTTCTACATTTTACTAAACAATTGGAGAAGTCCAAATTTAAATAACATAGAAGTTCAAAATGTTTATTCCAAAACCAAGAATGTCAAATTAAAAAAAATGAGTGGTTTAAAAAGTTTGTAAACATGGATTTGCCCCATTTTTTAAGATCTGGAAGTTCAAATTTAAAGAAGTGAGTGGTTCAATGCTTATTACATAACTAGGACTTTTCCCTTTACTAGTGAATAACACCAAGAAGTACTAATTAAAAAAAATAAAGTTGTTTGATGTTTATAAAAATATTAGATTTCCCCCGATACTAAAGATTAAAATGAGAAGTTCAATTTAAAAAAACAGAGTAGTTCAGTGCATATTAAAACATAAATTTTGGCTCTAATTTATGTTTTTGCGAAGGTAAAAATGTTGTGTTCGAGAAGGTCGAGTGTGTTATCTCAGCAAGCTCAAATAAAAATTAAACATGCAAGGTAAAACATCTGAGAGTTGCGATTTTTTAGAACTTCAAGTGACAAACAAATTTGACAAGAGCACAAAACAAAATTTAAGTCTAGAAAAACCACTTCAAAAAGAACGCAAAAGAATGTTCTCTTTGTTATCGATTGCAAAATGAAAAATTAATGAAAGGGGTAATGCAGTTTATGCATTTTCTAAAAGAACTAAGAAGTTCAAATTTTAAAAAATGACTTTCATTGTTTCTAAAATTAAAAAAACTCTGGAAGTTGAAATTGAAATAATGGACAATTCAATATTTATTACAAAACTATGAAATTGTCTTTACTGAAATAAATAAATCAAGAAGTACAAATTACAAAAATAGAGAAGTTTCATATTTATGACAAAACTCAGATTTTCCTTGTTACTAAAAAATAAAATGAAGAAGTTCAAATTAAAAAAAAGGAGAAGTTCGATGGATATAGAAAAACTCAAACTCTTTCCGTTTCTTGGAAAAATAAAAGAATGAAATATAATTTTAAAAAATGTTTGATGCTTACTTAAAAACATATTTTTTTTAAGAATAAGACTAAGAAGTTCAAATTAAAATAAAAGAGAAGTCCAAAGATTATGAAAAACTCAGATTTTCGCGTTACCAAAGTATAAAACGAAGAAGTTCAAATTAAAAAAAGGACCAACTAAAAAAGTTTAAAAATAGATTTTCTCCATTTCTAAAAAAACTAGAAGTTCAAACAAAAATAATGAAGTGGTTCGATGTTTAATTAGAAACTAAGATTTTACCATTATTAAAATAGTCAAATATCCCATGGTATTGAAGAATCAACCGTGAAGTTCAAATTTCATAAAAAAAGATTAAGAAATAAAACCGGGAAGTCCATATTAAAATGATAGAGAAGTTCGATGATTATAGAAAACTCATATTTTCCTCGTTATTAAATAATAGAAACAAGAAGTTTGAAAATAAAATAACAAGAAGTTCAACTTTTAAAAATAGAGCGCTTCAAAATTTCGTAAAAAGATTAAGAAATAAAACCAGGAAGTCCATATTAAAAAGATGGATAAGTACGATGATTATAGAAAAACTCAAATTTTCCTCGTTATTAAACAATGGAAACAAGAAGTTCAAAAATAAATAACAAGAAGTTCAAAATTTCATAAAAAAGATTAAGAAAATCAGATTGAAATTCATAAAAAAACTCATATATTTTCATGTATCCGAGAGAAGATCGGATTGATAACTGCCAGAAGTTCACGTACTACACGGTGTGCATTTTGTATTAAAAAGAATAAGAAAAGTAAAGACTAAAAGTTTGTTGATATAAGTGCAAGTCCTCCATCGAAGAAATTTTAAAAAATATTGTGAGAGAGGTTTATACAAAATAAATACCATTTGTGTAAAACTTGATGAATGGATGAGAAAATTACAAATGAAAAATACGTCACAGAAGTTCAACGTAAAAACAACATGAAGTTCACCTACTACACTGAATGAATATGAGATGAAAAACTTTTAAAATCGTTGCGAGTATGAAAAAATGATCAACACAGGAAAGTTGCGTGTTTACAACAGTTTTCCACTGGTATATCACTTCATCAATTCCGGTGAGTGGATGGAGAGCTACGAGCAGTGGACGGAGAGCTACGAGCAAACAAAACACGTGAAAAACAGAGTGAAGTTCAAGTAGACATGCCGAGAAGTTCAGGTTCTTCACGCGGTGCATTTTCAAAGAATCTGTTTCGCGATAAAGGCAGAACGAATGATCTCGCCATTTTTGAAATTACTTGAAAACGGTCAGGATTCAGAGAAAACCATCAACATGAAAAAGTTTCGCATTTTTCGTAGCGTTTCAGCGGTATATATTATTTGCCCCATTCCGATAAAGTTTGTAGAAATTATGGCAAAAATACGTTTTTAACCATTTTCAAAACTGACATAAAACCGTAATGAATTAGGAGAAACAATATATACAAAAAAGTTTCGCATTTCTTCAAGCTCTCCAACGTCATATCATTTGCTGCATTTGGACGTACGGTTAAAAAATTAGCTCGAAAATACGAACTCGGTGGAACTTTTACCGTTTTCTAAATTACTTTTAAACCATTCAAAATTAGAAAAAACTTTTAACATAAAAAAGTAGCGCATTTTCATAAGCTTTCCAACGCCATATTATTTGCCTCAATTGGATTAGCCGTTTAGAAATGGCATCGAAAATATGAACTCGGGTGTTCAGTTTGTGAAATTTTATGATTTTCTGAATTACTATTTAACCATGGGGAATTAGAGAAAACTTTCAACATGTGGAAGGAGCGGTTTTGCAGCAGCTTTCCAACCCCATATTATTTGCCTCATCCCGATAAATGGTTTAAAAATGCGATAGAAAATACGATTCACATTTTTTATATGAAGAAAAAAACGGTTTTCAAAACTGCTCTTAAACTGCTTACATTTTGCCAAAAATTTAACTTGGGTCATGATACTGATGTCCATAGCTATCCAACGGTATATCGCAAGCCCCATTTGGACACCTTTTAGCTGAAGTTCAACCTAGTAGTCGGGGAAGGTCAGGCACGTTACTCGAGAAGTTCATGTTGTGATCAAAATATTATTCTGATCCCGTGATCAGAATAGTGTTTATGTGTGTATATATATATAGGGTGGGTCTATTATGATAACACCCCTTAAGACCTTATTCTGCACACCAAAACGCCTTATTCTTTACACCACCAAGATCGCGCCGCCGCCCCTCCCCTCCCGGCCTTCTACCACGGCAGCGGCCTGGGCGAGCCGCCGCCCCTCCCCTCCCGGCCTTCTACCGCAGCAGCGGCCGTGGGCGAGCCGCCGCCCCTCCCCTCCCGGCCTTCTTCCGCGGCGGTGGCCTGGGAGCAATGCCGCCCCTCCCCTCCCCACTTTCTCCCGCGGCGGCGGCCTGGGAGCGACGCCGCCCTTCCCCTCCCGGCCTTCTTCCGCGGCAGCGACCGACATTGACGCCTCCCCTCCCCTCCCGGCCTTCCTCCGCGGCAGCGGCCAGGTAGCGACGCCGCCCGTCGCCTCTCGACATTCTTCCGCGGCAGGCACCGAGCAACACCAGCCTATCGGCCTTCTTCCACGGCAGCAGCTCGGTAGCGCCGCCACCGAACTCCTCCGGGCCTGCAATTAGCTGTACTTCATCAGATGTGGATTGGTGCTGCCTCAACATCAAACCAATTCGATCAAGGAGGAGTGTGCGCAAGGTTGCATCATCCACGGTAGCTTCTTGGAATAAGTATGCATCGACCTTCAGAGCAAATCCTCCTTCCCCGTTCACCTTGAGCAACGTCCAGACCGCCCATGAACTTTTGAAGGGCAAGTGGACTGCACGGGAGAACGTGAAAGTTGTGCAGGCGGACGAGAAGGGAACTTCCTCCTGTAAACGCAAGGAATCACTGCATCACGAGGTAAGCAGTACACTTCCTCAACCATCTCAGTGTAGTTATCATAGACAAAGTAGTACAAGCAGTACAGCGCGTGATTATGCAGTACAAAACCTATGTAGTGTGGTTGCTTTAGTTTGTTGTGGGGGAAAATGCAGTACGCTTGTATAGGTTCATTACAAATAATGATGCAGTGCGGTTGCTTCAGTTCACCTTGTGGGGTGATGCAGTTCGCATGATTCAGTTCATTTAACCCGACAATGCAACTCGGTCATTTTGTGTGCAGGAGATGACGTTCAGCAGATACAAAATGCCGCGCATAATTGACAGCACTGAGAACAACAACTTTTAGAAGAGCGGATATTCTTCTGAAAGAGATACTGGCTGGGTTACCCCTGAGATTCCTCGTGGATTCTTGACGACGACAAACAGGGTGCAGTACTCTCCACAAGAAGATTTTTCACGTGACGAAGATGTAGTTGAAGATGACGATGATGTCACATTCGTCTGGGAAGGCACTCACCAATGCGATGATGAAGACGATGACGATGAAGATGAGCCGAAAACAGTTCTCAACCCAGAGTATAAGCACGAGTTCACTATGTTTGGACAGCATGTCCGAACAGACAATGATGATGCAGTTGAACATGATGTTGTAGCAGATGATGATTATGTCTATGATGATGTGCCACTGCTCCAAAATTTTCAAACCAATCCACCGAGACATCGTCACAACACTGGATTACCACCACGTCCACCTGCCGCACCCCAAAACAGAGCTCAGCGTCCACCTACTACACCAAAAAACAGAGCTCCAACCAGACCTGCTGCATCAACTTCGACGCTGCGGCCACCAAGGGTGCCTCGGTCAAAAGTAAACAACAGGTACAAATCCTCCTCACTGTTACCGCCGCGAGATCCTCAACTACACACATCTGCTATAACCCCGCCATGTCCAATACAACCCGACGAGCTGCAAACACCATCAGGCGAACGACTCTACACACATGTAAGTTTATGGTCTGAAAAAAATAGTTGCAGTCCATTCAGATAACATTGCAGTGCACACTGATATTTCTTGTGAGCTTTGGCTAGGAACATTGCAAATGCTTTATTAAACTCGTATGCACTCCTCGTATTCAAAAAACAGAACAGAATAAATTTTCTCATATAGCATTTCAATTAATGCAAGATAAAAACATGCCGCTGAACCTCGTACCTGTTGCTGGAATGAAATTCACCACGTATGACAAGGCATGGGACTTTTACAACAATTATGCAAGATGTGCAGGGTTTGGTATATGCAAGGGGGCAAAACACAAGACAAATGCCTACATTGTCTGCTCAAGAGAAGGGGTCCACAAGAAGGCCGTGTCAGATTATAACCGGGTACGTCAGAAGACATGAAAAAGGATTGGCTGCAATGCAAAGATTAGAGTCAAAAAAGGAAGGATGGCAAATTTGTGATAGAAATGGTTCAACTCAACCACAATCACAAGATGCTGGAAAGCCACGGGATGCTTTTGCACATGCGATCGCACAAAAAAGACGATCCTTTGATAGACCACTTAGTGAAAGACATGCAACTGGAGAACCACACACACGCTTAGATGATGTCGACGCTGTCGCGTATGTCTGGTGGTCTGCAGTACATGGGACATACTAGCCGCGACTGGGTAAACATGTAAGCACGTAACAGAGCATATCTCCTGAGCATTCTGTCTGTAATTATTCCCTGTTTGGTGAGATAAGTTTGCATTGTCTCTGAAAATGCAGGAAATAGAAGTTTGCCAGAGAAGAGTCTGAAGATGATGTCAAGAAACTTCTGAATTTCTTCGAGAAAATGCAAAAGATAAACCCAGAGTTCTTCTATGATTATGACGTTGATGCAGATAACCGTGTAAGAAACATCTTTTGGGCGAACGCAAGTTGCAGAGGATCGTATGAAGATTTTGGAGACTGCGTTACATTTGACACGATGTATAAAACTAACAAATTCCACATGCCGCTGAGAGTGTTTGTGGGGGTGAACCATCATCTACAGAGCACCATATTTGCTGTTGCACTCGTGCGAGATGAAACAATACCATCATTTGAGTGGGTTTTCAAAACCTTTCTGAGGTGTATGAACAACAAGCCGCCAATCTGCATGCTCACATGTACAAAAAATAAAAAACACCTGCATTCTTACGTTTTGTTTTGTTTTGTTTTGTGCACTTATATTTCTTCCATCTATCTCGCAAACACACAAACAACTTAATAAAAAAACATTGTTAGTCTCTTCTCAGACTAGTGTTCTTCGATGAAGGTAGCATTAAAAACTGTCCTCCCACAAACTCTGCATAAGCTGTGTCGGTGGCATATCATGAAGAAGTACAAGGACCACCTTGCCTTGCTGTATAAGGCGCACGAGAAGCTCAAGGACGAACTCAATGCAGTGCTGAACCACCCACTAATGTCGTCAGAATTTGAACGAGCATGGAAAAACCTCATTCAGAGGTACAACTTGCAAGATGACGAAGTGATGAATTCACTGTGGGATGACAGGCACGAGTGGATCTCAGCTTACTACAAGGAAATTTTTTGTGCTCGGATGACTTCCACACAGAGAAGCGAGAGCATGAACCGCATACTGAAGAAAAATTTTGTCAGGGAGAAGCATGATCTCCATCTGTTTGCTCAGCAGGTGGACAAGTGCATTCAGACCAGGAAGGCCTTCGAGCACGCAGGGATAGTACCAAATGAGGTAAACAAAATGTCAATCGAAAACTGCTTAAAAAATATGACTACAAAAACAAACAATTTTTTCATATCTCTGGATCGTAACAGTGCATTTGTGATCATGCAGCCAGAGGTAAAAACAACAACAAAGTTTGGCTTCGTAGTTCAGCTATCAAAAGTGTATACAAGGGCAGTGTTTGCAGATTTCAAAGAAACACTCTACCGTAGCACTGCATTCAGAGCAGAACGGTGCCCTGAGAACCCGACAAAGTATCTCGTACACCACTACAACAGATCGGATGCATTTGACTGGGCAAGACATAATTTCCAAGTGGTCGCCGATGAAGAGAAAGGTGTCTACGAATGTGAGTGCAAACTCTGGACACACACAGGTGAGACTCCTAGCAAAAAAAATTCTAGATTCTCATAGTCATGCACGAAAGCTAACTTACTGGACTTTAAAAGTACATATGCATGTGTAATTCACAAAACTAAATGAAGTTCACTTCTTTAAAAAATGAACAAATAATGAAAAAAAATATATGTTTACTAATTTCATGCAGTTCACTTATAGAACAAAAAAATCATGTGTTTGTTTGCAGGCCTCTTCTGCGTCCATGTCTTATGCATGCTTTCTCATTTGAGAGTACTCAACATTCCTGAGGTGTACATCATGAAAAGATACACCCATAACGCAAGATCAGATGCAACGTTTGACAGAAGAGACTACGAACAAACAGCACCAGATGGAACCTCGCTTTTTTGCCGTAGAAAATTGCTGACAGAAACAGCAATGGACCTTGCAAACAGAGCGACAAGGTCCGACGCTGGGTGCCACAGAGTGTTGTCTGGTATGAGGGCACTGATACAGGAAGTTGACGTGCTCAACGAAGAAGAAGAAGAAGCAGCAAAACTAAAGAAGGAGAGAAATCCCAGCATGACAATAATGCCGAGCAAGTAGAAAATACTAAACACATCGGAACTGGTGCTATCAAAAAAGAAACAATTCTTCCACCTCCTGTTTCAAACACAAGAGGAAGGAACAAAGGGGGAGATGCAACCCAGAAAAAGGTGGCATGCAAGGAGAAAAATGATGACAAAAACAGTAAGCCACAACCTGAGCTGGACAGTGATGGTCACCCACTGGGAATAAGAAGGTGCAAGACATGTAATGAAATCAGCGGCCACAATTCCAGGACGTGTACAAAAAGAAATGAACAAGAAAAACGAGGACATGGCGATGCACAACAAAACAGAAATTCCACTCACAACACTAAGAAATGGACGAAACCGAGACATTGTAGCATCTGCAAAAAGAGAAAGAGACACAATTCAAGAACCTGCCCCAAAAGAAAAAGAAAAAGATCAGAAAATGAGGAAGACGAAGAAGGTGAGATCAAAGAAGAAGATGATGACAGAACTGAAGAAGAAATGGCTTATGAAGAAGCAGATGGAGAAAAGGAGGAAGAAGAAGAGAGTGAAGAGGACGAAGAACGTGAAGAAACTGAAGAAATAGTGGCGTATGAAGAAACATATGATGAAGATGATAAAGAGGAAGAAGAGAGTGAAGAGACTGAAGAGAGTGAAGAGGACGAAGAACATGAAGAAATAGTGTCAACAAGACCACCACAAGGAAATGCTGCTATACAGAAAAAACCGAGAACAACACCACTTTCAAAAAACAAGGTAGGAGCAAAGAAGGATGCAGTTCACAACACTGGAAAACGAAAACCACCATCAACCAGCACGTGGGGATCAAAGAAGGATGCAGTTCACAGCACTGGAAAACCAAAGCAGCCATCAACCAGCACGCGGGGAGCAAAGAAGGATGCAGTCCACAACGCTGGAAAACCAAAGAAGCCATCAACCAGCACGCGGGGGGCTACAAACACAAAGGTGCAGAGACAAGAACTAGCAACACCGCCATGGAAAACAAAAGAAAGTGCGACGTTAGACACGCTCCAGTCACCGCGCAGAAGCAGCAGGTTAACGACCAAATATATGAACAGACAATAAATTAATCGTATGCATAGCAGTTTGCTTATCTCTATGACTTATGTATCAGTTTAAATTTTGTGTAAACACAAATTTCTCATTGACTATGAGTTATTCAACTAAACCATGTAAAAGAGAAAATGGTATATAGAGTATACCATATATATATAGCAGTCTTGAGTAAAACATTGACACATTTTGATTCAAAAACCATGTAAAAAATGTTGTTAGCTCGCTGCAGTCCAACGAGTAGTACATATAAAACGCATTTCAATATGCAGTATGGAACTTGAAAATATGCAGTACGCTTCGAACTATCATGCAATACTATAGACTAACTACATGTAGTACACACCATACAAATTGGGAAAAAATGTGGAAACATGTAGTGCTCAGCTAACATATAAGGAGTTCGCATATTGTAACCATGTAAACACAAATTTCTGACTGAATAATAATTGAAGTGGTTCAGATCACGAAAGTGCTTGTTACAAAACACATCAAAAAAGATGAAGCGTTCAACAGGCAAAAGTACTTATTACAAATCAACCTCATAACCTTAGCCAATCACGTCAAACGTGATTCTAACCGTACGATCCTCGAGTTTAAAGAAGTTGAGGACAACAACTTGCTCAGACTTCAGGCCACTATCAATGACAAATTCCTTCCACCCTTTGTGCAGACACAGCCGCCCGTCAACGCCTACAGTGTACTTGGCTGGTTGAAGGTATCCATTACCAAGAACAACTTGAAGAATTCCTTTCTTCTTGAGCCGGACATACCTAACAACTCGTTTAGGAATTTTGTGTAAAAAATAATAAAATTGTTTGAGAACGAAACTAGCAGCACAATTCTCATACTGTGCACAGAGATAGATGAAGTGCACAACAGTCCAACGAGTAGTACATATAAAATGCATTTCAATATGCAGTATGGAACTTGCAAATATGCAGTACGCTTCGAACTATCATGCAGTACTATAGACTAGCTACATGTAGTACACACCAAAAAAATTGGGAAAAAATGTGGAAATATGTAGTGCTCAGCTAATATATAAGCAGTTCACATATTGTAACCATGTAAACTAAAACATAAGCTACATGCACACAAGCATAAAAATAAAAACAAGAAATAAGAACACATTGCAGTACACTTCAAAAAACAAAGAAAAAAGTGCGTTCCTAAAATATTGCAAGTTCAGAATGCAATGGAATTATACAAGAAAAAACACAAAGAAAAAATCATATCTAACGAATCATACCATCTTGTAGTGAGTCTCCACATCTGTTGGCGTAAGCTGATGGACAAAAGGACTCGTACAGCCAAGGCCATGCCGAATCAAGGCAGAATAGAACGCAGAAACGTTGATCTGGCCCATGTCCAATCCTTCCGTGAATACTGTACCATATGCAAGCTGCCCGGCTCGCCCAGTTCGGCACAACACCTTCCCACCATGACGAGCACGACGGGCCTGCGAGCAAGCTGAACAATTGCAGTGCGTCGGCACAACACAACCATGGCCGCAGTAGAAGAGATACGCATAGGGGCCTGGAGCCATTGCAACAAAAATCTAGAAAAGCAAAAAAATAATAATAGGCTGGAGAAAGGAGAGAACTTGCGGCTAGCGCAGAAATGAAATGCCAAGGAAGGGTATAAGTTAGCCTTCATATATAAGAGGAATGCAAAAAGGTCAAAACTGAAAATTAAAGGGGACTTAATGGAAATTATGTTCCCAAGAATAAAGGACAATCAATAAAGGCTTATGTTACCAAAGAAAAAGGAACGAAAAAAGAAGGTGTACTTTGACTGCAGCAATTCCCACGAACAAAACCGCAGATCATTAAAAAATAATACTCTGAAAAATTATAATCCACACACCATCTTATGTGTGTAGTTCTCCAAATTCGTACCAGGAAGTTCACTATATGTGTGGATGAAGTGCAGTACATGATAAAAAAAGCAAAAGAGAAGCACTTTCGCAGCATTGGCATAGCCAGTCACAACTTTTTGGCAAAAGAAGGATGCACGCAGTGCAAAATGTGTACACCTGTGGCACAGAACTATGACGAATGCAGTGCGCATAGGAGCACAAAAGCAGTGCACACCCGTACACTAAGAAAAAAGGATACGAAAGAGGAAAAACAATAAAGAAAAATGATACCGATGCAGTGCACAAAAATGTAGCCCAGAAAATGTGCAGTACGGTATGCGTGCACATGCAGTACTGAAACTAAATCAATGCAGTGCACGCATGATTTACTAAAAAAAGCAGTGCACGCCCCAACGTTGAAAAAGTAACAAAGGAAAAAAATTGACCACCCAGGTGCTACCGGACCCAACCAGTCTCGTAATAGGTCTGCACCCACAGAAGGGGAGTCGTTCTGAGCCACAGCGAATGGGGCCGGTTGCACATGGGCCCACAGATCATAGAGCATATAGCTAAGAGTGTCGTGTATAAGCGCCCAGATAAGTATACGGAGGAGTTCGAGAAGTATGCCTCGCCAGCGCTTATAAACAGGTCGGGCGCGCCTTCCGCGGGCGAGGTGGGACTAAACATTAGGACGCACACACAGCAAAACGGGAACCAAGCCGTGCTCACAGGCCGACTTGGACCCAAGTACGTCTCTAAACTAGCCGAACACAGGCCCAACAAGGCCGACTAAGAAAAAACAATAAGTTTAAAAAAATGGGGGGGGGGCACCCCCCCTTTCCCTACCCGTCCCGTACCAACGATTGCAATAGGTACAAGCATAAACAAGATGCACTACGTAGCTGTAAACAATGCAGTGCATTACGTTACACGATGCAGTGAGGTATGGCAATCCAGTTCCCGATTACCCCTACACGAATAAATAAACTCAAAAAACAGTGAAGTATGCACACGTATACACAAGTGCAGTACTGAATTCTAGAAGATGCAGTGCAGGACTATATACTAATGCAGTTCATTATCGCACAAGATGCATCTATAAAACGTAATAAAATGCCCGTTCGCTTAGAAAAAAATGGTGGTTAAAAAAATGTGCTGATCAAAAATAAAACAAACCCACCTTAAAAAAACCACACATTCGCATACAACCACCCGATCGGAGAAGTTCAATCGCCACAAGCCCACGATCAAAGATGCAAAAACCAACCCATGATCCGCACAACCGCATCATCAGCGCGATCGTGCAGTTCATCCGACGAGGCCATCCCACCCCGCGTCCTCCCCTTAAATTCAGACCCCTGCCAAAGGCCTTCTCATCCACAAACAACACAAGTATCCATTGCGCTCCCACCAAAAGCACCAAGCCCTGCCACCGGCGATGACGTTCACCGACGAGTACAAGGGCAACAACGCCGTGGAGGCGCACGGCAACACCAAGTTGCACGTCATCCACACCAACGACAGGAAGCAGATGGCGATCACCCTCGCAGTACGAGCGCCACCTCAGCCTCCAGCGCCACAAGATCGTCGGCATTGATCTCGAGTACGACAGCGACCCTGAAGCGACGCAGAAACCTGCCCTCTGCCAGCTCTCCATCGGCAAGAATCACCCGGTGCTGCTCTTCCAAATGAGCGATAGTGAAAGGTGCACCGTCTTCGACAACTTCCTCGCTGACCCCAGGTACACCTTTGCAGGATTCTCCATCACGGCGACAAAACCAGGCTGGAGCGCGTCAAACTGGAGGTCGCCAACTTCGTCGACATCCAGAAGGAGTGGAGGGTGCCCGAGGCAACCAAGCCGTTGGACTCCCTCGGAGACGTCTCCGGCATGCTCATCGACGATTACTACAACAACATGAAGAAGAAGATCACCGACGACGAGCACTAGCGCTAGGCCATCCTGCCTCTGTCCAGGAGGCACATCGAGTACGCGACAAAGGACGCCAACGCGGCGTACGAGATATGGAACCGCATCAACCCCAAGAAGCGCGCCAGGAGCAGTTGGGGATGGGGAGAGCCTGACTGGTGAAGAATAAGATGGTGCCGGCCAGGAGCCAACAATGCAAATGCTCTTTTAGAATTATCATCAAATTTGCTTTCTGTTGTTTACTTATGTATCGTTAGTTTGCTTGTGTGCTGAACCTAGTTTGCTTGCCATGCACAATCGCTTTGTAATGATGAACTCTGATTATGTTAGTTTGCTTTCTGTTCAACTTAGCTTGGTGGTGATGAAATTGTCGTACATAATGCAAACAGGACGCATGCAGTGCAAGTTGCACATGAATGCAGTACAGAATTTGTCGAATGAAGTCTTAACATACCCAACAAAGCAGTGCACGAACATAAATTTGAAAAAAGGAATACATAAGAGCAAAAACACAAATAGAAAATCGCAAAAACACGTAAAATATCTCAATACAGTCCGGAAGTACACGAAAGTACAGCACAGAACCATAATGAGTGAAGTACAGGTATGATTTACTAAGCAGTGCACTCCCATACATTGGGAAAAAGATTAGATAATAGCAAAAAGACGGAAGCAAAAAAAATGGCAACTATACATGCAGTACGCAATGCGTACACATGCAGTACGGGACCCTGATCAATGCAGTGCACACTCCAACATTGAAAAAAACACATAGGGCAGAAAAATAAAAAAAATAATTCAATACAGTCCGTTGTGTTGTTCTTTGTTTCATGTATGCAAGATTTTGATAATGTCCGTTGCTTGTGATCAATTGCTTTCGCAGAAATTAGTTTGCATTAGAACAAGTATCTACACAACTTTGAAAATTTTAATGAGTGACACCAAAACATACTATGCACATACAAAACATAACAGTCCACAAAAAATAGTAATTATATAAAAATAAAATTTAATATTGATATATCCGTATACCTTTCTAAACAAACATGAATACAGTTCACAGAACGAACATAAGGCAGTTCAACAAGTGTATGCGTGAAGTGCAGTACATGCATAAATGAAGAACGACAAGGGCCCCAACACACACACTTGCTACACGAAGTGCAGTACTCAATATTGGTGTAAGCAGTACAAATGACCAGGGCCCCAATACATAAATGAAGAATGACAAGGATCCCATCAAAGGGGACGCGCGCAAAAACCCACCCGGACCCCACACACCCTAAGATAGACAGGGGGGCGACGGGGTATGACGGACTCGCCTACGCATGCGGCGCCGCGACAAGCCGCGTCGCCGCCTGCTCCGGCTCGTTCTAGGCTCGGCCTCGCAGGGGGATGTGGAGGGGGGTCACGACCCCCCCTCCCCACCCCCTGCTCGGCCTCGCGCTAACGCACGCAGTCCGCTTGGTTGATAGGCGCAGTGCGGACATTCTGTTTTTCCCGTCAAAGGG
>NC_041388.1:575942664-575955250 GCF_002162155.2 Triticum dicoccoides | reverse complement strand
CCCCCCTCCCCACCCCCTGCTCGGCCTCGCGCTAACGCACGCAGTGTGCTTGGTTGACAGGCGCAGTGCGGACATTCTGTTTTTCCCATCAAAGGGGACGCGCGCAAAAACCCACCCGGACCCCACACACCCTAAGATAGACAGGGGGCGACGGGGTATGACGGACTCACCTACGCATGCGGTGTCATAGCCCTAGAATTTGCTTGTAGCTATTTACCTGAGTGAGCATCATGCATCATGTCTAAATTCTGAAAGTTGAATTGAGGTTAGTTGAAACCCTCATAAATCACTTCAAAAATAATCAACATTAAAATCTTTTCAAAGAAGTCCAAGAAAATGTTCCTCTTAGTCTCTGAAAATATTGGCAAGAGGTAAAACTCAAAACAATATTTTTGGAATCTCAGAGATATTTATTTTGGGCCTTTGAATTAATTCAATAAATATTTGCATTGGATATATATTTTTTATATAAATAATACATGTCCAATAATTCTGGAACATTTTATGTGGTTTGGGATATTTTAGCTCTAGTCACATATTTATTTTCAGGATTTTATAAAATGATTTAGTATTTTAATTAAATCAAAACAAATGTCAGAAAATAGAAAACAGAACTAAAATAAAAGAGAGAGAGAGAGAGAAGGACTACCTGGCCCACCTACCTGAAGCCGGCCCAGCTCGCTGGCCCAGCCCACCAGGGGTAGAGCCGTCTTTAACCTCTGCCTACTGGCAGAGGCATGGCGACGTGCCCGTGCCCGAGCCTCCACCTCCTGCTTGGCTGCCTCCTCCTCCCCTGGACATCTCTCGCAGCACCACGCGACCCTCCCCGGCTCTCTCTCACTCTCTCTCGTCCCCATCCCCTCCCCTAATCTTCCCTCTCTCTCACGCCCGAGAACACCGTCGTCGCCGCCGACATGCACCACCGCAGCCACCGCCTCCCCCTCGCCTCTCTGACTGGCTCAGAGGCTCCGCCTCGACCCCCTCTTTCTTCCACCCCGAGCCACGTCACCGCGGGGGCCCCACATCGCCGCCACGAGTCGTCTTCCCCGAGCACGGCCGCCGGACTCCATCGACGAATTCGTCGCCTTCCGGTCGTCCCCGAGCCAGCTGAGCTCCGCTTCAACCTCTCCGTGAGCTCCTCTACCAAACCCCTCTCTCCCTGCCGTCTATTTCCTCCTCTAGCCTCACTAACCACCGTGACCGAAGCTCGCCGCCGCCGTACCTCATCGCCGCCACGGCCATAGCTGCCGCCACCCACGCCCGAGCTTTGCCCCGTGCTCAGCACTCTCCCAGGAGCCGGGCGCGCCCACCCGTTCGACCTGCTGTGCCCCCTAGCGCCAACCCCGACCTCGCCCGAACTCCGGCCACCGCAAAAGTTGCCGCCGCCGTCGATTTAGTCAACCCCGGCGCGAGGTGTTGCCACCGCTGGATGCGCGAGTCTCCCAGCTCGCCGTAGCCGCATACCACGAGCGAAATGATGCTCTGTAGCTCCGTCCCGAGCATCTCCGGCGAGCCACCGCCATGCTTTTGGTCACCGGCGTCGACCGCTGATGTGGTCGCTTAATTAAGACTAATCACCACTAATCCCTTCCTAATAGACGCTGACAGACAGGCCCCACCCGTTAGTTAACCACAGGGTTATACCCTGTTTAATTTAAGCTAGTGACCGTGGCCCCACCGATCAGTTTGACCTGGCCACGTCACCGTTGACCTGGTCCCACACGTCAGCCACAGAAACCAGCCCTGGGTCACTGACCAGTGGGCCCCACTGGTCAGGTTTGACCTGGACCAGCCATGTTGACTTGGTGACATCATCATGACGTCAGGCTGTCGCAGTAATCCTTTTTCTGGAATTTAAATAAATCTTAAATGATTTATTTATTTCAGAAAATGTCCAAAACTTCTAAAAATCATAGAAAATCAACCGTAACTCCAAATGAAATAAATTATATATGAAAAATTATCAGAAAAATTCAAGGAATCTGTTTATGGCATTTTCATGCATGTTAGAACAACTTATGGCTGCTGTTTAGGCCAATTCATATAAATGGAATTTAAACTCTCACATATGGAGTTTGAATTTGAACCTAGGGTTCAAACCAACTTCATTTAACACGTTGCTAGTTGCATTAGCTCAATCAACAGCATATTGCCATGTCATGATCATGCATCATATTGTTGCATCGCACTGATTGTGTTCCTCCTTGTTTGCCGGTAATTGTTCCCTCTCGGTATACGCTGCTCCGACGCTGTGATCGTTGACACTGATGAAGACTCAATGTTATCTTTAGAAGTGCCAGGCAAGCACAACCCCCTTGTTCATTCCGATACAAGCCCACTCTCTCGCTCCTGCTCTCTTTTACTGCATTAGGACAACAACGATTCAACTGTACATGCTGCGGTAGTTGAACCCCTTCCTTTGCATGACCTGTCATTGCCACAGTAAATAGATGAAACCCACTAGCATGAGTAGGAGTTGTTTGAGCCCTGATGTGCCTACTCATTCATGCTTGTTTGTCATGCCTGCTACTGCTTAGAGTTGAGTCAGGTCTGGTTCATCAGGGATGAATCGGAGGTGTGTAAACATGTCCTACTGTTGAGAGCTAAGTGTGTGAACATGATTTGGTAAAGGTAGCGGTGAGAGGCCATGTAGGAGTACATGGTGGGTTATCTCATTGAAACCGTCCTCAGGAACTGAGTTCTGTGTTTGTGATCCATGAAACAGTTACTACCATGCATTGGGCCCGAAACCAATGGACCCTCTCGGCTTCTTGATCACCCTTGTCCTCTGTCCAGGAGTTGCAACTAGTTTTGGTGTTTATAGTATATGTGTTGGCGGCCGTGCGTAGCGCTGACCCTAGGGGTGGGCTATGATGCGGTAGATACACCGTGGCACGGTGTACCGAGCGCCCGTTTGGTGTCTCGGGAACCCTGTTCACATCGTTCGGGGCCGTATGTGGAAACCTCGGCCGGACTCCCTGCGGATGGAACCTGGATAGGCGATAAACCTGGACTAGAGACTTGAGTGTTTAGGTAGGCTGTGGCCGACACCCTCGTTGGGCTTCCGCTTGAAGGTTGCCGAGTACATGTCGTGTAAACGGCGGTAAGTGGTGAGAGCGTGTGTGAAGAAGTACACCCCTGCAGGGTTAACATCATCTATTCGAATAGCCGTGTCCGCGGTAATGGACTTCTGGGTTGCCTATAACAGTTCATAGACAAGTGAAAGTGGATACTCTAAAACTCGCAAGATAAGTGTGAGTGCTAT
This sequence comes from Triticum dicoccoides, assembly GCF_002162155.2. Lineage (NCBI taxonomy): Eukaryota > Viridiplantae > Streptophyta > Magnoliopsida > Poales > Poaceae > Triticum > Triticum dicoccoides. Next base: position 575,951,985 of record NC_041388.1, on the reverse strand, counting down.
GGATGGCCTTCTCGAAGGGAGACGGGAGTGGTTCCATAGTGGTGTATTGGATGGTGAATATGTGGACTCGTGTGCGCCACCTCAAAAGAGTTACTTGCAGTCGTAGTTCAGGTTAGCCACTGAGTCAAAGCTGGCTTGCTGCAGTTAAACTCCACCCCCCCCCTTGTTGATACCGATGCCTATGTAGTTTAGTTCTGATGTAAGTCTTGCCGAGTACCTTTGTACTCACGTTTGTTTAATTTATGTTTTGCAGAGAGACTTCAGTCTCGTTAGTAGTTCCGCGTGGACTTCGACGTTTAGCTTGATACCTCAGCTACGATCTTGTGCCCTCGGTAGGATCTGGTAGATAGTCAGGCTTCTCAGCCTTTATCATTTGTAGATGTCTGTACTCAGACATGTTAAGCTTCCGCATGTGCTTTGCATTGTATGCTATGACTGCTGGGTCATGAGACCCATGTTTGTAATATCTCGCTCCTCGGAGCCTAATAAATAAATACTTGAGTTGTAGAGTTATGTTGTGATGCCATGTTGTATTTACACATATCAAGCATATTGTGTGTATGACTGAAATGCTTGGTATGTGTGGGATCCGACAATCTAGTTGTTTATCCTTGGCAGCCTCTCTTATGGGGAAATGTAGTCTAGTGCTTCCATGAGCCATAGTAGTCCGCTACAGCCCGGTTCACCGTTGTCCTGCTAGCCCAGCACTATTGCTCAGGACACTTGACTGTCCGGCATGTGTTTCACTTCGTTCCTGTGTCTGTTCCTTCGAGGAAATGTCACGCGGTGACATCCGGAGTCCTGCCTAGCCTGCTACAGTCCGGGTTACCGGAGTCCTGTTAGCCCAGTGCTACAGCCCGGATTCACACGCTGTTGGCCGACATGCTCGAAGTTGATTCATGTATGCCTGTCCCCATGGGTTAGTGCCGCTTTGGGTTCACGGCTAGCCATGTCGGCCCGGGTTCTTTGTCATATGGATGCTAGCGACACTATCATATACGTGAGCCAAAAGGTGCAAACGGTTCCGGGCCAGGTAAGGTGGCACCCATGGGAATACCGTGCGTGAGGCTGCAAAGTGATATGATGTGTTACATGCTAGATCGGTGTGACTTAGGATCAGGGCTCTGACATCGTTGGTATCAGAGCCTGACTGCCTGTAGGATTACCAAGCCATATTGGTTGAAGTTGAGTCTAGAAATGCTTTAGTTATATAAGGGAATTGGTTGTGGAAGGGAACGTAAGGCTCTTTTACTCCTTATCCTCATGACCTTCTGATCTGTGTCATCTTATCTTTCTACGGGGATTAAGAACTAGGCCTTCTCATCTATCTATCAGGATGACGTGTTACTGAACCATAGTTGCCTAGGATTGTTGAGTTCAAGCCTTAGTTCAGTACCTACTACTTCCATATATTCATAACTGGCCTCAGAACCTTGATATTGTGATGTTGAGTGGTTATGCCACCATTTTTGCAGGATGTCTCAAATCTTTTCGAGCATTTACAGCCGTTATGCTGTCTGAGTCATCCCAGGTCTCTACATAGTCTGATGCATTTGCAAACCCTTTCTTTCCGTTCTTGATGTCCTTTTGGGCCAGTGTAATCACACTAACCGGTGAGTTGAGGTACTCTGTTGCCTCGACATATATGTTGGAGCTATTATTATGACCCTAGGTGTTTAGGGAGTCACCTAGTAATCTAGCCATGTTTTGTGTTTCCGATGTGATGATTCTGGCCATTATTCTCAAAAGCATCCCGTGATGCCATGTAGTGGTAGGTATTCTATTCATGGGTTCTTGAACCCGAGACTCACCCTACCTACCTCATGTTGATAGTGTTGCTAGTTCCTTTAGGATATTAGTAACCTTTGCGATAGTCCTCGAGGTCTGTGGTATTTCCTTCTTCCAAATACTATGAACCACCTATGGCAGGAGTTCTTTTGAACCAAAAGGTCACGACAGAGTGCTCCTGATGAGTTCTCCATTCTATGTTGTGACCCTACCAACCCTACCTTTCTGCATGGGTTATCCGGAACAAATATGTTGAACTCATTCGACATACTAATCTATGCATCCACAACTCAGAAAGTTATATGTTCCTTTGAGTTGTTCCTCTCTAGTTGTATTCTGACCCCCGTCTATCAATTGATAGTCAGGAGTAGTTGTGCATTGATGTCATCGATGCCTATTATTCACGTGATCCGTCAAGCCATTCTATTTCAGAATGACTAGGAGAAACAAACTCCAGTACCTCGTCCATATCCAGGATTGGGTCAAAGTAGTTGTGTTCTACAGATCAAATGCCATCCGGCTTTTGCTCTGTTCTACCCAGAAGTATTACCCTCTTTATGTTAGGAATGTCATGAGAATTGCACCTTCTCTTATGAATTCTTGACGCAGTGATACTTCTTACCATTTTTGTTCATCCCTCGGTTCCGTGTTGTTGCAACCGGAATACCGACAAGTGAACCGTGTTGCTTGGTAGTTAATGGACATTAATATCACTCTTAGCGTGTTGGTTATTGAATCATCATTCTAAGATAGATTGTGCTACCTAGTCCTTATTTCTGGTGCACTCTTCGATCGATGAGTTAGGATTCTGCCAAACCCTTGCTCTTTTGATCACATCGTCTTGCCTTGAAAGCAAGATTGATCTCGAACTTAGTAACATATCAGTGGTTCGTGATTTTCCAAATATCTTCTCGGAAGTGTTACCAGGTTGTCACCTGACCGTTATGTTGAGTTCATGATCAAGTTGGTTTTCCGATAAACCACTTTTCCCCAAGAACCTGTGTTGGATACCCCTGGACTAATTGGATAAGCTAAAACAACAACTTGGAGAGTTGGAAGATAAAAGCTTAATCTACTTAGTTCACTCTTAAGGGATATCCTTGTGTGTGTGTGTGTGTGTGTGTGCTGAAGAAAGGTGATATCTTCATCAATTGGTCCTTGTGATCAGTTGTTGGATCTATTGCCTTGACAAAACTTTGACTTGAGTATGGGTTATCGTCAAGTCAAATCAGAACCAATGATGTTCGTAATGTTGTCTTACTCGTGGTTGATCCCTCGAGCATACACCATTACATCTTTTGGTCTGACCAACACTATCACATCGTTCACATGATGGTGGAAGTCCAGTGATATGGAAATACCGATGAGTTGTTGTTGAGCCCATCAGCAGCATTTTGTCTCCCCCATGATTCATGTTAAACGCTACACTAGTATTGGAAACTTTATAAGCATTATCTTCGTGTTTTGTTCATGAAGCATATGTTTGGATGAAAGAAGTGACTTCCTCTAATTCATGTGCACTCGATGTAAGTTGCCGCCATGAATTTGAGAAAGGTTTGTTTTGTTTCCCTTGGAATCATCCCAAATCAGTCATGCATATGTGCGAAGTATTCTATGGTTTGGTAGATTAATTACCTCCACTCCATATGTGTTCCTAGCACACCAAGCCACTGATTGATTTGTTCAAGGAGAAGAAGTTTCTTCTTAGGAGCTAGACTTACGCAAGGACTTCGATATCCTCATTGATGGTTCCCTCCTGAACTCGGTAGTGTTTCGTTGTAAGACTACCAGGTGGCCATGCTTGTCTAGGACAACGTGTTCACACGCTTGTAGCAGAACCGGCTCATGTTTTGGAGCTTACTACCATAGTCCATTTCCTGATAATCTCATAATGTCATCCCGTCAATTTGTGTTGCAAACTTTCTTTTCTTTCTAGACTCGATGAGTCTGTAATATCCTGACACCAACCAGATCTGAATCTCACGCAGATATGATGGTTGGGACGTTTTCCCAAGAGCTATAATATTGGTCTCTCTGTAACCCGGTAAAGTGGATGTCATGGCCAACACACCCAACCGGAAGACCTATTATTGTAGTATCTTGATTGAGTAAGTTGGCCACCTCCCCATAAGGATTATGTAGGATTTACTCCAGTAGTTATTCCTTATGGATTCCTGAGCCCCCCGAGTCTGACCTGCTACTTGATGTTCTAGATACCAAACCATTTTAATGAATGGGTTAGGCTAGCACATCAAGGAGAACATTAGAAGCGGAGCGCTAAATGTCCCCCGGTCGATCATCCAGATTTTGTTTCCTTGGCCTCGCTAAGGTGAAAGCTGAGAAAGTGTTATCTTCCTTTGCATCTGCATTATCCATCACCATTCATCATAATTGTTGCCAGGATCCTTGACATGGATATTGGTAAAACCTTGATGAGTATGGAAATGCTCAAGTTTTTGAGAGCACGCTCAAGCACTAGGTTCTGATGTTATCGTTAACTGGAATGTGCCTCCGTTCTCTCAGTTGTTCGATGGCCATCCAATTGGTGGAATCACCTTTGCCGGTGAATCTTCTCCCCAGTTACCAGAATCATTCCTAACATTTGCATTTTGTTCCCAGCTTACACCTCAGTAGCTGTTGTTCAGGATCATCTTCAGAAGTGGACTTACCATGGGTCTCATCCATTTCTGATGATAAGCAAAAATCATCCATCGCGTTGTCTTCAACAAGGTAGTCCACAACATCCATTCTGGTATGAGTATGCCATTTCTTCAAAATCCTTCACGCGATCGTTTGTGATTGCCTCAGGCTGGTGAGAAGAGTTTCAGTGATCTTTGAATCAAAAGTAATTCTTTTTGCCACTTAAGGGAATAGCTCTATGAGTCACCTTCACTAAGGTGCCTCGTTATGGTATTATGGGCAACATAACTTCTCGCTACTTTGAAACCCCCTCACCATCTATTTAGGCATGGAATTGTTGCCCACCGAATCCAACCCCGTCGTTGTTCTTCCTTTCCTCTTGATGTATGCTTTGTGTCTCCGCTCGAGAGTTGTCTCAGCGTCTCGCTCCACGAGTTGATCCTGAGTTGTTCGATCTTCGATAAGATCAATCCTTCTAGAGTTTTTCCTTCCCTCTCATTGTCATGTTGGATGTAGTCCCAAAGCAAGACGTCGAGATTAAGGTGATGCAATGAATCAACATCCTCGAGAAAGACATCTGGATCGTGAAGATTGTGATAGCTTGTGTCCCTCTGTCTTCTTATCTCACGACTTGAATCTCGGGTCGAGATTCTTGTTTAGTGGGGGTGAGTTGTCACAGCCCTAGAATTTGCTTGTAGCTATTTACCTGAGTGAGCATCATGCATCAAGTCTAAATTCTGAAAGTTGAATTGAGGTTAGTTGAAACCCTCATAAATCACTTCAAAAATAATCAACATTAAAATCTTTTCAAAGAAGTCCAAGAAAATGTTCCTCTTAGTCTCTGAAAATATTGGCAGGAGGTAAAACTCAAAACAATATTTTTGGAATCTCAGAGATATTTATTTTGGGCCTTTGAATTAATTCAATAACTATTTGCATTGGATATATATTTTTTATATAAATAATACATGTCCAATAATTCTGGAACATTTTATGTGGTTTGGGATATTTTAGTTCTAGTCACATATTTATTTTCAGGATTTTATAAAATGATTTAGTATTTTAATTAAATCAAAACAAATGTCAGAAAATAGAAAACAAAACTAAAATAAGAGAGAGAGAGAGAGAAGGACTACCTGGCCCACCTACCTGAAGCCGGCCCAGCTCGCTGGCCCAGCCCACCAGGGGCAGAGCCGTCTTCAACCTCTGCCTACTGGCAGAGGCGTGGCGACGCGCCCGTGCCCGAGCCTCCACCTCCTGCTTGGCTGCCTCCTCCTCCCCTGGACGTCTCTCGCAGCGCCACGCGACCCTCCCCAGCTCTCTCTCACTCTCTCTCGTCCCATCCCCTCCCCTAGTTTTCCCTCTCTTTCACGCCCGAGAATGCCGTCGTCGCAGCCGACGTGCACCACCGCAGCCACCGCCTCCCCCTCGCCTCCCTGACTGGCTCAGAGGCTCCGCCTCGACCCCCTCTTTCTTCCACCCCGAGCCACGTCACCGCGGGAGCCCCACATCGCCGCCACGAGTCGTCTTCCCCGAGCACGGCCGCCGGACTCCATCGACGAATTCGTCGCCTTCCGGTCGTCCCCGAGCCAGCTGAGCTCCGCTTTGACCTCGCCGTGAGCTCCTCTACCAAACCCCTCTCTCCCCGCCGTCTATTTCCTCCTCTAGCCTCACTAACCACCGCGACCGAAGCTCGCCGCCGCCGTACCTTATCGCCGCCACGGCCACAGCTGCCGCGACCCACGACCGAGCTTTGCCCCGTGCTCAGCACTCTCCCAGGAGCCGGGCGCGCCCACCCGTTCGACCTGCTGTGCCCCTAGCGCCAACCCCGACCTCGCCCGAACTCCGGCCACCGCAAAAGTTGCCGCCGCCGTCGATTTAGTCAACCCCGGCGCGAGGTGTTGCCACCGCTGGATGCGCGAGTCTCCCAGCTCGCCGTAGCCGCAAACCACGAGCGAAACGATGCTCTGTAGCTCCGTCCCGAGCATCTCCGGCGAGCCACCGCCATGCTTTTGGTCGCCGGCGTCGACCGCTGATGTGGTCGCTTAATTAAGACTAATCACCACTAATCCCTCCCTAATAGACGCTGACAGACGAGCCCCACCCGTTAGTTAACCACATGGTTATACCCTGTTTAATTTAAGCTAATGACCATGGCCCCACCGGTCAGTTTGACCTGGCCACGTCACTGTTGACCTGGTCCCACACGTCAGCCACAGAAACCAGCCCTGGGTCACTGACCAGTGGGCCCCACTGGTCAGGTTTGACCCAGACCAGCCCTGTTGACTTGGTGACATCATCATGACGTCAGGCTGTCGCAGTAATCCTTTTTCTGGAATTTAAATAAATCTTAAATGATTTATTTATTTCAGAAAATGTCCAAAACTTCTAAAAATCATAGAAAATCAACCGTAACTCCAAATGAAATAAATTATATATGCAAAATTATCAGAAAAATTCAAGGAATCTGTTTATGGCATTTTCATGCATGTTAGAACAACTTATGGATGCTGTTTAGGCCAATTCATATAAATGGAATTTAAACTCTCACATATGGAGTTTGAATTTGAACCTAGGGTTCAAACCAACTTCATTTAACACGTTGCTAGTTGCATTAGCTCAATCAACAGCATATTGCCATGTCATGATCATGCATCATATTGTTGCATCGCATTGATTGTGTTCCTCCTTGTTTGCCGGTAATTGTTCCCTCTCGGTATACACTGCTCCGACGCTGTGATCGTTGACACTGATGAAGACTCAATGTTATCTTCAGAAATGCTAGGCAAGCACAACCCCCTTGTTCATTCCGATACAAGCCCACTCTCTTGCTCCTGCTCTCTTTTACTGCATTAGGACAACAACGATTCAACTGTACATGCTGCGGTAGTTGAACCCCTTCCTTTGCATGACCTGTCATTGCCACAGTAAATAGATGAAACCCACTAGCATGAGTAGGAGTTGTTTGAGCCCTGATGTGCCTACTCATTCATGCTTGTTTGTCATGCCTGCTACTGCTTAGAGTTGAGTCAGGTCTGGTTCATCGGGGATGAATCGGAGGTGTGTAAACATGTCCTACTGTTGAGAGCTAAGTGTGTGAACATGATTTGGTAAAGGTAGCGGTGAGAGGCCATGTAGGAGTACATGGTGGGTTGTCTCATTGAAACCATCCTCAAAACTGAGTTCTGTGTTTGTGATCCATGAAACAGTTACTACCACGCATTGGGCCCGAAACCAATGGACCCTCTCGGCTTCTTGATCACCCTTTTCCTCTGTCCAGGAGTTGCAATTAGTTTCTGGTGTTTATAGTATATGTGTTGGCGGCCGTGCGTAGCGCTGACCCTAGGGGTGGGCTATGATGCGGTAGATACACCGTGGCATGGTGTACCGGGCGCCCGTTTGGTGTCTCGGGAACCCTGTTCACATCGTTCGGGGCCGTATGTGGAAACCTCGGCCGGACTCCCTGCGGATGGAACCTGGATAGGCGATAAATCTCGAAGGGAGACGGGAGTGGTTCCATAGTGGTGTATTGGATGGTGAATAAGTGGACTTGTGTGCGCCACCTCAAAAGAGTTACTTGCAGTCGTAGTTCAGGTTAGCCACTAAGTCAAAGCTGGCTTGCTGTAGTTAAACTCCACCACCCCCCTTGTTGATACCGATGCATATGTAGTTTAGTTCTGATGTAAGTCTTGCCGAGTACCTTTGTACTCACGTTTGTTTAATTTATGTTTTGCAGAGAGACTTCAGTCTCGTTAGTAGTTCCGCGTGGACTTCGACGTTTAGCTTGATACCTCAGCTACGATCTTGCGCCCTCGGTAGGATCTGGTAGATAGTCAGGCTTCTCAGCCTTTATCATTTGTAGATGTCTGTACTCAGACATGTTAAGCTTCCGCATGTGCTTTGCATTGTATGCTATGACTGCTGGGTCATGAGACCCATGTTTGTAATATCTTGCTCCTCGGAGCCTAATAAATAAATACTTGAGTTGTAGAGTTATGTTGTGATGCCATGTTATATTTACACATATCAAGCATATTGTGTGTATGACTGAAATGCTTGGTATGTGTGGGATCCGACAATCTAGTTGTTTATCCTTGGCAGCCTCTCTTATGGGGAAATGTAGTCTAGTGCTTCCATGAGCCATAGTAGTCCGCTACAGCCCGGTTCACCCGTGTCCTGTTAGCCCAGCACTACTGCTCAGGACACTTGACTGGCCGGCATGTGTTTCACTTCGTTCCTTTGTTTGTTCCTTCGGGGAAATGTCACGCGGTGACATCCGGAGTCCTACCTAGCCTGCTACAGCCCGGGTTACCGGAGTCCTGTTAGCCCAGTGCTACAGCCCGGATTCACACGCTGTTGGCCGACATGCTCGAAGTTGATTCATGTATGCCTGTCCCCATGGGTTAGTGCCGCTTTGGGTTCACGGCTAGCCATGTCGGCCTGGGTTCTTTGTCATATGGATGCTAGCGACACTATCATATACGTGAGCCAAAAGGCGCAAACGGTCCCGGGCCAGGTAAGGTGGCACCCGTGGGAATACCGTCCGTGAGGCCGCAGGGGGATGTGGAGGGGGGGTCACGACCCCCCCACCCCCTGCTCGGCCTCGCGCTAACGCACGCAGTGCGCTTGGCTGACAGGCGCAGTGCGGACATTCTGTTTTTCCCATCAAAGGGGACGCGCGCAACAACCCACTCGGACCCCACACACCCTAAGATAGACAGGGGGCGACGGGGTATGACGGACTCGCCTACGCATGCGGCGCCGCGGCAAGCCGCGTCGCCGCCTGCTCCGACTCGTTCCAGGCTCGGCCTCGCAGGTGGATGTGGAGGGGGGTCACGACCCCCCCTCCCCACCCCCTGCTCGGCCTCGCGCTAACGCATGCAGTGCGCTTGG
>NC_041388.1:575927178-575942564 GCF_002162155.2 Triticum dicoccoides | reverse complement strand
AGTGCGGACATTCTGTTTTTCCCATCAAAGGGGACGCGCGCAAAAACCCACCCGGACCCGACACACCCAAAGATAGACATGGGGGCAACGGGGTATGACGGACTCGCCTACGCATGCGGCGCCACGGCAAGCCGCGTCGCCGCCTGCTCCGGCTCGTTCCGGGCTCGGCCTCGTAGGGGGATGTGGAGGGGGGTCACGACCCCCCCTCCCCACCCCCTGCTCGACCTCGCGCTAACGCACGCAGTGCGTACAAGAACAATACAAAAAATATATAGACAGCTAAAAAAATTGGGGGGGGGGCTATGTACCTTAACGTACAAACAAATAAAAGACCAACTACAAAACGCAACTATCGGCTAAAAGCAATGTGTTTTTTGTTTTGGCAAAAAAAAGCAGTTCGGGGTCATAAAGCAATGCAGCTTCGGCATGCACACACGTGCAGCACTTTTCTTGAATGCCAAAAAATGCAGTTCTCTTATATTGGACAAAGAAGTTCGACATCAAATGCGATATAGTTTATCGAACACATATCATACGTATAAAGCGTGACAAAAATGTCAGTTTGCATAGACCGTGGTCGTCAACAAAAAATAAAATTATACACTTATATATATTGTATCAATTATTGATATAAAATACACATACATATACAAAATCATCCACATGCACTGCTGCATAAACGAACATGAAGAAACACAACGACAGAAAAAGAGTCTTTTTCATACATTGTCTACCTTAGACAGCACACACAAACACAACATCAAAACCTAGCTATTGTCCACGCACAGCCTTTTGCACCCAGTAGAAAAACAGTGCCCCAAATGACTGTTACTGCTTCTGCGATTGCGACAGGGAAGTGAGCCCGAGGTCCGCAATCAGTTCACGTAACTCAAGCGGCATGTCTTCATAACACAACGTGTTTAAAGGATTGAATAGCAGCTGGAACATGTATTCCGCCTTCCAATCTTCAGCAGCAGGCTGAAAAAAGAAAACAAATGCAAACAAGTGATTAAAAAAAAGGTTGTCATAAAGAACAAAAAAATAAAAAGAAAACAGAGAAGCTGTTACGTCGGATTTCAAAATTTTCTCAACTAGATGTTGGCCGTCATACAGCTGCGTCATCCTCAGAACATAGATTCCGCACTCATTTGCTCCCTGCGCTGGCACGACCGGGTAAGATGGCTTCTCTGCCAATTTAACCCAGTCAGGAAGGTTCCTCGATTTATACATTTTTTCACCATAAATCGCCTTCAGCAGCTGAGTCATCCTCCTCATCTGGCAAAAAAAAGAAGTACAAGGTAAGAATAACACACATCACGGATCAAAAAGTTGATATTCAAACAAACCCAAAAAAAAGTTGTTTTCAAACATCTAAAACAATCCCTCTTTTAAGTGCACGTGTGAGAAAAATGTTGTTCTGTCACGCATATGTTGAAGTTCACTACATAAACAATTGCAGTTTATAAAAAAATACAGTGGGAGAAACAGAAAGAAAGCTTTACGCTTAGCAAAGAAAAAATAACATACCACTTCAGTGCAATCTGCATGGTAGTCAGTCCTACGCCACCTTGTCGTGACATCAGGATGGCCAGTGTACTTCCTACTGTCATGGACATCAAGGGTCTGGCGATGTTGGTTCATCATGTATAAGGAATAATGACCATCCTTGAATCGCGGCATCATAATCTGTTCGCATAAAAAATGAAATCAAAAGTTCTTTCGACACGTACCACCAGGACCACTGTTCCAAAAATAACTATAAAAAGAAATGCAACAAACCAGGAAAAATAAATGACAAAAAACAATGAATTTACCAGTTTTTCATCCAACAGGTTTGCGCCGTCGTTCACAAAAATTTTGAACTGCTTAACTGCATCTTCTAAAACAAACGAGCTATGCACAACTGGCAACACAGGATTTCCGTCATTATCTCTCGTCACAGAGGTTTCCATTTGAAGAACGTACTGCACACAAAAAAGAACAAAAAAAAGGACATGAAAATAAAGAATAAACAATGCAAGCAGGCATGGACATGAAAAAGCCCAGTGCAGTAGGAAAGAATGACAACAAACGTTTACTGTGATAAATAAAGGTGAAAGTAGCAAACGTTCACCGGATTGATAAGCTAAACCCAATTCAGGGTCTTGCTTCCAGTACTTGATGACAAAATCCATGATATACGAATCCATTAAAGCTCCTTTGCCAAATGTATCATAGATATAGTCGATATTGTAAGTATCGACATCACCAAAAGGACCATGCACCATAAAGAACGCGTTCCTGCAGTAAACATACACAGATGGGATCAATAAAATTAGAATTGAAATCAAAACACACAAAAAGCATGAAAGGGCACACACATCACATAAAAAACTTACTCGCGGTATTTGGTTACAAAATCTTTGCCGAGAACAAGATCCTTTATTTTAATCGCCTCATCCATATATCTGAACCTCGTAGGCTTCAATTTCTCTACAGAACATCTCAACTTAAAAGCCCTCTCACCTGCCCTCTTGTTCGAAAATACTTCAACCTCATCCAAATGAAGACAATTAATTGCTGCACTCATAGTCCTAGTTGCACGTGCACACGATGTAACAAAATCATCATCATCAACATCATATACATCGTGTGGAGAGCTAGGTCGAGAGACACTTCCACCATCAGGTCCAGATGCCACATTTGTGTTCAAACCAGAATTATCTAGAGAGATTTCAATGACACAATCCTCCATAACCACATCAGAACCCTGGGACTCAAACAGTGACGTATAGCCTTCATGAAGCCCCCAATCAAAACCTAAAAACATGCAGAAAAAACATGGAAGCACTCGGTACAAAACACAAAAACCAAAAAACATGTATAGAGAAAAAATAGAATGCAGCCCACTTTTGTATATAGCAATGCAGCCCGCACTTGTATACAGCAATACAGCCCACATATAAATAACAATGCAACCCACTTCTCTACAGCAATGCAGCCCGCACTTGTATACAGCAATGTAGCCCACATGTAAAAGAACAATGCAGCCCACTTCTCTATAGCAATGCAGCCCGCACTTGTATACAACAATGCAGCCCACATATAAATAACAATGCAGCCCACTTCTCTACAGCAATGCAGCCCGCACTTGTATATAGCAATGCAGCCCACATATAAATAACAATGCAGCCCACTTGCCCATAAAGAAGCGGAACCAAGCAGTAGTCAAAAATAAAATAAAGCGAGGATAAAGAAGTTCAATAAAACAACCTTTATCTGCAAAAATTAGAAGTGATGTTAAATCAAGGCAACACTTCCTCGATGTTAGCCAGCTATAGAGCATGGCCTTTCTGATGTAGCCAATGTGCTCCACCCCAAACTTAGCAACTCGAACACCATCCCATGTCTGCAAGAATTGAAACATATAGAATCCACAATCATGCCTGCAATAAAAAGAATAAAAAACATCAGTTTCACAAAAATTAAGTGAAAAAAAAACTTGAACGGTATGACACAGAAGGGCTGTAAAGAACGCACCCATTTGGCTGCAATGGGACAATGACATGTTTCAACACAAATCCATCAAGTGTGGGAGGATTTAGCGGCTCATCAGAACTCAAGCTACCTTCTATCCATGCATGCTTGATATTTTTAACCATCCTCCTAAAAACCATGACCGCATCAGGGCTGCCAGGTTTGTTGAGCGAGTCAAGAAATTCAAACCGCCTTTCTTTCGCATTTAACGCAACTACACAATAATGACCAACACCATCCCTCGTATCTAGTGGATCAAAAGTTGCAAAAAGGACCTGTTGGAAGCATGAAAAAATAAATATAATTATTTTAACAAGAAAAAACAGAATGCTATAGAAACAAAACAGGCAAAATACACATAAAAACGTCTCTCACCATATCCTTTTTATCAACACGCTCCTCAACTTTTGAAGAGAACATCATTTTAACACTCCTGCCTACAGTACCACCATTCCAAATATTTGTCTGCAAATCAAAACCAAAAATCAAATAAGCAAAACAAGTCGTCGCATGAAATCAGAAAAGAAAATGAAAAAAATAAAACAAAAATTTCTGGATTCTTACACAAATATGGTACGGGACAACCATTGTCGGAGATCTCTCATACTTATCTACTAGCAAAGAAACCCCAAGATCTACAAGCCTTGTAGTGAGCATCCCTTTATCCCAAAAGGATTGACCAACTTCGCCAATGCTAGTATCACCCATCTCGGTTTTAAAAGCAATCATGTCCCTGAATTTTTCATGAAAAACTCAAACATAAGATACTAAAAAAATAACAACAAATAAAAACGGGTAAATACAAAAATTAGATAATACATATGAACAAAACAATTTCTAAAAAACCATACTTCTTCTTCTTGTCCTTCCGAGCCCTTGTAACAGCAGCGTACAACTCATTGTATCTTTTCAGAAGAGCTGGATCAATGCTCGATGGTGTCACAACAGGGAGTTCATCATTTGTAATAAAAAAGATGAAGTTCACTTATACAAACAATGAAGTTTAAATATTAAGATAAGGGAATTCTGCTAGCTATTTTGAAAACTATAGACAAAAGATCAAAGTTTCACTTATCATTAAACATCTAATACAGATACCATAGTAATTAAACAACATGAATGAGAAAAACATCAAACTGCACCGTTAAAAAAAATCTCTTGCCTTCAGTGTTAGAGTCTTCAGGCTGCTGTTCTTCAGAACTGAGCAAAATATTTTCTTGCATAGGTTGCGACGAATCCACCACAACCTCACTGGACTTTCCTTCTGCAGCAACATCAACATTCTCTCAATTTACAACAGTCTGGTCAACAACAGCTTCCTTAGATACTTCAACTACATGAGGCTCCACTATCGATACTTCCGGAACATCATTGGACACCAGAGAGACAGGGGAAGCAACAACACTAGCAGGAGGGGCAACATTCTCCGGTGGCTTTTCAATGCCAACATCTGAATCTTCATGCCGACTGGTGGGAACAGCATCATGGGATCCTTGAGCTACAGAAGGATCTGCACACTCAACAGCAATCGATACAGAAGCATCAACACTGACACGGCCATCAACAGCACAACTGCCCTGATTTAGATCAACATGGACTTCCATGTTTTGTTCTCCAACCCGTGGAAAGTTTAAAAAACATCCAGTAACACAAAAATAAGCATGGGGATAACCAACACAACAACACACAGCACACTTATGTCAAAAGACTGCTGGCAACATACACATAACAACTACAGTCCACATATGCAAAACAACACCAACACACGTGTGTCAAACACAACTACAACTGCAACCCACATATACATAAAAAAACTGCAGTTCGCTTTGACAAACGCTGCAGTTCAGTTATGTTAAATACTGAAGCTCACGTACGTAAATAAGTATGGATCACGCCTGCCAAAAAGAACTGCAGTTCACTTCTGTCAAACAGTGAAGATCACACATGTAAAACTATTGCAGCTAACATACGCAAATGAAAATGCATATGGATGAACATAATAGCGTACATCAAGTTTATAACAGACAACAACAAATTTAGAATACAACCCACTAACAGAACAAGTAATACAACTATACCTTATCAGGTACAACATCCAGAGGGGACGCTGCATCACCCAAGACCTCATCCTTCCTAGAGCAATCGTAAGTCTCTTTGTGCACATCACGAGCAGCGACACCAGTCTACGGGCATAGAACAAACCAAAAATGAGAAATAAGATGGTACCGACCGAAAAAGAAAAAACTCCAACTATGCACAAGCAGTACACACTTCACAACAGAGAAGTACACAATAAAAATATGGGAACCAAACAAATGTAAGTTCAAATAAAAAGGGAAGCATGGCAGGACAGACATGGCAGGAGTATTTATACCTGACGAACTCCATCGTCTCTAGTTCCATCGACACCAGAAGATTCCACTCCAGCCTATAACAAAAATAACAAAAATAGTGAGGAGCAGTCAACATAATACACAAAAAAGAGGTCTAAAGCCACAAAAAAACCTAGAACACACATTATCAGCGCCAACGCCAGCGTCCTGACGGATCATTTCATCCACAATATGCCCAACATCCTTCTCATACCGACCGCATTTTTCTTCTTGTGAATGTCTCAATTGAGCATACGAAGAACGAACATTTGTCACTGCAATCTTCAGGCTTTCAATCACACCACAATCAAAATTGTGAGCAGCAACAATATCTTCATCTCGTGGGCCATGGCCAACAGGGAAAAAACCAGCAACTGTCCTCAACCTGTCACCAGAGGTTGGCAAATCTTCAATCAGCTTCAAAACCTTCAGAAGAAGCTCATCAATCTCCTCATGCTTTTTTCCGCCAACAAATGTCTATTTATAAGAGCTTGTATTATCAAACATCTGTCGAGGCATGAAACCACGAGTGTGCGGCACCTCATCATAACAGGCAGGAAGCTGACTATAGATAGGCTCATAAAACCTATCATGAATGCTAGGCCCCGCATCAGAGCTGCCGTGTACAACTGCAACAGGACGGTTGTACAAAATATCACCTGACGCCTTCCACTGCAAAAAAAGACAACACGCAAAGAGAAGCACACATGTGAGTACTAGAAGAGTTCACATTTATAATGACTGCACATTTTTTTTTAAAAAATCTGATATTAAAAAATCAGCTGCACTAACCAGCAGCTTCCCAAATTTGTAACTTTCCAAGTAAATCTTTCCCTTCACAAGCACATCCTCATTGTACAACTTCATCAGGTCCTTGGTCATCAGGTATGACGCGCGTGGCGTCAACGTGTGCATGACTGAAAATTTGCGAAGCTTCAAGCAGTCAAGATACATAATCAGCGGGACAATGGCACAACCCTCTGCACAATTCTGCTTGCTGCCTTCTGATTGCCACCTAACCACAGCTGCCTGCAACTCATCAACAACAAGCTAACAAAAGTCCATCTGAGCCATAGCCTCATAATCCATGTTCTCTACCATCGCAGCAACTCTACCCAAACGAATTGCAGGCCCCGGGCACAGCAAATTCTGGTAAAGTATCAGGAAGAACACCTTCACAGCAAGGTCAACACTCACATAATCATCTTCCTCCACCAACACCTTCAACTTCTCAAGCAAGTCCTTAACACCTATACTTTTTGAACGGTCAAAGCCAAGCTCATCCTTGAGGGCAGTCAACGATTCATCATGACCGCTGGAAGCAGGCATGGGTGCAGTGTGACGTCCCATAGGTAAATCAAAAATGTGATGAACTGCATCACGATTGATTCAAAGAACCCTACCATTCCCAAAGTCCATTAACATAGTGGCAGGGTCAATCACTCCCATCAAATAGCACATAAGAATGTGTGACACATTTTTCTTTACTGTCAGATCAAAGACAACACCAAATCCAGCATCCCTAACACGGCTGCAATGCGCCTCTTTCAACAAAGAAGCAGCCTTGCAAACAGTGGGAAGCGACAAACGCACGGTCTTGTTAGATCGAGAATCATATCCCTCACCATCATCTTCAGTTGCATTGCTCTTACTAGACTTCTTCCTCTGTGTAAAGGGAAATGAGTCCACATTAGAAGATTAGGCATAAAAAAAGAGACATAGAAAATACAGAAAGAATAACAAATGAAGGAAACAAATGCAGTGCACTTCAACAAACCTTTGGAGCAGCATCCACCTCCTCGCCAGAATCACCACCAACATCTTCGTCGACATCATCATGGGCACGCTTGGGTACACTCTTAGATGAACCACAGTCTTTGCGTCTAGAAGGATGAACACCCTTCACATAATCAGCAAGCACAAAGTCGTCGTCATCAGAATTGGGACCTTCAGTGACATGTAGTCGTTTGCGCTGAGGATCATCACTTCCACCAACTTCAGTGGTTCTCTTGCCAAGATTCTTCTTCATTCCAGCAACACGTGGAATCCGCCGAGGTGTACCACCTTCCTCAGCAAAAGTACTCAACCTCTTCTTCACCTTGCCAAATTTACCACCCTTGGCACCATCTGCAGTTCTCCTCTGCTTCTCCTTTTCAGCAAACTCTTTTGACTCAATTTCAAACCTCAACTTCTTCTTGCTTTGCTTCAACTCATATTGACGAAGCTGTTCCGGGACCATCCAATCCTGTGTAACTTCCTCTGTACCATCAACAGACTACGACTGTGTTTCAGACAAGACAGGACATCTCTGATCAAAGCTCACACCAACATTACCCTCTGCAAAATAATGGTCAATCAATTGAGTAACCTCGTCAAACCCAGGCGCCCCAGCATGGAAAACAGACACTGCGTCAAAATAAAGTTTGTCTATGCTTGTTAAAAATTGCACAAAAAGAACAAATGCAGTACAGTTAGACATATAAATGTAGTGCTCAACCATAAACTCAAAATAAAAAATAATGCATTGTACAAAAAACTTGAATAAAACAACAATGCAGTTCACAAGTACATACACTGGAGTTCACATACAAAAATAAAATGCAGTGCTGCATATACTAAATTTATGGATATTCGCAACAAAAATGTCGAACTAGATAGAACAAAGCATACACAAAAATAAACAAATTAATCACATACCAGAAGAAGGGGCCACACTTATAGGAGAAGATTCAATCGGCGAATTCACTTGATGTCCTCCCTCGACACCATGATCCTTACCACCAGGACAAGGAGAGACAATTGGTGTATCATTATGAGC
This sequence comes from Triticum dicoccoides, assembly GCF_002162155.2. Classification (NCBI taxonomy): domain Eukaryota; kingdom Viridiplantae; phylum Streptophyta; class Magnoliopsida; order Poales; family Poaceae; genus Triticum; species Triticum dicoccoides. The sequence continues at coordinate 575,933,858 of NC_041388.1, read as the reverse complement.
ACTGCAATCACCTGCTGGATTAAAAAAAACAAGAATTTTTTTTTACAAAAAACATCACATGACAAAATAATGCAAACAAGCACTGGCAACTAACAGAGCATAACCAATATGCAGGATCAATTAGGAAACTAGATAAACACCAAACAAAATAAACAAAGCCTAACGAATAAGCACTCCACATACCCTGAACTCCTTCTCCCAGCCTGCTCGGCGAAGACATAGCGTTTCCCTGCAACACAAAGGACAAAGTGACAGACATAAGCAACAAAATCGGCGACAATCTCACGAAACCCTAGATCCGCATTGCTACACACAACTATCGACTTCAAAACGAGATAAAATCGACTACCTACGAAAAATTACACAAGCAAAAAGAGCTACAGCAACTACAAGAATCACAAAAACAAGGCGAGGGGACAATCAACACCGAGCCAAGCGGAATGTACCGAAGAAAAGTGTGCGGCGATGGCGGCGGGAAGGGGGAAGGGGGGCGGCGACGGGAACAGACAGGAAAGGGCTGCGGGAGCGCAGCTGCAAGGGCTCACGGAGCGGACAGCGACGCCGAAATGCAGGAATAAGGACCTCTTGAGGGCGGCGGTTCTCCGGGCGACGGCGGTTGCTGCGCGCGACGGCGGTTTTGCCCGAGGGATAGATGCCTCGGGAGAAACTGCAAGAGAGGAGAGGGGATTGTTCTCGGTCTCTTTCTCTGACAGTGGAGCAGTGGAATAGCCTGGAAACGATACGTAGGAGGCCCGCGTGTCGCAAAAAGGGTCATAAATAACAGGCCGGCCCAAAAACAGCCCGGACAAAATAAGCCAGTCTACATCAAAGCGCACATATTACTAAAAAACAACAAAAAAAACATGATGCAGTTCTCTGTGAAGAATCATGAAGTTCAAACGGTAAAACAACAAATGAAATACATACAGTTCGTAAAAAAGTTAAAATCAAAAACAAAACGCATGTTAAGAAAACACATCCGAAAAAAAGTCTACCTTCAATTAAGTGCCACACTAAAAAATGTGCCCCCCCTCCGCTCTCCCCTTAAACCTTCCGTACAGTGAAGTAAGCACAGGCAAAAAAACAAATGCAGTACGCACTGCTGGAAAAATGCAGTGCATTTCTATACGGGATGTAGTACGCCATTATGCATTTGTTTTTCGGGATGAAGAAAAATGCGAACGCGGAAAAAGTAAATGCAGTGCGCAAGTACACGAACGTGCAGTACAATATAATAAACAATGCAGTACAGTCGTAATTTGCTAAGCAGTGCAGTCTCGTACATTTGAAAAAAAGATTACAAAAAAAGTAAAAACACGGGAACAAAAATGAGAATTGTACATGGAGTAAGGAATGAAGTTGACATCTAGTACATAACCATGGTCAATGCAGTGCACCGATGATTTACCAAAAAGCAGTGCACTCCACGACATTAAAAAGGATACAAAGCATGAAAACTGATCACCCAAATGATACCAGCCCCAGCCACACAAAATTTGACAACGTACATGCGTCTCTGAACTACCCGAACACAGGCCCAACAAAACCGACTAAGAAAAAACAATAAGTTCAAAAAAAAGTGGGCCCCCACACCCCCTCCCTCCCATTTCCCTACCCGTCCCGTGCAAGGGACTGCAATAAGTACCGGCAAAAACAAGATGCAGTACAGTGCGGTAGAAGTATGCAGTGCATTCCGTTGCGCAATGCAGACCGCCGAAGCATATAGCACATGTATACAATGTTTCAGTTCTAATTTGTACGCAACGCAGTGCGTAAGTGTAATCAATGCAGTTCATTATCGCACAGGATGCATGTATAAAACGTAACAAAATGCCCGTTCGCATAGAAAAAATGGTGGTTAAAAAAATTTCCTGATCAAAAATAAAACAAACCCACCTTAAAAAAACCACACATTCGCATACAACCACCCGATCGGAGAAGTTCCATCGCCACAAGCCCACGATCACAGATGCAAAAACCAACCGACGATCCGCACAACCGCATCATCAGCGCGATTGTGTAGTTCATCCAACGAGGCCATCCCACCCCGCGCCCTCCCCTTAAATTCAGACCCCTGCCAAAGGCCTTCTCATCCACAAACAACACAAGTATCCATTGCGCTCCCACCAAAAGCACCAAGCCCTGCCACCGGCGATGACGTTCACAGATGAATACAAGGGCGACAACGCCGTGGAGGCGCACGGCAACACCAAGTTGCACGTCATCCACACCAACGACAACAAGCAGATGGCGATCACCCTCGCGTAGTATGAGCGCCACCTCAGCCTCCAGCGCCACAAGATCGTCAGCATTGATCTCGAGTACAACAACGACCCTGAAGCGACGCAGAAACCCGCCCTCTGCCAGCTCTCCATCGGCAAGAATCACCCGGTGCTGCTCTTCCAAATGAGCGACAGTGATAGGTGCACCATCTTCGACAACTTCCTCGCCGACCCCAGGTACACCTTTGCAGGCTTCTCCATCGACGGCGACAAAACCAGGCTGGAGTGCGTCAAACTGGAGGTCGCCAACTTCGTCGACACCCAGAAGGAGTGGAGGGTGCTCGAGGCAACCAAGCCGTTGGACTCCCTCGGAGACGTCTCCGGCGTGCTCATTGACGACTACTACAACAACATGAAGAAGAATATCACCGACGACGAGCACCAGCGCTGGGCCATCCTGCCTCTGTCCAGGAGGCACATCGAGTATGCGACAAAGGACGCCTACGCAGCATACGAGATATGGAACTGCATCACCCTCACTCGTGCAAAGCTGGAGAAGGAGGAGCCTCCCAAGAAGCGCACCAGGAGCAGCCGGGGATGGGGAGAGCCTGACTGGGGAAGAAGAAGATGGTGCCGGCCAGGAGCCAACAATGCCAGCGTTCTTTTAGAATTATCATCAAATTTGCTTTCTGTTGTTTGCTTATGTATCGTTAGTTTGCTTGTGTGCTGAACCTAGTTTGCTTGCCATGCACAATCACTTTGTAATGATGAACTCTGATTATGTTAGTTTGCTTTCTGTTCAACTTAGCTTGCTGGTGATGAAATTGTCGTACAGAATATCTGTGATAATTTGTTTTCTGTTGTCTGCTAATGTATCATTAGATTCGAGCAGTGCAGAAAATGAAAAAAGAGTTGCAGTTTGCAAACAGGACGCATGCAGTGCAAGTTGTGTACGAATGCAGTACAGAATCTGTCCAATGAAGTCTTAACATACCCAACAAAGCGGTGCATGAACCTAAATTTGAAAAAAGAATACATAAGAGCAAAACCAGAAAATGAAAAACGCAAACACGTAAATAATCAATGAAGTACAGAAATATATGAAGGTGCAGTACAGAACCATAATCAATGCATTACGCGTATGATGTACTAAGCAGTGCACTCCCATACATTGGGAAAAAGATTGCATAATAGCAAAAAGACGGAAACAAAAAAAATGGCAACTGTACATGCAGTACGTAATGCGTACACATGTAGTACAGAACCCTGATCAATGCAGTGCAAGCTCCCGACATTGAAAATAACACCTAAGAAAGAAAAATAAAAAGAAAAAAAATGACCACCCAGGTGGCACCGGCCCCAGCCAGTCTCGTAATAGGTCTGCGCCCACAGAAAGCGAGTCGTTCTGAGTCACGGTGCATGGGGCCGGCCATACATGGGCCCACAGGTCAGAGAGCATACAGCTGCGAGCGCCGTGTTTAAGCGCCCAAATAAGTAACAAGAGGAATTAAACACAGATGCCTCGCCACCGCTTATAAACATGTCGGCCGTGCCTTCCGCGGGCGAGGTGGGACTAAACATTAGACCGCACACAGTGCACCGGGAACCAGCCGTGTGCTCACAGGCCGACCTGGGCCCAATTGTGTCTTCACTACTAGAACACAGGGCCAACAAAAAAAAGAGAGGCCACTGAAAATAAAAAAAATGCTACATACCATACACAAACACAGGCCCAACCACAGGTTCGTAGTTCGCCGTGATATGGCAATGCAGTTCGCTATTTTCAAGTAAGCAGTCATGTTGCTTCTTAAATGCATTCGTGTTCACTGAATCACACCCAATCCACCACCTAACGCCAACCACACAATTTATTACTTCCATTGCTCGATTGGTTGCGTAAAAACTTATCCATTCCTGCTACAGACTAACACAACTCCTCCCATTCCTCATTTTCCTCAAAACGTAGATCTAGGGTTTATCGCATCCACAGCTCTTCTCTGGAATTCCACTGAACCCGCCATGGACTGTAAGTGCGGGTGCTTGGCAAGGATGGCTCCGGTAGCGGACACATGCGTCTACGCAGAAGGCCTACAGCTCATCAACACCGAGTGGTGCAGCATGCTCGGCTGCCTGATGATACCCAACAGGGGGTTTCGTGCGCCATTTCTTCATCGCCTCACAACCACAGATCTACAGGAAAGTTGGGTATGTTTTTCCACTCACAATTTTTGCACATAATCTAGACTGCAAATACACATCTGAATATATAGTTCAATCAATTTGTTCAGTAATATCAACAAAAATACAAAACAGAATTTGTATTCTTGTTCAGATCTGTTAGCTATTAAGACTAGATGCTTCCACCTATCTTTCTTCAGTACCACACCATGTATCGACATATGTACAAAAAAAAGGGTCAGTAGATAAGTTGCAGTTATCTTAACATGCTGGAGAAGTACACTGTTACTGACATTGCAGTGCACACATGTTGCAGTATAATATATATCCCAGTAAAACTAGGAGTCAATTGCGTATATAAGTTTGTTCATACATTGCAACTACTTTACAAAATACAATCATATGTATGTAACTATTTAAGTAAACATAAACAAATCATACTAAGTATAAAAAAACATTTGCTGTTTACTTACAAATTCTTTTTCCACCCATTACAATATGCAGAAACTGCCATCCACAATAAAATTTCATGCTTCGAGTTCAGGGGAGCTTACTTTGGAGACCGAACACAAGAATGGCTATGGAGACATGGAAGCTGACTATCACATCTACTCTGAAGACTGCATCAACATAACTACTGGTTGGAAAGATTTTGTCTCCTAGAATGGCTTTGAGGTCGGAGAAGTGGCCATGGTCTTTTTCTACACAGAAGAAGACTCCATCAAGTTTACAATATTTGCACTCCACGCTGTCTAATATGAAGCAACAAATATTTCTAATGCTTTCTTTATGTTGTATGCTTTTAAAATTATGTCCAACAGACAATTTGAACGATGCCTATTTAAAGTATGCAACCTCAACTACGTCATTTTATCATCCTTTTTAGACAAAGTTGTTGTTGGCAGTAATGCAGTTCTCTCGAACACATAGTGTGGTACAAATAATAACAAAAAGCAGCCATCTAAAACGGTAACAAGGAAATGCAAATGGTAGAAACTTTGCGCTTAACATACGATGTTCAAAAACAATTATCATAGTATGCAGTTCAAAAAAAATCTTATAATAACTATTCAACTAACACAAGCGTATCATGGACCATCCATTCTAATAGCAGAATAGAAAATTAACAACACTGCTAATGCAGTACAGAAATGCATATTATGCAGTCATCTAGAACATAGAATGTAGTTTAAGAAAAGGAGAAATCTCATAAACAGCCATAACCACTGTAATACAGCTACAACGAAGTACGCTACCAAAGAAAATGCAGTGCACTACAACGTATGCCGCGACTACAACAAATAAAATTAAAGCACTGAAACTACAAACAATGTGATAGACTGATAGAGGTGTCAATTTCACTCGCACTTCCATAACTCGCCTAAAAATTGTACAGCCACTAAACTATCGAAAAATACACCCGCAAAAATTTACATGGAAGACATGGCAACTTGACGAAAAGCATCACCTTTCATTTAAAAACCGCGATTCAAAAAATGACAATTATACCCGCAATACAATGAATTCAAACCTATAGCAATAGTAATTACAATATTCAAACACGCGTGGACGGGCAAAAATCAAAAAAATTAACAAGAATAGAGGAGTAGACGAAGCTCACCCGCCCGCACAACCAAAATAGCAAGAAATTGAAAACTAACTCCTAAAAATTAACAAATTATAGAGTGAACGGACCGATTAAAACGAACGCAATCAAACAATTCCTACTAAATAACAACATCCGAGCACAAAAAAAATCACATCTGACGCGAACACGAATGAACAGAGAAAGCTCGTCCGCCAAATCCCGCGGTTTGCAAGCACTCTAGTATATTTTCCTGTAAATTAGAAAGAATAAAGCTAAAATGAGATGCAGACACAAACTGAATCATCCCGTGACACCCGATTCCACATAGAACACGCGGGCGGAACACCGGAAAAAGAAGCAGTTCTCCCGTTAAGCATTGCAGTGCCCAACGTAAAGAAGATGCAGTGCACTTGCGTTTAGCGTGCTGTGCGGAAGTGGTGTGCAGAATAGTTATTCTGCTAATATTAGCAGAATAGACCGTCTGTATATATATATATATACATATATATATATATATATATATATATATATATATATATATATATTTAAAGTTAAGGGTTAGAGCTCAGATGATTGAGAAATAACCATTTCTCAATTGTCTGACATGACCATGCTGTGATGCAACCCATTTTCTCTGTTGTTATTCTTCCTTAGAATGGCATGGGTAGGCTGCTAGTATTGAAGAAAAAATA
>NC_041388.1:575908427-575927168 GCF_002162155.2 Triticum dicoccoides | reverse complement strand
GAAGCAGTTCTCCCGTTAAGCATTGCAGTGCCCAACGTAAAGAAGATGCAGTGCACTTGCGTTTAGCGTGCTGTGCGGAAGTGGTGTGCAGAATAGTTATTCTGCTAATATTAGCAGAATAGACCGTCTGTATATATATATATATACATATATATATATATATATATATATATATATATATATATATATATATTTAAAGTTAAGGGTTAGAGCTCAGATGATTGAGAAATAACCATTTCTCAATTGTCTGACATGACCATGCTGTGATGCAACCCATTTTCTCTGTTGTTATTCTTCCTTAGAATGGCATGGGTAGGCTGCTAGTATTGAAGAAAAAATAATTCCAAATGAAAAGCTTACCATTGTTGTGGAATAACATAAAAATTGAAGTCGTTACAGTGGCCCCGGTTTAATAAAACTTAAAAAAACCCAATACAAACGCTTCATTCAAGCCTAAACCTTGTTGTTTTCCGAAAAATATTTTTTTTGTGGGTTGCTGCCAGCTAGCACATCAACTCTACCGATTGTTGTTAAATACTATCATGTGCCCCTACCGGTAGAACCATCAATAATAGGAGGTCCACTATGTGTCCTTTTGTGTTGTCCTTTCCTCTGAGGGCTACTGCCAATTATCTTTTCAGGTAAAGCCGACCATTTATTGTTGTACATCGATGTTCATTAATTTTTAATGGTATATTGATAATTTTACACAGAATATTGTTCAGAAACAACTATCAGATTCACTGATATAGTTATAATGCTATTTGGAAATGTCCTAAGACAACACATGTATAGAAGACCATTCAACCGAACTGTGTGTGATGCATGAATCACAAACAGTATGGTAAAAACCGTCACCAATATAATGAACTGTGTATGTTGGCTGATCCATCAAATACGATTCAGAAAAGAGTTACATGTGCGATATGTGGCATATAGTTGATCCATACAAAGTGTTTGTGATAAGAAAAAATAATGCAAACGGCTACCCAAATCCAGATATCTGTGGTAGACAATATACAGGTCACTTAGAAGAATTGTTTGCAACAGCTAGGAGCATCGCATACAATCCGTGGTGCGAGTACTCATGTGATAATTTGAAAGTTACACATATATACCGTTCTTTATGCAAACATGTGACACCACATACAATTGTGTGCTTAGAATGTGTGCTCTAACGGGCACACAATGTAATAACAAGCATGCACGGTGCACTGTCAAAAAAGCGTGTGTTTGTGTGATGATTTGAAAGTTACGCATACTATTTTTTATGTAAATACGTGTGTGATAACACGTGACACCGTATATGATTCTGTGTTAGGAATTACTAGCTTTACCCGCGCGGCGGCACGCCGCGCCTATGGGTAAATCGCAACTATGTAACCGTAGTTAAAATGATATAACTATAAACAATTATGAGTTCAACCGAATATACACTGTAGCTTTATGTGTATCTTTTATTATTAGGTAAAGAAGAGCATATCAATATATACTCTGCTGGAGTATGAAAGTTCAAGATGGCAAAGAAGTACATTTATACAACCATGCATGATACATGCTCATAAATAGAATGATAAAAACTGGTAAAAGGTACTTATTAAGACTATATAGAGTCCACCCTACACAGTGGGTTGTATACGGTGACATGACCGTACTGGAATAAGAAACTGCATGCAACTGATTTTCCCTGAGTTAGGTCATTCTTGTATAGCCTCCTGTAGGATTAGGTCCCATAATAAAGTGATACAGAGCTTTTGCATTCTTGGGCACGTCCCACGGGAGGTTTTGCTCTTGTATATGTGATAATAGGATCTTCGTTGTGCATGCACCATAAGTATATTTGAATGAGTAGCTACAAGTGAAAATCTTTGTAGGCCTGAGAGAGAAGCCCCAGTAAAAGATGCGGTGCTTATGCATATCATCTACTCATCTTGTCGAACAAACAAAAGGAAAAACACCACACTGCTTTTTCTAGAGGTAAAAACATTCAAATTAAATTAACAGAACTATATGGATAAGGTTGTATTCACATAAAATGGAAGTAATGCATAGAAGCAAACTGAAAAACACACATTTGTTGTCACCATGTGTGGTGCATCTTAGATGACAGAAAATACACATCTACACTTTTCTAATAAGACTAAACATGATATATTTATTTCTGGTCTACATCATTCTAGTTTTATTCCAGGCTTACACCATTCAGAAAGGAAAGTGAATAACTGGATATCAAATTTGATGGCCATGAACTGAATCAATATCTCTGAAAATTCAACACCATGTTTATCGAAAATGTGTACTCCATTTCAACATCAATTATTAAGTCTAGAAAAAACATATCTCAAGTATTAGCATATTCAATCTAAATTTGAGACTCGCCATGAAGATATCAAAAATTACATAGAGCATCACTAATTTTTAACACAAAGTGTGCTCTATCTACAAATGATAGTTATCCGCCATGTAATCTTGTCTTCCTCTCATGACATGGGCAACCGGCCTCATTGATGACACATTCCTCCATGTAGATCTGCAATGTTACAGTCAAACAAGTGCCATGCAAAGATAATCAAGACATGTGAATTTTGCAAAGCATATAAAGTAATAAATCTTAACTTTCAAGAGAAAAGAAGAACGACAAAAACACACACTTCAATGACAGCTACATACTACATTGTCTGTAATTTTAAATATTTGGCTCAAACATGTACATGTCTATCTTTGCCTTCTTACACAATTCTTGTTCTATATTTTATTGTCATCGGAACAAACAAACATAACAAACCAAAAGTCACTACCAAATACCATAAACCTCCCAGTAAGCAAATATCTAATTAAGATAGAATCATTAATTAGTAAAACAACTAGAAATCATGGTGAAGCTATCTATTGGAAATCATAGTAATGCATACCAGAAGTCCTGATTTATTCAAATTTCATCACCTGGGAGACAGAAAGGATGAAAATAACCAAGCCAGCTAGGTACAGTTTTGAATACAGAAGAAGAAACAATTGTGCAAGTTTTGTACTTCGGAAAGGCAACAAAAGTCCAAAAACAAAACCCAAGCTAAATCCCATCTCTAAAAGAACGGCACAGTTCTACTTAGTTAATATGCATCACTATATTAACATACAGAGCTATTCCTATTGCATGTTAACAAAGATTCTACAAACATTAGTAGCATTTCAGTTATGGATTATGATATGAGAGGCCAAGTTTCATAAAAACAAATCTGTCTGAAACATGTACAATTTATACTTGAACTATATATAAATATTACATGAGAGGGACAAAATATGTTTGTAGAGATGCCAAGGGAGGGAGAGAGGTCGCCTACTTGCATCATTGTATGTCTAGAACCCACATGTCCAGTCTGTAGTACATGTCACTGCAACGTAGAAGAACAAACTAATTGTTTGACATTGAATAAGGTGCAAACATTCACAGGCATCAGGCATTCACATGGCTGCTAGTCCACTTGAAGAACAAACATGTTTTCGATCAAAGTGGACTCTCTACTTAAATGCAACGGTTGACAGACCTTATTAGGATTCTAGACCTCTATTGACAGACCTTATTAGGATTCTAGACCTGTGTTGATGAAAGTGGAAGTGTTGGCTCACCTGCATTCTCAAATAAGTATCACAGTTCACGTGACATATCTGCCCTAATTGCTGCAAGCAGAAAGGCTGTGTGTAGAATGAAGAACATTTAGATGGTGCTACAGGAATTTATCATACCTTATACTAAGCTGGCTTTTGGCCTTTGGATTGACTGGTTTGTCCGCGCGTGGCCGCAGCAGAACCCATCCACCGGCCAGCGTTGCTCGATCCTCGGTGGCAGCTCGTCGGCACCACCCCACGAGGCTTGCGCGGCATCCCACACCCCGTACCTCGCACTATACGGGTCACTCCTCCCTCGTCCTCTAGAACATTGTTGCTGGAGCACACCCCGTCCTCCTCGGCCGTGTGGTCGCTGAAGCACAACCCATCCCAACAGAGAAGGGGAGAGATCGATGACACCTGCGTCCATGGTCATCATCCTAGTGCACGGTCGTGATGGCAAGGTTCTACGGCACAGAAGGCACGGCGACCCTCGGCCTCGACGGTGCTCCCGCGGCACACAACCAGCGTGTGATGGACACAGCAGAGGCACCCCCACGGGCCACGGTCTACATTGGTCTCCTCTGCATGAAACGTGACCTACAACAATGATGTCGCACTCCCCAACGAGAGTTGAAGCAGTGCGCTTGGGCACTTCCAGCCGCCACATGACTGCCGATGGCAGCGGCAGCGAAACGGCAAGGCCTGGCCATGGCCTACGACCACGATCCGGCTGCGCATCCTCAAGGCGCGGCGCAACCTTCTGCCATTCTGCGCATGGCGTGGCCTCGCTCCTCCTCCCCTTCTTCTGGATGTACGTGGAAGGCTACGCCTGCACCCGTGACCTCCCCATGCTCTTCGTTGTTGGCCTTCCCATCGAGTGTGACCTACACGCTGGGGTACTTGGCCATTCTCCCGGCAAGCTCGAGGGACTCCCAGTCGTCCGACCCGTCAAGGAACACGACGGACATGCCTTGCGTGACCTGCTCGTCACCGCTGAAGCGGCGGTCCACGAGGACGGCCACGTCGGCGACAACAGTGGTGATGCACGTGTCATTGTCAGTCCATGATTTGGCAGCGTCGGCCATGGCAGCATAACCGGCGGAAGCCAACGTGCCGAGTGGACTTCAACCGCGCCGGTGGCGGTGAGGAACTCGGGCGCGTCTTGGCAGAAGTAGTTTGTATGCCCGGCGGCAGGACGAACTCGGGCCCGCCAATGGCGAAGCAGCTCGGGGCGGAGCTTGGGGACAGGAGGCGTGACGTCGGGGCGTAAATCCGGCCTAGATGGGTGGGAGGCACTCGTTCACGTCGAGGCGAAGGGGCCCCTCCTCACATCGGCTTCAGCTAGCCTAGTCGATCGCGCACTTCTCCACCATGAGGACGCGGACAGAAGGGCTCTAGTGGAGCTGGACGGCGAGGCGCCGACGGCCTATCACTGGTCGGCGGGTTGGGAGGTCGCGTGAACCTTGGACACCAAGGCCACGACCTGGGCTGCATCCCGTATCTTCACCTTGTCAACCTTTCCCAGTGCATTCAATAGGAAGGCGTTGACGACCACCACCTTTATGGGAACCACGAAGCACGGGAATGCTCTCGCGGCAGGAGGCGATGCCTTCATCCTCGCAGACTCCGGCAGCCTTGTTGCTGGCCATGAGAACTTGGACGGTTTCTCCCCCACTGCGGGTGAGGCATGGCAAGACAAGATCCTAGGGTTTTTCCCGGAGCAACACAAGTGGGTCAACGGTAGTTACATGATGATGCCTTTATCAAGATAACGACGTAGAACACCGCCAACGGCTCGGTTTTCATCGGCAACTATGTCTTCCCAACTCGCAGCCGGAACTAGATGGCGGAACTTGAGATCTGAGCATCTAGCCTCATGTCGACCACCTATCTAGATGAATAAGGTTGAGTGCTCACGGATACAATCCAGGTTTACATGATGAATGATAGAATCACTAGAAGACTCCCGGGATGGGGCAGTGGCGGAGCTAGCATTTGAGATCAGGGTGGTCCGCTCTTATTTTTTTTGATAAGAAATGTGACAAGTGAATGTTCTAACTAATTACCAAAATATCACATAGAAATTGTTTAATATGGTCTTCCAAACACACGAGAATTCTCAATTAAGTCCAGTTTTTCCATAAAGAAGGTTACATACTACATACTACATGGACAATCGTGCATACCTTGAGAAGTTCTTCGGTTTATTCTTTGGCTACATCTGTATAGCCCGTACCTTCTTCTTTACTATCCTCATAACTTCTTTCTGAAAAACAGAAAAAATGTCTCAGGTCCTTTTCATTCTTCAACAATTCTGTAATAAGAATTTCGATCAATAGAGTTCAAAAAAATCTATAACTAAAGCTATTTGGGCAGAAATTATGTGCAAAATAATGCATGTGTTCGGTTAATCAACGGGATAGGATAGCACAGCAAAAACACAAACCCTAAATAAGAAATTGGGGAAGCAAAAATTTGGCCACGCATGTCAGGCACAGGGGCGCACACAGCTCGCTGACACAGGCGGTGGGAAGGACTAAAGGAGAGGCGGGATCCTGCTCGACGGCTAGGCTCTGGCCGACAGCCGGCGACCGGCGAGGCCGGTGACAAGCGAGGGCGAGGGAGGGTACGGACGGATGGCTCTGGGAGGGCGTCGGGACGTGGCGTTGTCCCCTCGCTCGATGTGGACGACAGGACAAGTGCGTGGCTTGGGATGCGTTTGTCTGTCAGTAGGTAAGTTCTATTGGGCCAACTGTTTTTCTTTGGCCCAGTCAAAATTTATATGTATATAAGCCGATCCAAATTGTCAGGGTGGGCCGCCGCCCACCCTAGCCACCCTGTAGCTCCGCCCCTGGGATGGGGCTACAATATGTGCCGTAACCAGAAGCTCTCCGCCAAGCTCTTAGTGTCAGCAACCAACCCAATGGTTGATCGATCCATGGTCGGAGAATTAACTTTCTATATGATTGAAAGACAATCTGAGATAAATTGGACCTTCTGGAAACCTTCTTGACGAGTGAGAGCGGCTGCACACCGTAGAGCTAGTGCTTCTGCTAGTTCTGGCTAGTTCTGGTGTGCTAGTCTCCTCAATGCGCTCGCAGCAACCAACCATCGTTGTGATTCTAGATTACTACTCCCATTACCGTTCACCTATAAGCCTGAAAAAGTGCAACATCCACATTGATCACAATTGTACCCATCGGGCATCGGCAACAAACAGGTGAACAGCTGCACATTCCCATCCACTTTTCCTAGATGTTTGCATTGTTAGTTTATAGCCACAATTTCACAAACAAAACAATGGAATCGGGTGCCCTATAATGCGCCCATTTAATGTCAATAGATAGTCCGAACCTTCTTTAACGACACCATGCTTACTTATGCAACATTGGCATGCATATACACTTTACTTTTACCAATATTTTGACCCTCTTATCACTATGATGGGCGCTGACCCTATAGTCATGACTTGGCCTTGGGGGACACGGGACTCCGGACTGCATCCCGTAGCTTCACCTTGTCAACCTTTCTCAGTGCATTCATTGGGGGGAGGGGGGCGTCGATGACCGCCTCCTTCATGGGAACCACGAAGCACGGTAATGCTCTCGCGGCAGAATGCGATGACTTCATCCTCGTAGACTCCGGCAAACTTGTTGCTGGCCATCAGAACTTGGACGGTTTCGCGCCCACTGCGGGTGTGGCATGGCATCTGTTAGAATACAACAGAGGAGTCATGGAATCAGCCTTTCGATCCTAGGGTATGGCAAACCGGCCAGCCCCGCCACCGCCCGGCTACTTCGAGCGGCACGCTGCCATCGTCACTGTCAAGGTCGCCGCGGCCACGGCCTCCTCTACCTCTACTCTAGCTCTACCCCCACCAATACCCCCTTCCATCTCCTTCACCGACACTATCTCCTATATTAGCCCCTACATCCCTGTCGGTGTCAAAACCGACGGATCTCGGGTAGGGGGTCCCGAACTATGCGTCTAGGCCGGATGGTAACAGGAGGCAGGGGACACGAAGTTTTACCCAGGTTCGGGACCTCTTGATGGAGGTAAAACCCTACGTCCTGCTTGATTAATATTGATGATATGGGTAATACAAGAGTTGATCTACCACGAGATTAGAGAGGCTAAACCCTAGAAGCTAGGCTATGGTATGATTGTTGATGTGTATGTTGTCCTATGGACTAGAACCCTCCGGTTTATATAGACACCGGATAGGGTTAGGGTTACATAGAGTCGGTTACAATGGTAGGAGATCTGAACATCCGTATCGCCAAGCTTGCCTTCCACGCCAAGGAAAATCCCTTCCGGACACGGGACGGAGTCTTCAATCTTGTATCTTCATAGTCCAGGAGTCCGGCTGAAGGTATAATTCGGCTATCCGAACACCCCCTAATCCAGGACTCCCTCAGTAGCCCCTGAACCAGGCTTCAATGACGACGAGTTCGGCGCGCAAATTGTCTTCGGCATTGCAAGGCAGGTTCCTCCTCCAAGCACTTCATAGAAGATTTTGAACACAAAGATAGTGTCCAGTTCTACAAAATAAGTTTCCACATATTGCCATAGAGAGAATAATAATATTAACACAAATCTAATCTGCTGACGTATTCTGTGGTGCGACCCACCACGACCAAGCCTTTATCCAAATCGTTTCATTATCCCACCTCAGCGCGTTATGCGAGGCGGTTTCCTTGGCACGTCTTGTCAAAGCAGAGATCATGTCCCTTTATTCCAGGATTCTCATCAATACGGGCGTGCGTAACCCAACCGCGCCTTTGATTACAGCGCTTGGAGATAAGCAAGTTTTACCAGGCTGGTGGGGACATGTAGTCGCGCCCACCCATATAAGGGGATAATGATCCACCTTTTCACCCACGCCTTCTTCCTCCTTTGCCTATCCATTCTTGCGCAATCAAGATCCAGCGCCCAAGTCCGCACTACCACCTCGACCTTCTCCAATCATGTCCGGAGCGGGAGCCAAGTGGATGGTCTCCTCCGTCACGGAGGGACACATAAAAAAGCTGAGGAAGGCCAGATATCTGGCCAGCGACATCGCGCACCGGCTCCCCGAGAAGGGGCAGCTCATCCCCACTCCTAGGCCCCATGAGAGGGTGGTATTTATCCCCCATTTCCTCCGTGGACTGGGCTTCCCTTTGCATCCATTTGTCCTGGGGCTCATGTTCTACTATGGCCTGGATTTCCACGATCTGGCCCCGAACTTTGTCCTCAACATCTTGGCGTTTATCGTCGTGTGCGAGGCTTTCCTCCGCATCCGCCCTCATTTTGGCTTATGGCTAAAGACCTTCAACGTCAAGCCGAAGGTGGTGCGCGGCAGCCAGGCGGAGTGCGGCGGTGCCATGGTTGGCAAGATGGCCAACGTCCTATGGCTCGAGGGCTCCTTTGTGGAGACCCTGAAGGGGTGGCAATCGGGGTGGTTTTACATCACCGAGCCGTGCGACCCCGAATGGGTCGCAGCCCCCGAGTTTCGGTCCGGACCCCCTACGCGGCTCACCTCCTGGAAGGAGACCGGCTTGTCGTGGGGTAAAAAAGGAGAGCTGACCGGACTCCAAACATGCATCCAAACCCTGGTAGACAAGAAGCTCAAGCTTGTCAACATAGTCCAGGTTATGCTCATCCGCCAGATCCTCCCGTGTCAACGATGGGCCTTCAACCTGTGGGAGTTCGACCCGGCGCAGCATCAAACTCTAAACATGCTCTTTGACACGACGTACGAAGATGCCTGGAGGGTGCTTTTCAAGGGCGCCGAGGCTCCCGCATCTGCTGCCGAGGATCGCGGATTCAGTACTCAGCATCATGCTCATGCAGTAAGCGGTTTTTGTCCTTTTACAGGGTATCAGTTTTTCATAGTTTGACTCTATGCGGGATCTGAGTTCCCTTATCTTTGATAGGATTGGGTGGCGACGTCCGGATAGATCAACTATCCGGCTCCTCTGCCCGAAGGCCCAGCGGACGGTCGCTTGGCGAAGCTACTGGTTCCGGCGCCCTATGTGGTGCCGGAGAAGAAGGCCACAAAAAGGGCCACGGGGACTCGAAAGAGTGCCCGGTGCCAGGAGGTGTCGGATTCGTCATCTGACGGTCCTGAAGCACCTTCCTCTCGTGAAGATGTGGAGGAAGAAGAAGAGACCTCTCCCCCTCCAGCGGGAGGAGAGAAGAAAAGGAAGGTCGCCCTCTCTGAGGAGGCCGGAGGGTCCAAGAAGGGGAAAACCCTTCCTCCGGACTGCTCCACCGACGCCGCCGACAACGAAGAGGAGTGGCAGCCCAGGGCCAAGCCCCTAGCGAAATCTTAAGTGTCTGGATACCGGAGTAATTCATAGTATTCGTTTTTGCACAACTTTCCTTTATGTCAAATATGTTTATGCAGCCCACCCAAAGACCGGCTCGACGCATTGTCGAGCGGCTCACTGGACCCGTCGGAGGTGAACTCGCTTCCGACGGCTTCATCCCCCCGTCCTGCGGATCACACCGAAGTGTTGTCCCAACAGGTTCCAAGCCGGGAGGAGGTGGTCCTGGAGGCGCCGCAAGGCGACCTCCCGGACTCCAGGAGTAAAGGGGATGAAACCCCCCAGGACTCTAAGTCCGGCTTAAGGCCGGACACAGCTCCGAATCTTCAAGGGTTCGAGAGTTCGGCGGGCGACCTCCTTCCAAGAGGAGCAAGCCTATCGTTCTGGTGACCTCTGTCCAACCGGAGGCGCCGGACAATATGTTGGAGGTGCTGCAAGGTGCCTCCATCGACGAGGGGCACCGCACTATTATGAGTGCGGTGATCCAGAAGGTTTATTCCGCCAAAAGCGGACTGAATGAATCTTGTACAAGCCTTTTAACAGGCTTTGAGGTAAGTAAAGAATGTTCAAATAATGTTACCGCATAGACAGTAGCCCCTGATGCTCTGTTGGGCGTTCGGGAAGAAAAGCCGAATAGAGGATCAAAGAATTCGCAGGAGTCTAACAAAAGGAGTCAATATGCGTATGCAGGCTTCTCTACTAGCGTCCGCCGCACTGACTGCGGAAGTGGACGTGCTGAAGAAGAGTCTCGAGAAGTCCGAGCAAGAGCTCGGGCGTGCCAAGAAGCAACTCGAGGAGAAGGAAGGTAAGAAATACCTTGTTTGAATATGTATATAAAAAAGGTGCAATTGCAAAAAATGACAGGATTGACATAGCAATTGTAGGAGCCACGTCTGAGGTGGCGACCCTTAAGAAAGCGCTGCTCGAGGCCGAGAAGAGTGCGGCCATGGAGCGCACCGAGCGGGAGAGGTATGAGGCTGAGGTTGGCAAGCTGCGGCAAGAGCTCCAGGTTCTCATGAAGAAACATGAGAGTTTGGAGCTTGACTCAAAGACGCGAGCATCCGAGCTCGCGGCAGCTATAGAAAATGCCAAGTCTGCCAAGGCCAAAAGTCCCAGAAGACCCTCCAGGAGTTGGATGAGGTGAAGAAGATTGCGGCGGGTAAGGCATTCTTTATGCAAAGCAAACACATCAACGTGAGTTACCTGTTACTTACCCGAATCCGCAGCTCTCCAGGAGTGTTCGCAGATCTTCCCCGGAGTGTATCTGATGCCGGCGCATTCTATCTAGCCGAGGAGGGCAGCTCGACGGAGAAGGTGTTCTGGTCTCAGTACGCTGAGGCCGGACACCCCATGCCCCTGAGCGACCAGCTAAAGCAACTGGTCGAGCTCCACAAGGCGGCCGAGCAGGCCATGAAGGGCCTCCTAGTTCGGCTGTGGCCTAGAGAGGCTCTGCCTGGGAGCTATTTCAGGCTGGTGCGGCGGCTAGTGGAGGCCTGTCCGAGGCTTGAAGACATCAAGCGCTCCGTCTGCATTGAAGGTGCCCGTAGGGCCCTTGCCCGTGCTAAGGTGCACTGGGGCAAGCTGGATGCGGAGAAGCTTGTGAAGGATGGGCCACCGCCGGGGAAAGAGCATCGCAAGCCCGAGAATTATTATAAGGATGTTCTGAAGGGTGCCCGCCTTGTTGCGGATGAATGTACCAAGGATGTATTTTTTGAGTAAAACCCGCTCGTGTTATCCTATGCGCTGAAAACTTGTTCATATGCGCTAAGCAATGCTGCTTGAATTTAAAATATTACCTTCTGTGCGGCTGTTTATCAATACTGAGAGATGGCGAGTCGTCGGCTTCTGCCCCCGTGCCACTAGTGCTGGGGTGTTTAGCGATAAACCTGGGCGCTCTTTTTCCCATGTTTGGGTCCTTCGAGGGAGGCGCTCAGCCCAATGAACGAGGCAATCGGACTATAATGCGTGAACACTCTCACTTAGCCATAGAATTCTATAATTTTAAATTTTGGCGAAGCCCCTAGTATTTGGAAGACCGATTTCGGGGCGCTATCCACGCCTTGGCCGGACAGAGCCGACTCCTCGTCCGAAGCGACATAAGTCTTTAGGGACTCGAAAAAACCTCTCGAACAGCGACCAGCTCTCGCTTCATCATGACAGTCAGTTTTAGCTTTCTCCACTGAGGTGCTCGGCCCTGCTCAACTGGATCACAATCGAAGTGGTTCTCCTAGTGCTACCTTAGCCGATATAGTTGAACGTAAGGCACCAAAACATAGGAGCCGGGCAAACCTAACTATTGACCCAAGACATGATTCGGAGCCGATGCATATAATGCTAAGTTCGGGGTGCCGCACTTGTTAAAGTGTTCGGACTTCTCACACCATGTTGAGGGGTACTGAAGCCCTTGGCGTATTTTGGCCGTACCAAAGTGTACGGGTGCAACATGTCATTAAGGAACATATATATATATATATATATATATATATATATATATATATATATATATATATATATATATATATATATATTAAAAAAGGTAATGCAAAAAATAGACAAAAGCTATGCATTGTTCATTAAAATAGCTGCGATCAAAGCAGAACGATACAAGTGATGCAATAAACGAAAAGTTGGACTATTTAACATGTCCGCTTCAGGGGCAAGCTGCGGGATAGTATGCGAAACAGGTATACTGCTCGTGATCACTAGTTGAAAACAGGGCTATGGTCCAGGCTGGCTCAGCCCATTAGTCCCGGTTCAGTCTAGAACCGGGACCAATGTGGGCATTGGTCCCGGTTCGTGAGCCCTGGGGGTGGCCGGGCCACGTGGGCCATTGGTCCCGGTTTGTCTGGACCTTTTGGTCCCGGTTGGTGGGACGAACCGGGACCAATGGGCCTCGCTCCTGGCCCACCACCATTTGTCCCGGTTGGTGGCTTGAACCGGGACCAAAGGCTTCCCTTTAGTCCCGGTTCATGTCATCAACCGGGACCAATGAGGTGCCTATATATACCCCCTCGCGCAAGAGCAGAGCACAGTGCTCTGTTTTTTCTGGCCGAGGGGGAGAGGGCTTTGTGGTGCTCTAGCTCGCCTCCTATGCACATGAGGTGTTCGATGGAATGCCCGAGCCACACTACTTAAGCTTTCTCCTCTCGAAGCTCGACCTCCAAGCTCCATTTTCCTCGAGATTTGTCTAGATTTAGCGGTCCGTCACGCCCCGTCCCCGTCTTCACCGCCGTCGATCACCCGCGCCGATCTCATCACTGACACCACCGTGGTGAGCCTCTTGTTCTTATCTTCTTTCTGAAAGGAAAAATATTCTTACTTGTATGTTTAGATAGATACTTGTATCATTTTCTTACATTTATTATTGCATCTTATATAGTGCGATGGTTTTGGTATCCGCCCCCGTCGGCCCTCGTCCTGTCTATGATTCGGATTTGGTATGTATATTATCTTTATAACTATTGGTTCATTTATTGTTTATGAAAATTATGCCGACCAGCGTGACATAGATTTTATTTATCTAGGATGTATGTGAATCGGAAATGCCAACCGACCCTATTGTCGAGAGGTTATATTTAGTTGAAGAAGAAAACAATTTGTTGAAGGAAAAAATAAAAAAAATTGAGGAGGAGAAGATGATATTGGAGTTGCATGTTGCGGATGTCGTCGATGATCACAAGATCAAGATGGATGCAATGCGCTTGAAGATTAGAAAGATTAGAAAATATGACATTCATACCGAGGCTTGGTATATTATGCCGTTGGATCAATTGTTACCTTGGTTGCGATTATGATCGCATTTGTTTTCGCATTGAAATGTTTTACATAGTTTCAATGTATGGTTTAATTAATTAGATGCTCTGGAGAGCTATATGTTGTTAGATGAGAACTATGTATGCACTTTGGTTTTAATGTGATGATGAACTTCTATTAATTTGGACACTTAATTATATATAATGCACGCAGATGAACTGGCAATGGATGTACGGTGACAGACACACCCGCGAGTACATTAAGGGCGTGCATGAGTTTCTCGATGCGCCGAGGCAAACAAGCAGAATGGTTTTATGTGTTGTCCATGCACTGAATGTGGGAATACAAGGTCTTACTCTAACCGGAAAATCCTTCACTCCCACCTGCTTTACAAGGGTTTCATGCCAAACTATAATGTTTGGACGAGGCACGGAGAAATAGGGGTTATGATGGAAGACGGCGAAGAAGAAGACTACGATGACAACTATGTGCCCCCTGAATACGGTGATGCTGCAACGGGGGGAGCTGGTGAAGATCAAGAGGAACCAGACGATGTGCCCGATGATGATGATCTCCGCCGGGTCATTGTCGATGCAAGGACGCAATGCATTAATCAAAAGGAGAAGCTAAAGTTCGATCGCATGTTAGAGGATCACAAAAAAGGGTTATACCCCAATTGCGAAGATGGCAACACAAAGCTTGGTACCGTACTGGAATTGCTATAGTGGAAGGCAGAGAATGCTGTGGCTGACAAAGGATTTGAGAAGCTACTGAAAATATTGAAGAAGAAGCTTCCAAAGGATAACGAATTGCCTGACAGTACAAACGCAACAAAGAAGGTTGTATGCCCTCTAGGATTGGAGGTGGAGAAGATACATGCATGCCCTAATGACTGCATCCTCTACCGCGGTGCATACAAGGATCTGAACGCATGCCCGGTATGCGGTGCGTTGTGGTATAAGATTAGACGAGATGACCCTGGTGATGTTGACGGCGACCCCCTCAGGAAGAGGGTTCCTGCGAAGGTGATGTGGTATGCTCCTATAATACCACGGTTGAAACGTCTGTTCAGAAACGAAGAGCATGCCAAGTTGATGCGATGCCACAGTGAGAACCGAAAGAAAGATGGGAAGTTGAGAGCACCCGCTGACGGGTCGCAGTGGAGAAAAATCGAGAGAAAGTACTGGGATGAGTTTGCAAAGGACCCAAGGAATGTATGGTTTGCTTTAAGCGCGGATGGCATTAATCCTTTCAGGGAGCAGAGCAGCAATCACAGCACCTGGCCCGTGACTCTATGTATGTAGAACCTTCCTCCTTGGATGTGCATGAAGCGGAAGTTCATTATGATGCCAGTTCTCATCCAAGGCCCTAAGCAACCCGGCAACAAAATTGATGTGTACCTAAGGCCATTAGTTGAAGAACTTTTACAGCTGTGGAATGGAAACGGTGTACGTACGTGGGATGAGCATAGACAGGAGGAATTTAACCTTAAGGCGTTGCTGTTCGTGACCATCAACGATTGGCCCTCTCTTAGTAACCTTTCAGGACAGACAAACAAAGGATACCACGCATGCACGCACTGTTTAGAGGACACTGAAAGTATATACCTGGACAAATGCAGGAAGAATGTGTACCTGGGCCATCGTCGATTTCTTCCGACCAACCATCAATGTCGAAAGAAAGGCAAGCATTTCAAAGGCGAGGCAGATCACCGGAAGAAGCCCGCCATGCGCACCGGTGATCACGTGCTTGCTATGGTCAATGATTTACACTACGTAATCTTTGGAAAGGGTCCCAGTGGACTAGCTGTTCCGAATGATGCTGAGGGATACGCACCCATGTGGAAGAAAAAATCTATATTTTGGGACCTACCCTACTGGAAAGACCTAGAGGTCCGCTCCTCAATCGATGTGATGCACGTGACGAAGAACCTTTGCGTGAACCTGCTAGGCTTCTTGGGCGTGTATGGGAAGACAAAAGATACACTTGAGGCACGGGAGGACCTGCAACGTTTGCACGAAAAAGACGGCATGCCTCCGAAGCAGTATAAAGGTCCTGCCAGCTACGCTCTTACGAAAGAAGGGAAAGAAATCTTCTTTGAATGCCTGCTCAGTATGAAGGTCACGACTGGCTTCTCGTCGACTATAAAGGGAATAATATATATGCCAGAGAAAAAGTTTCAGAACCTAAAGTCTCATGACTGCCACGTGATTATGACGCAACTGCTTCCGGTTGCATTGAGGGGGCTTCTACCGGAAAACGTCCGATTAGCCATTGTGAAGCTATGTGCATTCCTCAATGTAGTCTCTCAGAAGGTGATCGATCCAGAAATTGTACCAAGGCTAAGGAGTGATGTGGCGCAATGTCTTGTCAGTTTCGAGCTGGTGTTCCCACCATCCTTCTTCAATATCATGACGCACGTCCTAGTTCATCTAGTCGACGAGATTGTCATCATGGGGCCCGTATTTCTACACAATATGTTCCCCTTTGAGAGGTTCATGGGAGTCCTAAAGAAATATGTCCGTAACCATGCTAGGCCAGAAGGAAGCATCTCCATGGGCCATCAAACAGAGGATGTTATCGGGTTTTGTGTTGACCTCATTCGTGGCCTTAACAAGATAGGTCTCCCTAAATCGCGGTATGAGGGGAGACTGACTGGAAAAGGCACTCTTGGAAGAGACTCAATAATATGCAGGGACGGATATTCTTGGTCTCAAGCACACTACACAGTTCTACAGAACTCTACCTTGGTGACCCCGTATGTCGATGAACACAAGAACAGTCTGCGCTCCAAACACCCGGAGCAGTGCGACGACTGGATTACATGTGAACACATCAGGACTTTCAGCAGTTGGTTGGAAACACGTCTCAGAGGTGACAACACTGTTTGTGATGAGTTGTACTTGTTGTCCAGGGGACCATCTTTGACTGTATTGACTTACAAAGGATACGAGATAAATGGGAATACATTTTACACGATCGCCCAAGATCAAAAGAGCACCAACCAAAACAGCGGTGTCCGCTTTGATGCAGCAACCGAGAGCGGAAAGGACACATATTATGGTTACATAGTGGACATATGGGAACTTGACTACGGACCTGATTTTAAGGTCCCTTTGTTTAAGTGCAAATGGGTCAATCTGTTAGGCGGCGGGGTACAGGTAGACCCACAGTACGGAATGACAATAGTGGATCTGAAAAATCTTGGGTACACTGACGAACCGTTCGTCCTAGCCAATGATGTGGCACAGGTTATCTATGTGAAGGACATGTCTACCAAACCGAGAAATAGAAAAGATAAGGAAGCGAATACATCATACGATGAGCCAAAGAGCAACATAGTTCTTTCAGGAAAAAGGGACATCCTGGGAGTGGACGGCAAGACAGACATGTCTGAAGATTATGAAAAGTTTCATGAAATTCCTCCCTTCAATGTCAAGGCTGACCCAAGCATCCTGATAAACAATGAAGATTATCCATGGTTACGGCGCAATAAGCAAATGACACAAGCGAAGAAAAAGTGAAGACTTTCTCCCGCAACTATTATGATGATACCATGCCAAATTTGTAACAGAAGAACATGCTACCATTGTCCGTTTTGTACATGCACATGCTATGTGGGTGAAATTATGATACCATCCCAACTTTCAACCTTTTCAGAGTTCATTTGAAATGCTTTCATGTCTTATGGTTCGAAACTTTGATACTTCGAAAGTGATTGTCCATTTTGTACACGAAGTGCATCAAGTTTTTGTCATAACCCTCTCTACTTTTTGGAACATGCTATGTGGGTGAAATGATGATACCATGCCAACTTTCAACCTTTTCAGAGTTCATTTTGAAATGCTTTCCAATTTCAGAGTCATTTAGCTCAAAGAATGAATTAATAGCAAACAGAATGAACTACAAAACTTTTATGAAAATGAAAACAATCAATTAAAATATTATGTTATGATCAACTAAAATAAAACTATAATATTCTTCAATAGCAAAAACAATATAATTTTTGTGACCTAAAATCAAACTATAAGTATTTAATTGTAAGTATAAATAAAAATAAATAGCAAAGAAGAACAAAAAATTCTATTTTTATAGTAAAGTTATTCATAAACTAGTGATTCACACAAATTTTTAAAAATTCAAATTTAAACTATTCAAAATTTAAAACTAATGGCACTAACAGAAAGTTTATAATTTTTGTGACCTAAAATCAAAATGAAATCACTAAAAAACTATAAGTATTTAGTTGTAAGTATAAATAAAAAATAAATAGAAAAAAATTCTATTTTTCTAGTAAAGTTATTCATAAACTAGTGATTCACACAAATTTTTAAAAATTCAAATTTAAACTATTCAAAATTTAAAACTAATGGCACTAACAGAAAGTTTATAATTTTTCTGACCTAAAAGGAAAAAGAAATCACTAAAAAACTGTAAGTATTTAGTTGTAAGTAGAAATAAAATATAAAAAACCAAAAAAATGTAGAAATAAAAAAGAAAAAACAAAAAAAAATGCCTCCTACTGGGCCTCCACGGCCTGAATACGACTAGAAACCCTACATGGGCCAGGATTCAGGCCCGCAGAAGGCCCAATAGGCCCACAGGCAGTAGCAAGTTTAGGCCCGAAAGCCTGCATTAGAGAGGAGCTCGAATGGGGAGGCACACCCGCGCTTATAAACCAGTGCCAGCGCCCTTCAGCTAGCGATGTGGGACTAAACTTTTGGGCGCGGGGCAGCAAAGGCCATTGGTCCCGGTTGGTAGCACCAACCAGGACTAAAGGGGGCATTGGTCCCGGTTCGTGGCACCAACCGTCACCAATGCCCCCCTTTAGTCCCGGTTGGTGCCACCAACCGGGACCAAAGGCCGCCGCTTCCCGCCCTTTCGGCTGCTGAAAATTGGCCTTTGGTCCCGGTTCGTGGCACCAACCGGGACCAAAGAGGGGCATTAGTCCCGGTTGGTGTCACGAACCGGGACCATTGCTCTGGCTATATAAGCCAACACTTGTGAAATTTTGGCCAACCGCTCCCATTCGCCCCCAGGCCGTTCGTCGTCGTCGTCGCCGCCCTGAGCCCGT
>NC_041388.1:575906418-575907541 GCF_002162155.2 Triticum dicoccoides | reverse complement strand
CGCGCGCCGTCCCTTCCCTGACCCCGTCGCCGTCGCCGCGCGTGCCGCCCCTTCCCCAACCCCGTCGCCGTTGCCCTGACCACACGCTGCCACTTTCGGTCCGGCCGCCGGCGCCCTTTTTATCACTGATTTTAGGTTGATGATATGATGATGTTTTTTTTCTGTTGATGATATGATGATGTTTTTTTCTGTTGATGATATGATGATGTTTTTTTTCATATATGCATTTTTTCATATATGTACTAATTTTTTTAAGTTGTTAGTAGATATCGATTTTAGGTTAGTGCATTTTATCACTGATTTTAGGTTAGTTGATCGATTTAGTGTATTTTATGTTTGTTGCATTTTAGGTTAGTGCATTTTATGTTAGTGGAGAGGAAGAAGGAGAAGACGAGGAGAGGAAGAAAAGGAAGAGGAGAAGAAGAAAGGAATAGAGGAGAAGAAGAAAAAATAGAATATTTTTTCCTCTTCTCCTCTATTCCTTTCTTCTTCTCCTCTTTTTTTTCTTCTTTTTTTTCTTCGATCTTCTTCCCCTCCCGATAGGAAAGTTTTATATAGAAAGTTACAATTTTAGAAGTGTTTTATATATGCAAAAGTTAGAATTTTAGAAAAAGAAGGATAGGAAAGAAGAAAATAAGAAGAGGAAAGAAAGAAGAAGAGGAGAGGAAAAGAAGAGGAGAAATAAATAAGAAGAAGAAAAAAGAAGAAAAAGAAGAGGAGAAGACGAAAGGAATAGTGGAGAAGAAGAGAAAATAGAATATATTCTATTTTCTCTTCTTCTCCACTATTCCTTTCTTCTTCTCCTCTTTTTTTTCTTCTTTTTTTTCTTCGATCTTCTCCTCTAGCTATTCCTTTCTTCTTCTCCTCTATTTTATTCTTCTTCTTCTTCTTCTTCTTCTTCTTCTTCTTCTTCTTCTTCTTCTTCTTCTTCTTCTTCTTCTTCTTCTTCTTCTTCTTCTTCTTCTTCGGGCCGAGGGTTCTATAGGGTCGAGGGTCGAGGGTTCCAGCAGGGTCGTCTAGGGGTCGAGGGTTCCAGGGTCGTCGAGGGTTTGAGGGGTCGAGGATCGCCGAGGGGTCGAGAGAGGTTTCCTAGTGTCAAAGTATTGAAGAAATCCATGCCTTC
>NC_041388.1:575900972-575906182 GCF_002162155.2 Triticum dicoccoides | reverse complement strand
GAAGTTCTGCAAAGTTGTTCTGGAATGGAGTCCCGGATAGAATAATCCGCCTTTTGGTACGAATTCAGCAAAGGCCTTCCAAATAGCGATATTCGGAAGGCTCTTTCTGAACTTTGTACCAAAAAGCGAATTATCCTATCTGGGACTCCGTTCCAGAACAACTTTGAAGAGCTTCGTACCATCATGCACATGTTACTTTCGCCTAATGATGAAGACATGGTTTTGTTGAATCCTTTGACACTAGGAAACCTCCCGACCCCTCGGCGATCCTCTTGAACATGAGAGGAAGAAGAGGGTCATCTAGGGGTCGAGGGTTCCAGGGTCGTCGAGGGTTCGAGGGGTCGAGGATCGCCGAGGGGTCAAGAGAGGTTTCCTAGTGTCAAAGTATTGAAGAAATCCATGCCTTCATCATTAGCCGGAAGTAACCAGGGCATGTTGGTACGAAGTTCTGCAAAGTTGTTTTGGAATGGAGTCCCGGATAGAGTAATCCGCCTTTTGGTACGAATTCAGCAAAGGCCTTCGAAGTAGCGATATTCGGAAGGCTCTTTCTGAACTTTGTACCAAAAAGCGAATTATCCTATCTGGGACTCCGTTCCAGAACAACTTTGAAGAGCTTCGTACCATCATGCACATGTTACTTTCGCCTAATGATGAAGACATGGTTTTGTTGAATCCTTTGACATTAGGCAACCTCCCGACCCCTCGGCGATCCTCTCGAACATGAGAGGAAGAAGAGGATAAAAAAAGAAGAGGAAGAAGAAAAAAAGAGGAGAAGAAAGAATAGAGGAGATTCTTCTCCTCTATTCTTTCTTCTCCTCTTTTTTTCTTCTTCTTCCTCTTTTTTTATTGGGAACGAGGGTCGTCGAGGGACATAGATGTAGTGTCGTCGTTGTCGATATATACCCCCTCCCGATAGCTTACTATGATTAGGTAGCTAGTTCTACGTTTGGCACTAATATATCCATCTGTCACGTTTGAATAATAATTGCCATGTTGTAAATATTTGTAGAAACTATGGACACCGCCCTAGACGAAGCAACAAAAGAAGCATTGTTGAGGGACATAATCACAGAAGGAAGTGATGCCATCTCGTTGTTTCTCAACGAAACCGATGGTCTGGAAGGAGAGGGTGAACAAGTTGGCTACGGTGACCTAATGCCGGTGCAAGAAGAAGAACATGAGGACGGCTCCGGTGACCCAATGCCGGTGCAAGAAGGAGACCGTAATGACGGCTCCGGTGATCGAACCGAGTCCGGCCAGGTATATATATTAGTTAAGCCTATGCTGACTAGCTGATTGATGCATTCATTGTTTTGGTATGTACATATATTAATTAAGTCTTTGTTCTTTTTTCTAGCCCTCCGAATCGAGCACAACTTCGGTAAAGAGACGAGGCCCGAAGAAAAAGTTGAGCTCGGATGAAAAGTTTGAGATCATAGCAATCGCGCCCGACGGCCAACCTATTGAACCCTTCCGGACAAAGAGCGCATTTGTTGCTAAGTGCGGGGTTCTGGTTAGGGACAAGATCCCGATAAGCATCCAGCAATGGTTTAAGCCGGCTACAGAAGACCCTGAGGTGTCTTATGTCAATGATATGCAGAAAAATGATCTTTGGACTGAGCTGAAGTCAAATTTCACCCTACCGCCTGAGGATAATCCAGAGAACCCAGTTAAAGAGAAATTAATCAAGTCTTTTGCTCTGAAGAGGATGGTAGAACTATTCAGGAGGTGGAAGAAAGAGCTGAATAAGTTTGTCGAAAATAATGAGACACCAGAATTCAAGGGCAGATATGAGAAGATCAGAGATCACTGGCCCGCATTTGTGGCCCACAAGACATCAGAAAAGAGTAAGAAGATGTCGGCGACAAAATAGCAAAATGCTGCGAAGAAGAAGCTTCACCATCGCACGGGGTGAGGTGGCTACCTCGTAGCCCGGCCTAAGTGGTCCAAGACTGAGAATGATCTGGTTCATAAAGGGATCGAACCAGAGACAATTAACTGGCCAGAACGTTGCCGGACTTGGTTCTTCGGGGCTGGCGGAACCCTGGACCCTGTAACAGGGAAGTGCATTTGGATGAACGATCCAATGGACATACCAGTTAGTAAGCTTAAGCAGTATATCGAAGCAGCGCAGGAAGGGACGTTCTTTCCAGACAGAGAGAACGACGAGCTCACAATGGCCCTCGGGAATCCGAGCACCCTGGACGGACACGAGGCACGCCAGGCTCCATTCCGTGGAAGGTTGGGTTTCCGGACACAGGCGGTTACAAATCCCATGAGAGGAGGAAAAAAGTGCAGCAGACCCAAATACAGGCGCTGCAAGCAAGGGTAGACGCGATAGAGGAACGAGAAGCAAATCGCAGCAAACGTACTGCCGAAGCCTCCCCCGAAGCTACCCCGCCATCTCAGCGCAGAAGCAGCGTGGCTTCCACCGAGCTGATTCAGCTGGAGCATGCCTTGACGGCTCCTGCCAGCTATCCCGTGGATGCTATAATGGAGTCTCAAAATTGCCACCTTATGACGCAATGGATGAATTTGAAGGTCAAGGCGGCTGTTGGCTCTGTTTATCCTACTGAACCCGGCGCAACTTTTCACTGCCGGCCGATTCCAGAAGGATATGCTAGGGTGATGGTGGATGAGATAACGGAGGGATTTGAGGACCTCCAGCTTGACCACCCTACCGGTGAAGGGGAGACTCGGCTGGGGTCTACTCTGAAGACTCCATGCCTATGGCGGAAGGAGCTCATCAACCTTCCGAACTGGACGCCACCGCCTCCTCGTCCTCCTCCGGCGAGTCAGGGCACTCCGCCTCCACCGCCTCCTCCTCCGGCGAGTGACGATCAGGGCCCTCGGCCGGCTCCTTCTCCGGCGCATGGCGGCACTCCGCCTCCTTCTCCGCTTGCGCTGACGCGCCCGAGCAGCCAGCCTCCTCCTTCTCCGCCTCGTCAGCAAGGGCGGAAGAGACCTGCCGCCGCTCCAGCTGCTCCGGCGCGTCGTAGTCCTTCTCCTCCGCCTCTTAAGCAAGTAAAGAAGACAACCGCTCCGTCTGCTCGGTCGGTGTCTAGCAGTACAACCAGAGGCGGGAGAACATACACATTCGGTCCTTCTCTGAAGACTCCAGAGAAGTTACCATATGAGAGGACCCTAGAGGAGAACGCCGAGATCGCGCGAGAAGAAGTGAGGAACTTCTTTGAAGGGGTGAAAGCAAAGAAACATCCACCTCCGGAGGAGAAGGTAGATCGGGTGAAAGTGAAGCGCACTCTGGCTGCCCTGACAAAACCACCAAAGTCTGATCCGCCAAAAGGAAACTATGACCGCATTATTGGAAAGGAATTTTCCGAAGCGGAGCGGTCGGGAAGTACTGTCAGTGATCAAAGGCTGAAAGAATGATGAGCTGGGAAACAAACCGCCCAACTCGGCGAACAAGCAAAGCAATCGTGCCCCCCGCTCAAGGTGCCTAGCCACAACGTCACTAATGATCCGAGGATGGTGCCCGGTTATAGCAATCTTGCAGATTACCTGCCCGACGAAGTACATTATGAACCCATGGACGTGCAGATACAAAGATACGAGTACGGGAAGCCTCTCGTCAAAGATGAAAGATCTCTATCAACGATGATGCGAAGATTGCATGATTGGTACTTGAAAATCTGCAGAGACTCTGGGGGGAGGAGTACTTTGTATGTGAAAGTTAAAAAGGAGCATGACCTAGTTGGAATTGATCTGTTGCCTGTTCCATTTGAGGAGTTCTATCAGTTTTTCAATCAATTGGCCCTCGATAAAACAACGGTCGCCTGCTACTATCTGTAAGTAGTACTACTTCTGTCATTAAGTTTCTCTATATAGCTTAGCTCTTTCATTGCATGTATTTATAATCATCCTCACTATATTATGCAGATTGAAGATCGCCGAATTGAAGAAAAGACAAGTTGGTGATATTGGGTTCATTAACACATATCTCATAGATGCAACTCAGGTTAAACTTCATGTCGCAGCTACCGAGGCCAACTTGCTACGATCGTTCGTAATAAATCAAAACAAAGATATAATACTCTTTCCTTACAACTTCAGGTGAGTGTTACTGTCTTGTGCGTATTCGGTTTCCCTTATATATTGGTCAAGGTTATAGTAATGTAATTCATGAGTTATGCATGTGTGTGCAGTTTCCACTATATTCTCCTAGAGATTAAGCTTGAGCAGGGAGTAGTAACCGTCTTGGACTCTAAACGAAAAGATCCCCAGGAGTATGCGGACATGACTGAAATCCTCAAGAAGTAAGTTAAATCGATCATTATCCACCATATCAGCAACTTTGTTCATTTCCTGATATCAAGTAATTGTTTTCTTTGTCCGGCAGGGTTTGGAGAAAATTCACCAAAACAGTTCCGGGACTGCCGAAGGAGCTGGAATTTAGACACTCGAAAGTAAGTACTATAGTAGCATGTTCCGCGCATCTCCTAGTGATTCAAGCGCTAGTTTCATCAATACCATTTAGCATTCTTGCTTATCAGTTTGATTGACCTCTATTTCTTGTAAAGTGGTTGTGGCAGGAACAAGGGAATGATTTCTGTGGATACTACATCTGCGAGTCCATCCGCCACACGACCTGTGAGCGGGGCGGGTACTCTAACGAACAATATGAAGTACGTAAATAACAACATTCACAATTTTATTTTATTACCATCATTTGTGTTGATTTTCATTCATTTATATATATATATATATATATGTATTGACCCCCTTCTTCAAATTAGATGTTTCGGAAGCGGGATGAACTCCTAGCACCAGCTCGCATGCGAGCAATTCAAGAGGAATTGGCGGCATTCTTTCTTGACCACGTGATCCCTGAAGACGGAGAATTCTATGTGGACCCTGAGTCCGTATGATTATATTTGTAAGAGATAATTATTGTATATATGTAGCCGGTAGTGTCAGATAGATATACGAGAAATTGTTGTTCGACCAATCTCTCGGAGAAGGAGAGGTGGTCGATATCACTTCTCTCTGTATGCATATATGTTCATGACGATCTTCTGTTTCCTTCGTTTGCTTACTAGCTAGCTAGCGTGTCTAGTCCTCTCTATACGTATGTATAGTACGTAGCGTCGACCAAGCACGGACATAACAGAGGACACTTCTCTTTATTAATTATAGCTAGCTAACACAATATATGAAACACCTAAATTAACCCCCCCAAACCCCCAACCCCC
>NC_041388.1:575860924-575900650 GCF_002162155.2 Triticum dicoccoides | reverse complement strand
CAAAAACCCCAGCCACAGAAGTGCTGACGCGTGGATGCCTATTGGTCCCGGTTGGTGCCACCAACCGGGACCAAAGGGTCTCCTGACTGGGCTCTGCGCACTGCCCACGTGGAGGGCCTTTAGTCCCGATTCTGGATTGAACCGGGACTAAAGGGGGGAGGTATTAGTACCGACACTTTAGTCCCCGTTCCGGAACCGGGACTAAAGGCCCATACGAACCGGAACTATAGGCCCTTTTTCGACCAGTGGATAGAGACCACCTGGGATTTCCGTAATGCGGCATGGCTTGTCTGCTTCCCTGGTCCTTGCATCGTTTGTGCGGCAATTGACCTGCCGAACAAGCCTTCCGAAGAGTAGAGTCCTGGAAGTAAGAGAAAACTATAAAAAAAAGGTCGTCGGCCCCTGGTGCGGTTTAAGCCGTGTTTTGGGCGTGCCATGATGGTGCCCCTCCCCCTATGCCCATGGTATTTCTAGGGCGTAGTTATGTACGCGAAGTACTGGCGTCGCCTTTTGCGGGCGTTGGGGTTGGGGCCGCATTGCTACGCCTGCTCGGAACGTGCCAGGCGGTCTTGTTGTAGGTTACTCTGGGCGTGCTTGACTGTGTCCGGACATTTAATGGCCGTACTGGAGAACTGCCTGGAGAGGCTGCTTTGTACTTCCGTTGCAAGGGCCGCCGTGTGCTCCTCCGTTCGAAGGGAGCGTTCTGTGTTTCCATTGACCGTAATTACTCCTCGAGGGTCTGGCATCTTGAGCTTAAGGTATGCGTAGTGCGGGACCGCATTGAACTTGGCGAATGCAGTTCGCCCGAGCAGTGCATGGTTGCCACTGCGGAACGAGACTATGTCGAAGATTAACTCCTCGCTTCAGAAATTATCCGGAGATCCGAAGACCACTTCAAGTGTGACTGAGCCTGTACAGCTGGCCTCTACACCTGGTATTACGCCTTTAATGTTCGTTTTGGTGGGCTTAATCCTTGAGGGATCTATGCCCATTTTCCGCACTGTATCCTGGTAAAGCAGGTTCGGGCTACTGCCGCCGTCCATAAGGACTCTAGTGAGATGAAATCCGTCAATAATTGGGTCGAGAACCAGTGCGGCGAATCTGCCATGACGGATGCTAGTGGGATGGTCTCTTCGATCAAAGGTGATCGGGCAGGAGGACCATGGGTTGAACTTTGGGGCGACTGGCTCTACCGCGTTTACGTCCCTTAACGAGCGCTTTCGCTCCCTCTTAGGGACGTGGGTGGCGTATATCATGTTCACCGTCCTCACTTGTGGGGGAAAACCATTCTGTCCATTGTTGTTCAGCGGCCGGGGCTCCTCGTCTTCATTGCTATGCAACCCCTTGTCTTCAATGTCGGCGCTTAATCTGCCTGCCTTCTTGAACACCCAACAGTCCCTGTTGGTGTGATTGGCCGGTTTTTCGGGGGTGCCATGTATTTGGCACAAGCGGTCGAGTATTCGGTCCAAGCTAGACGGGCCCCTGGGATTCCTTTTGAATGATTTTTTCCGCTGAACGGATTTAGAGCCTCTGAATCCGGAATTTACTGCCGTATCCTTAGCATTGTCACAGTTGATGCGGTGCTTCTGTTGGTTGCGAGGCAACCTGCCACTAATGTCCTTGGTGTCCGAACGACCAGGGTTCTTGGTCATATTGTTGCTACGAGCAAGCCAGCTGTCTTCTCCCGCGCAAAAGCGGGTCATGAGTGCCGTCAGTGCTGCCATAGATTTTGGCTTCTCCTGTCCTAGGTGCCGGGCAAGCCACTCGTCACGGATATTGTGCTTGAAGGCTGCTAAGGCCTCTGCGTCCGGATAGTCGAGTATTTGATTTTTCTTTGTTAGGAATCATGTCCAGACTTGCCTGGCCGATTCGTCTGGCTGCTGAATTACGTGGCTTAGGTCGTCAGCGTCTGGGGGTCACACATAATTGCCCTGGAAATTGTCGAGGAATGCGGCTTCGAGGTCCTCCCAACAGCTGATTGACCTTGTTGGCAGGCTGTTAAGCCACTGTCGGGCTGGTACTTTAAGCTTGAGTGGGAGGTATTTGATGGCGTGGAAATCATCGCCGTGGGCCATGTGGATATGAAGGAGATAATCCTCGATCCATACCGCGGGATCTGTTGAGCCATCATATGATTCGATGTTTACGGGTTTGAAACCCTCAGGGATTTGATGATCCATTATTTCGTCTGTGAAGCACAATGGGTGTGCGGCGCCTCTGTATTGGGCGATATCATGACGTAGCTCCAATGAGCTTTGTCTACTGTGTTCGGCCCTGCCGAATTTTGGCCGGTGTGACGGTTGTCGTCTCGAGCCGTGGGGTGCCTACGCGATCCGTAGATCGATCTTGTTTGCCTTGCCTTGTCCTCCAACATGTCTCGTATGTCCGGCGCATATTCCCGTGCCTTGGTACGGGGTGCGGCTTGGGTGGAGGGCCATGAGGCCTCTCTGTCGCGGCCACAAGGTGGCCTGTCGGACGCGTCAAGTGCTTCCTCCTCCAATCGGGGTAGCAACCTGCGCTTCGGGTAGCACTTGGAGGGGCGTTCGGGTTTATGCTCTTCGGCCGCAAGGACTTCAGTCCATCTATCGACTAGCCGATCTTGATTAGCTTGAAGCTGTTGCTGTTTTTTCTTGAGGCTTCTTGTCGTGGCTATAAGCCTGCGTTGAAAATGCTCTTGTTCGACGGGATCCTCTGGCATGGCGAATTCGTCGTCGTCGAGGCTTGCCTCGTCTTCGAAGGGAGGCATACAATTATTGTCCTCGACCTCTCTGTTGGCTGCTCTCTCGTGAGGGCTGGTTTCTCCATCCTCCTGTGCTAAATCTTGCTCGGGGGGATGTTCTTCGGCGCTTTCCAGGGTATTATTATCTCCCGTGCTGGAATCGCCGTTTTTGTGTTGGCGGGATTTTGAGCGGCGCCGCTGAAGCCGGCGCTTTTGCTGTTTCTTGGAGGGGTCATCCTCCGCTGTTCCATCGCCCTCTCCCTCTTTTGGGGTGTCCACCATGTATATGTCATATGACGAGGTGGCTTTCCAGGGCCTAGTGGGCGCTGGTTCTTCATCATCTCCTTCATCGGTGTCCATACCGTCGATGTCTTCGGAGTTGAAGTCGAGCATGTCAGTTAAATTGTCGACAGTGGCTACAAAGTGGGTGGTGGGTAGGTTTTGAATTTCTTCATCGTCCGTACCCCAACCTTGCTGACCGTAGTCCGGCCAGGGCTCTCCTGACAAAGAGAGAGACTTCAGTGATTTCAGGATATCGCCGAAAGGCGAGTGCTGAAAGACGTCCGCGGTCGTGAACTCCATGATCGGCGCCCAATCGGATTCGCTCGGCGGGGGCGCGGAGGGTTCGGAGTCCGGAGAAGAATCCGGCTCCTTGGAGTCACGAGTCTTGCAGAGTACGGGGCTGGTGTTTGGCTCAACCGCCGTTGGGATCGCAGCCCACGAGGTGGCGTCCAACCGCCCATCCTCGATCGGCGCAGTCGGCTCCGAACTAGGGGTCGGAGCCGATGCGGGTGCGGCCTCCAGTGCTCTGTTCGGCGGCAGAGCTAGATCATGCTTGTCGTGACAGTGCGGCGCGCGCGGCAGTGGTTCGAATCCGTCGAAGATCAAGTCCCCGCGGATGTCGGCCGTGTAGTTTAAACTTCCGAATCTGACCTGACGGCCAGGGGAGTAGCTTTCGATCTGCTCTAGATAGCCAAGTGAATCGACCGGCAGTGCGAACCCGCCAAAGATGAAGATCTGTCCGGGGAGGAAGGT
Organism: Triticum dicoccoides; assembly: GCF_002162155.2. NCBI lineage: Eukaryota > Viridiplantae > Streptophyta > Magnoliopsida > Poales > Poaceae > Triticum > Triticum dicoccoides. The sequence goes on along the minus strand of NC_041388.1, from coordinate 575,896,896 downwards.
CTCACCCTAGACTGCATCGCCATTGATGATCGTAGGAGCCATCGGGCCTGACGGCGACGACACACAGGAACTCTCAATGAAAGCACCAATGTCGGTGTCAAAACCGGCGGATCTCGGGTAGGGGGTCCCAAACTGTGCGTCTAGGCCGGATGGTAACAGGAGGCAGGGGACACGAAGTTTTACCCATGTTCGGGCCCTCTTGATGGAGGTAAAACCCTACGTCCTGCTTGATTAATATTGATGATATGGGTAATACAAGAGTTGATCTACCACGAGATCAGAGAGGCTAAACCCTAGAAGCTAGCCTATGGTATGATTGTTGATGTGTATGTTGTCCTACGGACTAGAACCCTCCGGTTTATATAGACACCGGATAGGGTTAGGGTTACATTGAGTCGGTTACAATGGTAGGAGATCTGAACATCCGTATCGCCAAGCTTGCCTTCCACGCCAAGGAAAATCACTTCCGGACACGGGACGGAGTCTTCAATCTTGTATCTTCATAGCCCAGGAGTCCGGCTGAAGGTATAATTCGGCTATCCGAACACCCCCTAATCCAGGACTCCCTCAATCCCCGTAACCCTAGACCTCGCTGCTCACAACTACTACCATTGGTGTCACCTCTTCGACGTCCACCTTGGGCGATGCTATCTCTGCTCTCACGTTGCCGACGACTCTCTTCCTCAACTTCATGATCCGCAATGGGTCAAGGATGATCTCACCATTATTCAATGGATCTACATGCGAGTCTCCACAGAGATCTTCAATCTCGTCCACTGTGACGGTGCTTCCACTGCTGATCTATGGGCGGCCCTTCGTCAGCTCTTCCAGGACAACGTCAACACTCGCGCCAAAAATCTCCACACCGAGCTTCGGAATACGGTGCAAGGTGCTTCACCAGACAATGTCTACTGCCAACGCCTCAAGGCAATCGCGGATGAACTCCGCGAACTTGGTGATCCAATCGACGATCGCCAACTCATCAACGTCCTCCTCGTCGGTCTCAGCGAGCGGTTCGAGAAGCATGCCTCCTTCATCCCTATGATGCGTCCGCGTCCCTCTTTCGCCGAGGTTCGCTCGACGCTCCAATGGCCCAATCGTGACCTAAATACGAAGGACTCCCGTCCTCAGGTCTTCACTGCTTCTCCTCGCCCGCCTACGTCGATGCCGCCACCGCCACCTCCACCAACATCACCTCCTCAACCATCCGGCTGGCGTCCAAGTCCCAACTACTGAGGCAAAAACCCTAGGCCACCGCAGTTCCGCATGGCGCCTGCTCCTGCTCCGCCCCCGACTCCACCAACTGCACCACCATCGTCCCCGGCTTTATCAACTGCACCACCACCGCCGCCCGGATGGCGCCCATATCTTGATCCATGGACAGGGCTAGTCTAGGTGTGGCCTATGCCCTGGTCTGCCCCTACACCATATGATGCCCCGCCTGCCTACACCGGTGGTTGGCAGCCCGGTGCCCGCCCTCACACCAGCGCGCTCGTCCTCGCGCCTCGACAGCCGACGGCCGCGTACCACACTGCTCCATCCTACGCGCCATCGATCTACAACACCAGTCTTTATGCATCCTATGGCGCTCCATCATCCCCCTACATGCCGACGCCACCACACCCGCAAGCTGCCATGACTACACCGGCCTCTACTTCGACTCCGAGCTAGGACCAAGCTGCTTTTCTACAAGCCATGAACAACTTTGCTGCACAACAGAACTCAGGTATGGATTGGATTTTTGATTTTGGTGCTTCTCGTCATATGTCTGCATCGAGTAATTTGCTTTCTTCTTGCACACATTGGTCTTTTCCCTCTATTACTCTCGGTGATGACTCTTCTATTCCTACTTACTGTGTCGGTCAGGCTCAAATCCAATCCCCAACTAAGCCTTTGCTTCTTCGAGATGTTTTTGCAGCACCTAATCTTATTAAAAATCTGATTTCTGTTCGCCAAATCACCACTGATAATCATGTTTTCGTTGAGTTTGACCCCTTTGGTTTGTGTGTGAATGCTACCCGACCAAGGCCGAGATCGCTCGATTCAATAGCTCCGGTGATTTTTATTCTCTTCATGGTGCTCCGGTCGCTGCTCCTCCAACATCTATGGTGGTCTGTGTTGATCTTTGGCACCAACGTCTCGGCCATCCCAATAAAAATGTGTTATCCACTCTTCTTAGTGGATTTTCAATACCTTGTAATAAAGATTCTCATAATTCTTCTATGTGTCAGTCATGTCAATTGGGCAAACATGTTCGCCTTCCCTTTAGTTCCTCTCAATCCTCTAGTACTTCTCCTTTTGAATTAATTCATTGTGATCTTTGGATATCACCAATAGAAAGTGTATCTGGTTTTACGTATTATCTTGTGATTCTTGATGATTTTACTCATTACGTTTGGACTTTTCCTTTACGCAACAAATCCGACGTTCATAATATATTCCTTAACTTTCAGTGCTATGTCTCCGTCCACTTTTTCCTCCCTATAAGATTCATACAATGTGATAATGGTCGTGAATTTGACAACTTTAGAAATCAAAATTTCTTTCCATAATATGGAATTCTCTTGCGTTTCTCCTGTCCTTATACCTCCTCTCAAAACGGCAAAGCCGAGCGTTCTCTTTGTACTCTTAATGACATCATTCGCACTCTGCTTGTTCAATCTTCTATGCCTCCAACATTCTGGGCTGAGGCCCTCCACGTGGCCACATATTTACTCAATATTCGTCCATCCAAAGTTAACCCACAAACTACTCCTTACTTCTTTTTATTTCTCTCTCCTCCAAATTACTCCGACATTCGCGTCTTCGGTTGTCTTTGTTTCCCAAATTCCTAGTCCACTTCCCCTAACAAACTTTTCCCGCGCTCTACCCCGTGTGTCCATCTAGGGTTTTCTGACGAGCACAAGGGTTATCATTGTCTAGATCTTGTTAGTGGTCATGTTCACGTGTCTCGTCATGTCACATTCGCTGAAAATATTTTTCCCTTTTCCGAGCATCAACAGTTAGATCCCAACTCACCCACGCCGTCCACTAGTCCCTCTCATCACATTCATCTTCCCTTCTTTCACCCGCCGACCTATCCAGCGAAACAAGCCGAATCCTCTACCACGGTAGTGGATCCTGCCGCGACCATTTATGTCCTCACCTCTGTTCCGGTAGAGGAAAACCCATTACACTCTATCGCGGCAGACCTCCTGCTGTCGCAGTCTTCACTGTTGTCTCCCGCGTCCGCTTCCTCCGCTGCGCCGGACGCATCCACCACATCACTGCGTTGGCCACAGTCGGGTACCGTTCAACCCCAGTGTGGGCTTTGGCACTACCTTGTATAGTTCGGCCATGTACTTTGCTTTCTGCTTTCTCTATAAAGTCAGGCGACAGCCTGTTTCGAGAGGTGCACAACACTGAGCCGACAAACGAAGAACGATAGTATTCCAATCGATCCTTTCCCCGGACAGCTCGTTCGAGGCAACTTTAGGTAATTTCCTTGCAGCCAAAAGCATACTTCTTAGCAAAATGCAACCATTTGATTTCATATCATGGAGAAGAAAATCATGCTCGCAACACAACCCTTATGGACATATATGCTCCCCGAGTGCTTGACAACAGTACCTCAAGTATGAGCCTGTAAAATTATATACTCATTGTAGGCATTTATATCATCACAGAAGGATGGAAAATATCCAGAGTAATACAGCTTCACAATAGTACCGCCTTCATTTATAAGGTAGTAGTGCGACTGATATGATAATACTGTGATGCAGCCATTTTCCAAGTCATTGTTATTATTTTGTAGCATGGTGTCATAGGTAGCCTGCTAGTCTTAAAAGAAAAAAAAATACCAAAATAAAAGCTTGCTGCTTTTATGGAGTAATGTAAAAAAATGGAATCATTGTCGTGGCTCCAGTTCAGTAAAACTTTCATAAAATGAATGACCCAATATGAATAACAGATTCATACCAGAATTAATATACAAATGTGGTGCAGCTCGTACCGCTCAGTTTTAGCCCAATTTGTGTTGATTTTCTAACTTCTTTTTTGAGGGTTCCAGCCAGCTATCAGAGCAACTCCATTCTATTGTTCTTTAGTGGTATTATGGTGTCTTGTTGGTACCATAAGAAAGAAAGGCGGCCCCCATGTGCCCAATTTTGTTGTCTATTCCATGGGCTGCTGTCGATTATCTGTCAAATCAAGCCGACTATTTTCTTGTTGGTACTACGTATCCATTATTGTTTGATGGTATATCAAAAAATGTACAAGCAACGCTATTTAGATACAGCTCCCAGATTCACCAATACAGGTATCACATTATTTAGAAACAACAACCAGATTCTTTTAATAGTGTAACTACTTTAAAAAAAAATATAAACATTAATTGCTATAATGATTATGTGACTATATTATTTTCCAGGTTTTGTTGTTGAAATACTGTTGGCACTTGGCAGCATATATGTGTATAAAGGGTTGTGTTGTGAGCCAGATTTTTCTCTCCAAAGAGAGAGAGAGAGAGAGAGATCTGGCTCTCTTCAATTACCCGTAAAAAAAGTTTTTTCTCTCCAAAATAATTGAAACGAAATGTTTGCTTTACAAAGCTTATTGCCCGAAGCTTGCCTTTGGCTGCAAGGAATTACCAAACCTTACCTGGAACGAGCTGGAGACCAGAATGATTTTTTTTAGAAATGGAGGAGGACCCTGGCCTCTGCATCTGAACGATGCATACAGCCATTTTATTAATTATTTATGTAAGACATTACAAAGTCGTACAATAGTAAGGCTAAAGTGACCGTCTAGGCCGTAAGGACTCCAAATTTTAATGGTTCCATTACATGCTTGGATGAGCTCTAGAGAATCTGATGAGGTACCAAATGGCGAGAAGAATAGGTTCAGTGAGCTTTTTTCATTGTCCTAGGGATGCAAACAGGGTGGCACATAATCTGACTAGGCGTACCTATGATTCAAATGTTGTTTATAATTGGAATGGTGACCCGCCTAGCTTTATTATCTCTGATATTATTTCTGATGTAATCGTAATTTGAAGTTTAATAAAATCCGCCCAAGGGCATCCCTAAAAAAAGCCACTGTTTAGGCAAGATATGTCGCTACTCCTATCCAGTTGATGTAAGGATGCTGATAGGGTGGGCCTAATACCAAACAGACTTCATAGCCAAACATAACATCTATGACCTGAGGTCCCAACCAGGACGCCTGCCGAGTATGGGGCACCCACCAGTCCGGGGCACTCCTCAACCAGGACGCCTACCGTGTATGAGGCCGCCGCAACCACCTGCCACCAATTCATCTTCAGCACTGTACTACTGCATCTACCTTGCCCGGTCTAGCTGCCATCGACGCCAGACAACGTCACCATTATGCGCACGTCCATAATCACATGCCCACTGGCAAGACTCCACTGCTCCATGCCGTTGAGACCGCCGTTGTCGACGTGCCAGATGCCACGCCGCTCCTCCGACGCGAAACACCACCTGCTGCCACTGGTCCCATCCCCTCCGCCTGTAATTCCTCAAACCGAGCACCCAAACGCCCCAGACGGCGCCTCCATGAAGAGTACGACACATGCAGTGCCACCACCGCCCAATCTTAGGAGATTTAGGGTTTTCACCCAGGCATGGGGTCGGGGCGGAGGGCAGGGACCTCGACGGCGCCAGCAAGTAGGAGAATGGCGACCCTAGTCATCGCCACCATCGGGATGAACTAGTCATCTAGAGTTTCCTCCAGTTCGGTGTCACCTCCACTAGCCCCCGCGAACGCACCTAGGCCGACGACCGCGATCGTAAGCCACCAAGTGCAGCGGGAGAGAGCCTGCAGCGCGGAGGAGAACCATCGGCGACTCGTCGCCCACGCGGTCAAGACGCCGTCCATCCACCCCCAGCGAACATCGCCAGCCGAGGGCGCCGTCGCTGCTACAAAACAATAACAACAACTTAGAAGACGGGGAGCATCATAGCATGATCACATCAGTCAACTGGGAAATGGATATTTGTCAGTCGTCAGAGCTCAGTGACTTGGAGATATATTTGCACTTGTACCTTATACATTAAGGTGGTAGTATTTATAGGCTATATATTATTGGTACAATATTTGGAGAAATATAGTAATTCATATGGAACAATAACACAGATTGTGAGGAATTGATCAAACACACATTTTACCAAGATTTGTTTTTTGTAAGCGCGGCATCAAATCCACTATCGCCTGAAAAACTTTGCACTTGAATGGCTGCAAAATATCCACATCGATTGAAAGTTTTTTGAGATTTTCATATATAGGTGGTGGTAACACAACATTTTGTCTTAGCCTGCGGCGCTGATTCAAGTCTCCTATTTAAGACATCTTCATTGGGTCCAGCAATAATGCGATGCAGGAAAAGAAAGCTAGCGATAGGCTACACAGTGTTTGTGATGTTGATTGTGCACCAGGCTGGTCGTTTGAAATGTCGCCACAACAGCTCTTGCTATGACATGTTCTATATCATTTACTTATCGGTCTATCTCCTCTCCTTGCATATAAATTTTCAAAATAACCTTTTGCGTGTAAAAATTTATTTATTGACTTCATGCTCATCCGCAAGTCCTCTCCTTATAGTAATTATTGTTGAAATGTTTTTTTACAGTAGTTGTACTACTACCTTATACATTAAGGTGGTAGTATTTTGAAGCCATATATTGTTGGTAACGGTATTTCAAGACAATAGTAATTGTTTGAAAAAAAATTGGAAGTTGCTTCTAAATAATATGATAACTATATTGGTAGTACACATGCACTATTCATCCTCAAAGTCCATGTTTTTTTGCACATCCCACATTTCAAGATATTTCTTCCTGAAATTTTGCATACATACACATCACATCCTTGTATACTTGAATAATTTTCAGAACATCCTACTCATCGTTGGCACTGAGCCCATGTCTACTCCAACCCCAGCCAGAGGTAGACTATGATCGTCCTTGCCTCTGCGGTGACTTTTCTTTATCGCTTCAACTCACAGCGTGATTACAAGGCCGGTGGCGGCAACTAGAGCTCTCGGAGTGCAGGATCGAAGATGGGCACGCGATAAACTAGGTCTTCCTCATTGGTCTTTCCGTCACTTCTGCTCCTCCGGCAAGTCCCTGTCGGACGCCTCCGGGACAACGCGCCGCCTTGACAGGAGGCTCTAAGATATCCGACGTGAGATGTCTCCAACGGCTCCTGTAGGGAGCGGCGATCCAGAAGGCGACGGGGAGTGCGATGCGGGGGCGGCGGCAGCTGGCCGGCAGGGCGCGATGGAGTGGACGTTGGTCAAGTCGGGCGCGGCGCCGGCGGTTTCTGCGCTCAGGGAGGGGCGGTGGGAAGCATCGGTGGGCGCTGGTGGCTGGTCCGGCAGCCGCTTTGGGGCTCTGGCGGGGGAGGAGTCAGATGCGGAGGAAGAGGCGGACGTCGACGGGGAGGGGATGGCCCGTGGCCCGTCCCAAAGCTCGGTGGGGGATTTCGTAGCCAGGGCGGTCGAGCTCGGGGGTTCACTCCATCCTGGCAGGTGGCGTGCTTTCGCACCTGGGGGTCATGGCCCCCGCCGGCACGGTCCTCCGCCCGGTGCGGCGCACCAAGCGGCCCGGCTGCCGTCTCCGCGTCCACGGTGGACTGCCCTTTCTGTCCCAGATGTGGAGGACGGGCTCCTACTTCGGGCTAGTCCGCAGAGCCGAGGGGTGGCTGCTGCGCCGGCGTCGGCGGCCCGGGCGACTGCGGCGGCGCCTGGGTTGCCTAGCCCTAGGGTAGGAGCCTTGGCGCTGGTGGACCAGGTGGGCCGGGGTGACTCCCTAGCGGATCGGCCCACTTTGGGTTCGGTTTCGACCCAAGAGGTTGCGGTCGGTCCGGGGTAGAGTAGCCAGGATTCTGTTGGGCCATTGGGTGGCTCGCCCGGTCCGGTCGGCCCAAGCCCAGTTGAGCGGGTACTTAAGTGGTTGTGGCTGCCCAGAGGAACCCTAGATCCGTCGATAGTTTTCCCAGCCACCAAATCGAAAGTGAGACGCCTCGGCCACTCCGCTTGCTCTCTCTTCCCCATACCCCCTCCGCCGCCCCTCGTGCACTCCTTCGCCGAGGTGGTGGCTATGGGCTCCAAGGCCGACCGGCGGTCGGACAAGCGCCCCCTTCCCCCTCCTGATGTGGTGCCGGCGTGCGGCCGTGAGCGCGAGATTCAGGCGCAGTCCAAGGTGCACGGGTGGTTGGGGTCCACCGCCGGCGTGGTGGGTGAAGGACCAGGAGCGCAAGAAGCGGAAGAAAGAAGAGCAAAAGAGGAAGGGGCTCGAGCTCAAGCACATCGAGGAGATGCCGCAGTTCCAAGGCGACTGGATCGGCGACCCTTTCGCGGCGAAGAAGAAGAAGTTCAAGGCCACGGGGCCGGCGGGATCCAAGCCGCCGTCCTCCCTGCAGTCGGGGTCGTCGAAGGGCACGGCGGCTGAGCCAATCCCGGTGGAGGAAGCCAACGACAGAGAGTGTTTCAAGTGTGGCCGAGCGTGGCACTTTCAAAGCAACTGCAAGTTCGTGCCACTCTGCATTCTCTGCTCTCAGGAGGGCCATGTCTCGGCGTGCTGCCCCTCCCGTGGCAAGCCTCTTCTTCTCCAGACTATGGGGCATGCCATCCCCAGGGGCGGTTTCTTCTGTCTGCAGTTCCTAGAAGATGCTGATGATGCTCAAAGCGGGTTCGGGGTCAACGCCGCCATCCTCTCCGTGGCCCCGGGCATGCTGTAGAAGGAGATTTTGGAGGTGGAGCTGCCGCATCTATTTGAGGGGGAGTGGGACTAGCAGGTGGCCCAGATCGATGATGACTACTTTTCAGTGGTCTTCCCGGACCCGGCGATGCTGCGCATGGCGACCGGCAGCGGAAGATTTTCCTGTCCCTCAATAACATCACCGCCCTCATCCGCGACACCGTGGCTGATGAACCCAAAGGAGAAGCGATGCCCGAGGTTTGGGTGAAGCTCTAGGGCATTCCCTCCAGGCACCGTAAGGTGGACCGCCTCATGGCCGGGCTGACGATGCTGGACCGCCCTCTGGTGGTGGACGAGCTAACCTTGATCCGCTCCGGCCCGGTGCGGATGCGCTTCGCCTGCCGCAAGCCCGAGAAGCTGCGAGGATTGGTCCGACTCTGGCTCAATGGAGAATGTTTCCTCATCAAGCTCGAGGCAGAGCTCACACACCGCCGCGGGGCACTGACGCTTCCTCCACCCCCGCCGCCAAGCCACAACAAGAGCCCGGATCAGGGCGACAAGGACAAGCCTCAAGACAAGGAACATGACAAGGATCCCGACGCAAGCATGGAGGATGACCCCATCGACACGGCGGCATGGGAGAAGCTTGGCATCTGGGGTGCAGGCTCGCCGCCGGCCCAGCACCGTCAACCCTGGACTCTACGGTGGGGCCGATGGAGATGGACGTGGCCAACCAAGATGGCTCCAACTTGGGGCTGGTCTCCCTCCAGGCTCCGTCAGGGCTTGACAAGGGGATCATGGCATCTTGTGACACAGGTGTGCTAGCGGGCGAGCGCACGCCGATTCTGTTGTTGGTGAGCACCGCCCTCCCATCCTTGGCTGGTTCGCCGGCTTCGGGTGGGCAGGGTGGCAGCAAGAGTGGTTCCGTCGGCAGGCGAAGAAGCTCGCGGGGCGCAAGGTGGCCACGGATGGGATCATGCCCATGGAGCCGTTGGGCGCGCCGCCTACGCCTCGCCAGTCGGTGATGGCTCTTGCCGCCCCCCTTGTGCAGCCCATTGGCGACGCCCTGCTCCACAAGGCAGCCAAGGCGGCCCAGATCGCGCAGGCCAAGCGGTCCAAGGCAGTGGCCGCGGCCCCGGTCCGCTCCAGCTCGCGCTCCAGGGGCACTAAGGCTAGACTGTCGGCGATGCAGCGGGCCCAGCTCATTCAGGCACAGAAGAATATCGAGACATCAGGTAGCCCTCCCCCTCGTTTGACGATTCTTCAGTCATTTTCTGATGACCATCTTGGTGAGGTGTTGAGGGAGAGTGGTGTGGACGCGTCATGCTCGGGTGGTATGCGTGAGCTGCTGCCTCTATTGCGCGCGTCCGAGCAGGCGCAAGCGGCGATCACTGCTGCGGCAGCGGTGCGTGCTGATCAGATAGAGCAGGAGGCAGAGGCCTCGCAGACTCTAGCATCTCGGCCCAATGAGGTGGTGTTGGCAATAGGGGTTGCCCCCCTCCTTCGCCTTGCAGGATCAAGGCGAGGCGAGTGGCCAAAACGGTGTCCTCTAGGGGCATCCGTCTCCGCAATAGAATCATCTAGATGAGGGCCATCTTTTGGAACATCCGTGGGTTCGGCCACGCGGGCAGGAGATCCCAATTGAAGGATTATATGCGCAGAGAAGGGATAGATATTGTAGCTTTACAAGAGACCATTAAATCGGAGTTCCGGCATCAGGATCTACTTTCTATTGATCCCCTAGAACGTTTCTCCTGGTACCACCTTGCTGCTAATGGGCACTCGGGGGGTATGCTGCTGGGCTTCGACCTAGCAATCTATGAGGTGACCACGTGGGATGCGGGCACCTTTTTCCTGGCTGGCCACATTCACCACCGTCAGACTCAGAGGGAGCTGGTGGTGATCCAGGTCTATGGGACAGCGGATCACACGTGTTCGGCCGCATTTTTGGCCGAACTACAAGCGAAGGTGCTGGCGGTGAGTATCACGCTCATGCCCCTGGTGGTGGGGGAGATTTTAATCTTATCCGCTCGGGTGCAGATAAGAATAACAATAACATCAATTCGACGAGAGTTTCCATGTTCAACAATGCGATCGCCTCGATGGCTATTAGGGAAGTAGCCAGGTCGGGGGCTCGATACACGTGGACGAACAAGCAGCTGGACCCTGTGCGGTCGGTGCTTGACCGAGTCGTCATTTCCCCTGAATGGGAACTGTTGTATCCGCTCTGCTCGCTAATTGCAGAGACCCGAATCGGGTCGGATCACGTCCCACTTATCCTTACCTTAGGGGAGGAAAGGATTTGCCGTAGCCCTCGTTTCTACTTCGAGACGGCGTGGTTTGAGTATCCTGATTTCGACTCCTTTAGGGAAAAGTGGCAGGCCTGTGTGAGCCAGGTGGGCCAACAAAGGGGGCCCATGTACTTCTGGATCGCGGTAGGGAGCCGCCTTCGGGCCAGTCTCAAGGGCTGGGGACCAACTTGGGTAGGCAGGAGCGATCACTAAGAGAGGGCATTTTACCCGAGATCGCGAGCCTCGACCAGCAGGCAGATGCACGACCGTTCTTTGAACAGGAATGGGCTCTTCGCTATGCGCTGGAGAACCATGTTCAGTCATTGCTGCGGGCGGAAGAGGAGTATGGGAGGCGTCGGGGAGGCCTGAAGTGGACCATTAAAGGGGACGCTAATACTAAGTACTTCCACGCCTACGCCAGCGGGAGACGGCGCAGGTGTGCTATCCTTCGCTTGCAATCCGACCAGGGATTGCTGTTGACGCATGAGGCCATAATGCGGCATGTTTATGACTTCTATATCCAACTAATGGGGACGAGCGAAGAGCAGTGTGCGGGGGTACGCGCTGACCTATGGGACTCCTTCCAGGTCATCATTGACCGGGAAAACGAGGAGCTGGGGCTCGCCTTCTTACCCGAGGAGATAGACGCGGCTCTTTCGAGCATGAAGACGCGGCTCTTACCCGAGGAGATAGACGTCATGTTCAAGCATTTCTGGTCGCTTCTTCAGGCTCCAGTGTTTGACGTGTGTAATGGCTTCATGCGTGGGGCGGTAGATATCTCTAGGCTTAATTTCGGGATCCTCTCGCTGATCCCTAAGGTGGCAGGGGCAGATAACATTCGCCAGTTTAGGCCGATAGCGCTCATCAATGTTCCGTTCAAGATCTGTTCTAAAGCCACCTCTTCCCGCTTGGTCCCGACAGCGTATCGCACCATCAGCCGTACCCAAATGGCTTTCATTCACGGTCGTAACATCTTGGAGGGTTCTCTGGCGCTTCAGGAGGTCATCCACGAGCTCAAACGCACCAAAGAACCAGCAATTCTCCTGAAATTGGATTTTGAGAAAGCGTACGACCGCGTGCATTGGAATTTTTTGCGGCAGGTCCTACTTAGCCGAGGTTTCTCGGCCATGTGGGTGCACCGCATAATGCAGTTGGTCTCGGGTGGCCATACTGCTATTTCGGTCAACGGAGAAGTAGGGAACTTCTTTAGGAACAAGCGGGGACTGCGTCAGGGCGACCCCACGTCTCTTCTCCTGTTCAACTTCGTGGTAGACGCACTCGCGGCTATGCTGCACAGGGCGACTGCAGCTGGCCATATCAAGGGTGTGGCTGGCCACCTTATCCCAGGGGGGATCTCCCACTTGCAGTACGCAAACAATACTCTGCTACTGTTCCAACCGGACGACCACAACATTGCTACGGTGAAGGCCCTGTTGTTAAGTTTCGAAGTGATGTCCGGTGTCGGTGTCAAAACCGTCTGATCTCGGGTAGGGGGTCCCGAACTATGCGTCTAGGCCGAATGGTAACAGGAGGTAAGGGACATGAAGTTTTACCCAGGTTCGGGCCCTCTTGATGGAGGTAAAACCCTACATCCTGCTTGATTAATATTGATGATATGGGTAGTACAAGAGTAGATCTACCACGAGATCAGAGAGGCTAAACCCTAGAAGCTAGCCTATGGTACGATTGTTAATCTGTATGTTGTCCTACGGACTAAAACCCTCCGGTTTATATAGACACCGGAGAGGGTTAGGGTTACACAAAGTCGGTTACAATGGTAGGAGATCTACATATCCGTATCGCCAAGCTTGCCTTACACGCCAAGGAAAATCCCTTCCGGACACGGGACGAAGTCTTCAGTCTTGTATCTTCATAGTCCAGGAGTCCGGCTGAAGGTATAGTCCGGCCATCCGGACACCCCCTAATCCAGGACTCCCTCAGTAGCCCCTGAACCAGGCTTCAATGACAACGAGTCCAGTGCGCAGATTGTCTTCGGCATTGCAAGGCGGGTTCCTCCTCCAAGTACTTCATAGAAGATTTTGAACACAAAGATAGTGTCCGGCTCTGCAAAATAAGTTTCCACATATTGCCGTAGAGAGAATAATATTTACACAAATCTAATCTGCTGACGTATTCCGTAGTGTGACACACCACGACCAAGCCTTTATCCGAATCGTTTTATTATCCCACCTCAGCGCGTCATGCGAGGCGGTTTCCTTGGCACGTCTTGTTAAAGCATAGATCGTGTTCCCTTATTCCGGGATTCTCATCAATACGGGCGTGGGTAACTGTCGTGGTTTTGTCACGGCAGATGTCCTAGAGAAAGGACTTAGTTATGGAGCCATCGCGACGGGTTAGTTGAAGGAGTTAAACCGGACACAGGGACGCAAAAGAGTTTATACTAGTTCGGCCCCTTCGATGAAGGTAAAAGCCTACGTCTAGTTGTGATGGAATTGATGGGGTTTTGATGATTAGGGAGCAAACAAGCTTCGCCTATGTCTCGAGTTGTTGTTTGTTGTCCTTGAACCGCCGCCGGGTCCTCCCCTTATATACACGGGTGACGCCCATCGGTTCACAGAGTCCCAATACCGGCTCATAGATGTGTCCGGTTTGGTCTCTACTTATTCCTAACTTATAACACAAGTTAACTACCAACGCCGGTTTACGGCTACAGGCCTTGAACCGACCATGGACCTTGAGCCCTTATCTGCCTTCTCGGGCTTTAACATACTTAACTACTGGCGAAGTCAATCCGGCCCAGATAGGCCGGTTTACGCCCAGTAGTAATATCCCCAACATTAGGACCCAGATTGATTTGAACATGTTCATGTCAATCCTTTAGCAAAAATCTTCATCTTCAATATCTTCTTGTAGTTTGTTGAATCGTCGTGATATCATCTTCTCTGGTCGTTGTAAACCGGCGTGACGTCACCTGTTATAAAGGACTTTAATAGGTCTGCAACAATTAAGGCGACATCTTCGTTTCCAAACCCTCGGTCCCTGGATTTTCGCGCCTGACTCCTATCCCTTGCCTTATAAATAGGACCGAAGGGTCATTTCTTTCTTCCTCTCCGTGCCCTTCTGCTTCGTCTTCCTCGCGTCGCCCAGCTTCGGAGCTCTGCCGCCACCGTCAACCTTTGCATCAACCTTGGCCGCTGCATCAACCTGGGCGCACCAGAGTACCGCGGCAACCTTCCGCGTCTTTCTCATCTCAAGTAAGTCTTCTGTTCTTTTCAACACAGATCTATTCTAGGGTTTCATGTTCTTTTAGTGTTCATCGCCTGTTCCGTGTTCATACGATAGCTCCTAGATGCGTCTGTGAATCCTTGCTCTGTGTAGCGGTAGGTTTTAGCATCTGCCTTCAATTTCATGCCTCAAGACCATAGATCTATATATATCTCTGCCCATTGATTCAGTACTGTTCTTTTTAGAACCTTGAATATTTTCCTTCTTTTCTGAACTTGCTTCAGATCCGTTGCTGTAGAGAAGTCTTGTGAAATCTGTTTCTGTAAACTTACTCATCTGCTTCAATGTTTATACCAGGCGGTTTAACTTTGTAGAAAAAATTGCCAAACCGGTATATACCATTAGTCCCCTTTGTTGAACCGCCAGTTGTTGTTGTTGCTTCATAAAACTCTGGTTTAGATAGATCTGTCTCCGGTTTAACATTGCACATACCAATGTACCTTAATCAATGCATTTTTGAACCGAGATCATCTAACTTGTAGATTTCATCATGGTCAAGCAAGTATATGAGTGCAACTGGGTTCCTTCTCTTGTCACAGAGGCTCAACTGGACGATTTAGTCCTGATCGGCGCCTTAGGCAGCAAAGATACCATCCATTGGAAGGCTCCTGGCAAAGAATGCCCTCCCACACCTCAAGAAGGAGAGGTCGTCGTTTTCGTAGATCACTTAGCCCGGGGCTTTAAGCCGCCCGGTTATAAATTTTACCAGGACGTGTTAGCCGATTTTCAACTCCATCCACAAGATACTGGCCCCAACTCTGTTACAAACATGTGTCACTTCCAAGTGCTCTGTGAGGCGTTCTTTCAAGAGGAGCCCACAGTGGAATTGTTCAGAGATTGTTTTCATCTAAACCGCCGTACTGAGTTTACTGACAGCTCCAATACGGAGTTGGGTGGCGTGGCGATTCAGAAAAGGAAAGAGGTCACATACCCTCACGCCAAACTGCACAGCCACCCCAAAGAGTGGAATCAAACATGGTTCTATTGCAAAGACACCTCCCCTGCTGGTGAAAATCCCTTGCATGGCTTTCGTCCGGAGCAGCTCAGCAATACACACCCCTTTCCGCAAAGGTTGACTGCCCAGGAGAGAAGAAAATATGCTCCTCAATTGTCGAAGCTCAGAGCCTTTATGGCCAATGGTTTAACAGGGGTTGATCTCGCCCGCTGTTGGATATCATGGAGCATACTGCCCCTTAGTCATCGCTCCGGTTTGATGTGTGAGTATACTGGCAGTGTTGATGACCCACTGCGACATTCCAACATCCAGCTCACCGATGAAGAAATCACAGAGGCTGTGAATAAGATGCTAAATGAACCGGAACACAACTGCGCAAAAACCGGCCTGCTTCCCTTCTGTGCCGCCAACAAATCGCCAGCTGTAAGAGTTTGATTTTTCTTTTTGCTAAATCTACTATTGATATATCTGGTCATTGTTTAATATCAGTG
Organism: Triticum dicoccoides; assembly: GCF_002162155.2. Taxonomy (NCBI): domain Eukaryota; kingdom Viridiplantae; phylum Streptophyta; class Magnoliopsida; order Poales; family Poaceae; genus Triticum; species Triticum dicoccoides. The sequence goes on along the minus strand of NC_041388.1, from coordinate 575,881,214 downwards.
TCTGTATAACCAGGGCAATGATCCGTTTTGGAGCAAGAAACTACCGCAGGAGAAACTAGAAAAACCGGAAAGAGCAACCCGACAAAAGACTAAACCTGTGAAGAAGACTGCCCACAGGAAAAGAACCACTGCATCCTCTAACCCGGCCCCTGATGATGATGTGGATAATCCGGACCTTGAGATAGGGCTTGACTCACTTGGCTTATTCTTCATGCGTCTTATTGATGATGATATTTGTCAGGATGATGCCGAAGCCAACCATGCTGATGCTGCAGAGGTAATTATTCTCTCTTCCGATTCAGAACATTTGCCTTCACTAAAAATCCATCAGGCAAACCGGGAAGTTAAATTTTCTCATCCTCTTGCTTATTTGGATCCCAAATTTCTTATGAAGACCCAACAGCACGAAGCTCGTCGCACAACCCGGCACAGCGGCCAGGTAGTTACCTCCGCCGGTTTACCGAACAGTCCGGTTCAGAAACGCCATTCAGAGGTCTCTAATTTGCTTGTCAGTGCTTGTCCTAAAGCGGGCTGCTTTCGTCAACCTCTTAATCCATCTGACTCCGATTACCAGGTTACTTCCCACTCATCCTCTGGCGAGTCATCGGCTACTCAACTGCCATCGCTCAAAACGGTGCTTGGGTAAGCCATACTTATCATAATATTTGCAGTACATCGTCTTGGAACATATGATGTATTTGATTTTGTTATTCCTTTCAGAGCCAAGCCTAGGCCAAGCAAGAAGGCTCGTCTGGACAAAGCGGCCAAAGAGGATGCCGTCCTTGAACCGGGCAAAACACCAGATCTTGAAGCGGCTATTCCTGAGGATATACCCAATGATCCACCGCAGCAAGACGACGGTCTTATTGCTGAAGAGAGACCTATTGATACCTCAAGTCCTGTCAATCAGCCCACAAGCTCCATCCGGATTGAGAAATCCACCGGTCCAACAAAGCCTACTGACAAGCCAACAGCCCCAGTGCAAACCAGCGATACCAAGGATGATGAGGTTGTCATTACTGGCATTGGCCATACAGAGCCAAGCAATCCTGTCGCTTTGTCCAAACATTCTGCCAAGGAAGAATTTGCTACCTTTGGCAAAGGCAAGTGGAATGCTGATCTGGCAACTTACGCTGCTCTGAACGCCCAAGATATCCATTCCGGCTACCTGAACCGGCTGTATACCAGTCGTGACTATCAAGCCGGTCTGGTTAATATGATGAAAGATAAATATTAGGTAACTTCCATATGCTCTTTCCTGCTTGTATATTTCAATTCTTGTTGACGCTCCTAGCCCCCGAGGGCCGGTTTGTAATCTTCTTTCAAACCGGGACTTTACTAATATAAATCTTAATGCTTTGAAATTCGCTGATGTAGTCCCCAAGGGCCGGTTCAACTTAGCGTAGTTAAACCGGGACTTTAAGTAATTGAGATCGCCGCATCAGAATATATACGAGCAAATAGCCATTAGCCCCAAGTGCCAAGTTGAATACTTGTATTGATCTTGGGACTTTGTAAGCAATTGAAATATGAAGATCGAATATGCATTAGCCCCCAAGTGCCAAGTGCATAACTTGTTATGTGGTTGGTACTTCAATCCTTGTACCGTTTTACTGAATCATATAACTATCTGCATGCAGGCTGAGCTGAAGACGAAAGAAAGCCAAGTCGCCGATCTCCAAGATAATCTGAAATCCCAACAAGATGAAACCTCCAAAGCAAAAGAGGAATTAACCAGCGCTTTATACGCCATGGAACAGCTTAAGGAGAGCTTCAAGAAGAAACGGGCGGATTGGGCCACTGAAAAATCCGCTTTAATCAAACGGGCAGAAGATGCCGAGGCTGCACTAAAACCGGTGGCGGATGAACTGACCAGCATAAAGCGGCACGTGCATGCCATGACCACTGCTATCTTTGGTAAGCCAGTTTGACTTTTGAATTGATTGTGCCGTCTTACAGAGCTACCGGTTTGTTAACCCTTTATAATATTTCAGGGACATGCATTGGTCACTTGGGGTCAGATGTGCGGAAGAAATTGAAAGCCGCCTACACGTTGGTCGAACAACTGAACACTGGTGCACAGTGGATCATCTGTACTGCATCCCACAACAAGCCGACGCCCACATTGATTCAAGACACTCTGATGAAACTATCGGTGCTTCCTGCCCGGATTGAAGAGCTGAAGAAATCTGCTGCTCGAAGCGGTGCGATCAATGCCTTAATCCGGGCAAAAGCTTGGGTGCCGGATTTTGATCCTATTGAAGCGGCTCAGGGCTATCCCAGCTTGAAGGTGTTGGGGAACGTAGTAATTTCAAAAATTTCCTACGCACACGCAAGATCATGGTGATGCGTAGCAACGAGAGGGGAGAGTGTGATCTACGTACCCTTGTAGACCGACAGCGGAAGCGTTAGCACAACGCGGTTGATGCAGTCGTACGTCTTCACGGCCCGACCGATCAAGCACCGAAACTACGGCACCTCTGAGTTCTACCACACGTTCAGCTCGATGACGATCCCCGGACTCCGATCCAGCAAAGTGTCGGGGAAGAGTTCCGTTAGCACGACGGCGTGGTGATGATCTTGATGTACTACCGTCGCAGGGCTTCGCCTAAGCACCGCTACAATATTATCGAGGATTATGGTGGAAGGGGGCACCGCACACGGCTAAGAATATGATCACGTGGATCAACTTGTGTGTAGAGGTGCCCCCCTGCCCCCGTATATAAAGGAGCAAGGGAGGTGGAGGACGGCCCTAGGAGGGGGCGCGCCAAGTGTGGAGTCCTACTAGGACTCCCTAGTCCTAGTAGGATTCCACCTCCCATATGGAATAGGAAAAGAGGAAGGGAAAAGGAGAAGGAAGGAAGGGGGCGCCCCCCTTCCCTACTCCAATTCGGACCAGACCAAGGGGAGGGGTGCGGCCACCCTTGAGGCCCTTTTTCTTCTTTCCCGTATGGCCCAATAAGGCCCAATACGTATTCCCGTAACTCTCCAGTACTTCGAAAAATACCCGAATCACTCGGAACCTTTCCGATGTCCGAATATAGTCGTCCAATACATCGATCTTTACATCTCGACCATTTCGAGACTCCTCGTCATGTCCCTGATCTCATCCGGGACTCCGAACTCCTTCGGTACATCAAAACTCATAAACTCATAATCTAACTATCATTGAAACCTTAAGCGTGCGGACCCTACGGGTTCGAGAACAATGTAGACATGACCGAGACACATCTCCAGTCAATAACCAATAGCGGAACCTGGATGCTCATATTGGCTCCCACATATTCTATGAAGATCTTTATCGGTCAGACCGCATAACAACATATGTTGTTCCCTTTGTCATCGGTATGTTACTTGCCCGAGATTCGATCGTCGGTATCTTAATACCTAGTTCAATCTCGTTACCGGCAAGTCTCTTTACTCGTTCCGTAATACATCATCTCACAACTAACTCATTAGTTGCAATGCTTGCAAGACTTATGTGATGTGCATTACCGAGAGGGCCCAGAGATACCTCTCCGACAATCGGAGTGACAAATCCTAATCTCGAAATACGCCAACCCAACATGTACCTTTGGAGACACCTGTAGAGCTCCTTTATAATCACCCAGTTACGTTGTGATGTTTGGTAGCACACAAAGTGTTCCTCCGGGAAACGGGAGTTGCATAATCTCATAGTCATAGGAACATGTATAAGTCATGAAGAAAGCAATAGCAACATACTAAACGATCGGGTGCTAAGCTAATGGAATGGGTCATGTCAATCACATTATTCTCCTAATGATGTGATCCCGTTAATCAAATAACAACTCTTTTGTTTATGGTTAGGAAACATAACCATCTTCGATTAACGAGCTAGTCAAGTAGAGGCATACTAGTGACACTCTGTTTGTCTATGTATTCACACATGTATTATGTTTCCGGTTAATACAATTCTAGCATGAATAATAAACATTTATCATGATATAAGGAAATAAATAATAACTTTATTATTGCCTCTAGGGCATATTTCCTTCAGTCTCCCACTTGCACTAGAGTCAATAATCTAGTTCACATCGCCATGTGATTCAACACTAAGAGTTCACATCACCATGTGATTAACACTCATAGTTCACATCGTCATGTGACCTATACCCAAAGGGTTTACTAGAGTCAATAATCTAGTTCACATCATTTATGTGATTAACACCCAAAGAGTACTAAGGTGTGATCATGTTTTGCTTGTGTGATAATTTTAGTCAATGGGTCTGTCACATACAGATCCGTAAGTATTTTGCGAATTCTATGTCTACAATGCTCTGCACTGAGCTACTCTAGCTAATTTCTCCCACTTTCAATATGTATCTAGATCGAGACTTAGAGTCATCCAGATCTGTGTCAAAACTTGCATCGACGTGACTTTTTACGATGAACCTTTTGTCACCTCCATAATCGAGAAATATTTCCTTATTACACTAAGGATAATTTTGACCAATGTCCAGTGATCTACTCTTAGATCACTATTGTACTCCCTTCCTTAACACATTGTAGGATATACAATAGATCTGGTACACATCATGGCATACTTTATAGAACCTATGGCTGAGGCATAGGGAATGACTTTCATTCTCTTTCTATCTTCTGTCGTGGTCGGGCTTTGAGTCTTACTCAATTTCATACCTAGTAACACAGCCAAGAACTCTTTCTTTGACTGTTCCATTTTTGAACTACTTCAAAATATTGTCAAGGTATGTACTCATTGAAAAAACTTATCAAGCGTCTTGATCTATCTCTATAGATTTTGATGCTTAATATGTAAGCAGCTTCACCGAGGTCTTTCTTTGAAAAAACTTCTTTAAAAACACTCCTTTATGCTTTGCAGAATAATTCTACATTATTTCCGATCAACAATATGTCATTCACATATACTTCTCAGAAATGCTGTAGTGCTCCCACTCACTTTCTTGTAAATACAGGCTTCACCGCAAGTCTGTATAAAACTATATGCTTTGATCATACTATCAAAGCATTTATTCCAACTCCGAGAGGCTTGCACCAGTCCATAAATGGATTGGTGGAGCTTGCACACTTTGTTAGCTCCTTTTGGATCGACAAAACCTTCCGGGTGCATCATATACAACTCTTCTTCCAGAAATCCATTCAGGAATGCAGTTTTGACATCCATTTGCTGGATTTCATAAAATGTGGCAATTGCTAACATGATTCGGACAGACTTAAGCATAGATACGAGTGAGAAACTCTCATCATAGTCAACACCTTGAATTTGTTAAAAACCTTTTTACGACAATTCTAGCTTTGTAGATAGTAACACTACTATCAGCGTCCGTCTTCCTCTTGAAGATCCATTTAATCTCAATGGCTCGCCGATCATTGGGAAAGTCAATCAAAGTCCATACTTTGTTCTCATACATGGATCTCATCTCAGATTTCATGGCCTCAAGCCATTTCGCGAAATCTAGGCTCATCATCACTTCCTCATAGTTCGCAAGTTCGTCATGGTCTAGTAACATGACTTCCAGAACAGGATTACCGTACCACTTTGGTGTGGATCTCACTCTGGTTTACCTACGAGATTCGGTATTAACTTGATCTGAAGTTACATGATCATCATCATTAGTCTTCCTCACTAATTGGTGTAGTAGTCACAGGAACAGATTTCTAGTGATGAACTACTTTTCAATAAGGGAGAAGGTACAATTACCTTATCTAGTTCTACTTTCCTCCCACTCACTTCTTTCAAGAGAAACTCCTTCTCTAGAAAGGATCCATTCTTAGCAAAAAATGTCTTGCCTTCGGATCTGTGATAGAAGGTGTACCCAATAGTCTCCTTTGGGTATCCTATGAAGACATATTTCTCCGATTTGGGTTTGAGCTTATCAGGATGAAACTTTTTCATATAAGCATCACAATCCCAAACTTTAAGAAACGACAACTTTGGTTTCTTGCCAAACCACAGTCCAGATTGTGTCGTCTCAACGGACTTAGATGGTGCCCTTTTAAACGTGAATGCAGCTATCTTTAATGCATAACCCCAAAACGATAGTGGTAGATCAGTAAGAGACATCATAGATCGCACCATATCTAATAAAGTACGGTTATGATGTTCGGACACACCATTATGCTGTGGTGTTCCAGGTGGCGTGAGTAGTGAAACTATTTCACATTGTTTTAACTAAAGGCCAGACTCGTAACTCAAATATTTTACCTCTGCGATCATATCGTAGAAACTTTTATTTTCTTGTTACGATGATTCTCCACTTCACTCTAAAATTCTTTGAACTTTTCAAATATTTCAGACTTGTGTTTCATTAAGTAGATATACCCATATCTGCTCAAATCATCTGTGAAGGTCAGAAAATAATGATACCCGCCACGAGCCTTAACACTCATTAGATCTCATACATCAGTATGTATTATTTCCAACAAGTCAGTTGCTCGCTCCATAGTTCCGGAGAACGGCGTTTTAGTCATCTTGCCCATGAGGCATGGTTCGCAAGCATCAACTGATTTATAATCAAGTGATTCCAAAAACCCATTAGCATGGAGTTTCTTCATGCTCTTTACACCAATATGACCTAAACGGCAGTGCCACAAATAAGTTGCACTATCATTATTAACTTTGCATCTTTTGGTTTCAATATTATGATTATGTGTATCACTACGATCGAGATCCAACGAACTATTTTCATTGGGTGTGTAACCATATAAGGTTTTATTCATGTAAACAGAACAACAATTTATTCTCTTACTTAAATGAATAACCGTATTACAATAAACATGATCAAATCATATTCATGCTCAACGCAAACACCAAATAACACTTATTCAGGTTCAACACTAATCCCGAAAGTATAGGGAGTGTGCGATGATGATCATATCAATCTTGGAACCACTTCCAACACACATAGTCACTTCACCCTTAACTAGTCTCTGTTTATTCTGCAACTCCCATTTCGAGTTACTAATCTTAGCAACTAAACTAGTATCAAATACTGAGGGGTTGCTATAGACACTAGTAAAGTACACATCAATAACATGTATATCAAATATACTTATGTTCACTTTGCCATCCTTCTTATCTGCCAATCACTTGGGGTAGTTCCGCTTCCAGTGACCAGTCCCTTTGCAGTAGAAACACTTAGTCTCAGGCTTAGGACCAGACTTGGGCTTCTTCACTTGAGCAGCAACTTGCTTGCTGTTCTTCTTGAAGTTCCCCTTCTTCCCTCTGCCCTTTTCTTGAAACTAGTGGTCTTGTCTACCATCAACACTTGATGTTTTTCTCGATTTCTACCTTCGTCAATTTCCGCATTACGAAGAGCTTGGGAATCGTTTCCGTTATCCCTTGCATATCATAGTTCATCATGAAGTTCTACTAACTTGGTGATGGTGACTAGAGAATTCTGTCAATCACTATCTTATCTGGAAGATTAACTCCCACTTGATTCAAGCGATTGTAGTACTCAGACAATCTGAGCACATGCTCACTAGTTGAGCGATTCTCCTCCATCTTTTAACTATAGAACTTGTTGGAGACTTCATAGCTCTCAACTCGGGTATTTGCTTGAAATATTAACTTCAACTCCTGGAACATCTCATATGCTCCATGACGTTCAAAACGTCTTTGAAGTCCCGATTCTAAGCCATTAGCATGGTGCACTAAACTATCAAGTAGTCATCATATTGAGCTAGCCAAACATTCATAACGTCTGCATCTGCTCCTGCAATAGGTCCGTCACCTAGCGGTGCATCAAGGACATAATTCTTCTGTGCAGCAATGAGGATAAACCTCAGATCACGGATCCAATCCGCATCATTGCTACTAACATCTTTCAACACAATTTTCTCTAGGAACATATCAAAATAAACACAGGGAAGCAACAACGCGAGCTATTGATCTACAACATAATTTGCAAAATACTACCAGGACTAAGTTCATGATAAATTTAAGTTCAATTAATCATATTACTTAAGAACTCCCACTTAGATAGACATCCATCTAATCCTCTAAGTGATTACGTGATCCAAATCAACTAAACCATGTCCGATCATCACGTGAGATGGAGTAGTTTCATTGGTGAACATCGCTATGTTGATCATATCTGCTATATGATTCACGCTCGACCTTTCGGTCTCCGTGTTTCGAGGCCATATCTGTATATGCTTGGCTCGTTAAGTATAACCTGAGTATTCTGCGTGTGCAACGGTTTTGCACCCGTTGTATTTGAACGCAGAGCCTATCACACCCGATCATCACGTGGTGTCTCAGCACGAAGAACTTTCGCAACGGTGCATACTCAGGGAGAACACTTCTTGATAATTAGTGAGAGATCATCTTATAATGCTACCGTCAATCAAAGCAAGATAAGATGCACAAAAGATAAACATCACATGCAATCAATATAAGTGATATGATATGGCCACCATCATCTTGTGCTTGTGATCTCCATCTTCGAAGCACCGTCATGATCACCATCGTCACCGGCGCGACACCTTGATCTCCATCATAGCATCGTTGTCGTCTCGCCAATCTTATGCTTCCACGACTATCGCTACCGCTTAGTGATAAAGTAAAGCATTACAGCGTGATTGCATTGCATACAATAAAGCGACAACCATATGGCTCCTGCTAGTTGCCGATAACTCGGTTACAAAACATGATCATCTCATACAATAAAATTTAGCATCATGTCTTGACCATACCACATCACAACATGCCCTGCAAAAACAAGTTAGACGTCCTCTACTTTGTTGTTGCAAGTTTTACGTGGCTGCTATGGGCTTAAGCAAGAACCAATCTTACCTACGCATCAAAACCACAACGATAGTTTGTCAAGTTGGTGTTGTTTTAACCTTCGCAAGGACCGGGCGTAGCCACACTCGGTTCAACTAAAGTTGGAGAAACTGTCACCCGCTAGCCACCTTTGTGCAAAGCACGTCGGGAGAACCGGTCTCGCGTAAGCGTACGCGTAATGTCGGTCCGGGCCGCTTCGTCCAACAATACCGCCGAACCAAAGTATGACATGCTGGTAAGCAGTAAGACTTATATCGCCCACAACTCACTTGTGTTCTACTCGTGCATATAACATCAACACATAAAACCTAGGCTCTGATACCACTGTTGGGGAACGTAGTAATTTCAAAAATTTCCTACGCACACGCAAGATCATGGTGATGCATAGCAACGAGAGGGGAGAGTGTGATCTGCGTACCCTTGTAGATCGACAGCGGAAGCGTTAGCACAATGCGGTTGATGTAGTCGTACGTCTTCATGGCCCGATCGATCAAGCACCGAAACTACGACACCTACGAGTTCTAGCACACGTTCAGCTCGATGACGATCCCCGGACTCTGATCCAGCAAAGTGTCGGGGAAGAGTTCCATTAGCACGACGGCGTGGTGACGATCTTGATGTACTACCGTCGCAGGGCTTCGCCTAAGAACCGCTACAATATTATCGAGGATTATGGTGGAAGGGGGCACCGCACACGGCTAAGAATATGATCACGTGGATCAACTTGTGTGTAGAGGTGCCCCCCTGCCCCCGTATATAAAGGAGCAAGGGAGGAGGAGGCCGGCCCTAGGAGGGGGCGCGCCAAGTGTGGAGTCCTACTAGGACTCCCTAGTCCTAGTAGGATTCCACCTCCCATATGGAATAGGAAAAGAGGAAGGGAAAAGGAGAAGGAAGGAAGGGGGCGCCCCCCTTCCCTAGTCCAATTCGGACCAGACCAAGGGGAGGGGAGCGGCCACCCTTGAGGCCCGTTTTCTTCTTTCCCGTATGGCCCAATAAGGCCCAATACGTATTCCCGTAACTCTCCGGTACTCCGAAAAATACCCGAATCACTCGGAACCTTTCCGATGTCCGAATATAGTCGTCCAATATATCGATCTTTACTTCTCAACCATTTCGAGACTCCTCGTCATGTCTCCGATCTCATCCGGGACCCCGACCTCCTTCGGTACATCAAAACTCATAAACTCATAATATAACTGTCATTGAAACCTGAAGCATGCGGACCCTACGGGTTCGAGAACAATGTAGACATGACCGAGACACGTCTCCAGTCAATAACCAATAGCGGAACCTGGATGCTCATATTGGCTCCCACATATTCTACGAAGATCTTTATCAGTCAGACCACATAACAACATACGTTGTTCCCTTTGTCATCAGTATGTTACTTGCCCGAAATTCGATCGTCGGTATCTTAATACCTAGTTCAATCTCGTTACCGGCAAGTCTCTTTACTCGTTACGTAATACATCATCTCACAACTAACTCATTAGTTGCAATGCTTGCAAGGCTTATGTGATGTGCATTACCGAGAGGGCCCAGAGATACCTCTCCGACAATCGGAGTGACAAATCCTAATCTCGAAATACGTCAACCCAACATGTACCTTTGGAGACACCTGTAGAGCTCCTTTATAATCACCCAGTTATGTTGTGACATTTGGTAGCACACAAAGTGTTCCTCCGGCAAATGGGAGTTGCATAATCTCATAGTCATAGGAACATGTATAAGTCATGAAGAAAGCAATAGCAACATACTAAACGATCGGGTGCTAAGCTAATGGAATGGGTCATGTCAATCACATCATTCTCCTAATGATGTGATGCCGTTAATCAAATAACAACTCTTTTGTTTATGGTTAGGAAACATAACCATCTTCGATTAACGAGCTAGTCAAGTAGAGGCATACTAGTGACACTCTGTTTGTCTATGTATTCACACATGTATTATGTTTCCGGTTAATACAATTCTAGTATGAATAATAAACATTTATCATGATATAAGGAAATAAATAATAACTTTATTATTGCCTCTAGGGCATATTTCCTTCAGAAGGAAGACGAGTCGGAGTTTAGTGAAGCGGATCTGCGAGCGATAAACCGGGAGGTGCGTCCGCTAGCTTGTCAATTGGCTGAAGAAGCCGACTTGTCTCATTATCAAGCCCAATACGACAATCAAAACAAGCGAATAGATGCACCAATTCATGAAGCGGAAAATCTTATCCCTCCAATCCGTAAGCATACTTACGCTCCCGATATTGACCCGTCGTTGCTGATCCATGATGAAGCTGTCTTTCAAGCATTAATGGGAATCGACTAGACAACTGTTGATTTCCAGCCGCTGGGTAGAGAAACGAAAGTTGAAGCGGCGCGGGATGATCCACAACCATCAGGCCAGGCTGGTGACCAAGCTTGAACCGGAAGCCGGTTTAAAACTGCTTCTTCCTTGCGAAAAAACAATGATCTTATTGTGGGCACCGTGTTGCCTTGCAATAGGCTAGCCGATACTTTTGATGTTGATATGCCTTCGTGCATAATTACTGCAACTTGCTCTTCCTTTGGGTGATGAACTTTCCAAAGTACTTTCTGCAATAAAAAATCTTAAAGTGCCACCGCGGTTGTACCGTCAGGTGGAATATGATGTCTGCATGTATGAAATCAAAACATCCGAAATTTTTAAGTATATGACCAAATTTTTGAGATACATAATACCTGCCATCGTTGAGCGTGAAGTTGGCTTGGCCAATCTTGAAGCGGAGTTTTATAAACCCACATTGTTGGAGGAAATAGCAGCTCCTATATATATATGATGCCGGTTTACCATGTAAACCGTGCTGGGTTATAATAAACACCGTGTTACTCCATAATAGGATGTTAACAAAAAAATCAAACCGAACAAATAGTCGTCGGATTAAAAAAATGGACCGTGTTCCATCAATTGACAGTGTGAACCGGTTGAAAACTTTGTCGGTTTAAAAAACGCAATAAAAAGAAAGAAATATCTTTCAAAGAAAAGTGTGAAGCAAAGGCAATGGCAGATGTCCTAGAGAAAGGACATAGTCGTGGAGCCATCGTGACGGGTTAGCTTGAAGGGGTTAAAGCGGACACAGGGACGCAAAAGAGTTTATACTAGTTCGGCCCCTTCGATGAAGGTAAAAGCCTATGTCTAGTTGTGATGGAATTGATGGGGTTTCGATGACTAGGGAGCAAACAAGCTTCGCCTATGTCTCGAGTTGTTGTCTGTTGTCCTTGAACCGCCGCCGGGTCGTCCCCTTATATACACGGGTGACGCCCGTCGGTTCACAGAGTCCCAATACCGGCTCATAGATGTGTCCGGTTTGGTCTCTACTTATTCCTAACTTATAATACAAGTTAACTACCAACGCCGGTTTACGGCTACAGGCCTTGAACCGACCATGGGCCTTGAGCCCTTATCTGCCTTCTCGGGCTTTAACATACTTAACTACTGACGAAGTTAATCCGGCCCAGATAAGCGAGTTTTACCAGGCTGGTGGGGACACGTAGTTGCGTCCACCCATATAAGGGGATAAGGATCCACCTTTTCACCTACGCCTTCTTCAACCTTTGCCTATCCATTCTCGCGCACTCGAGCTCCAGCGCCCAAGTCCGCACTCCCCACCTCAACCTTCTCCAGCCATGGCCGGAGCGGGAGGCAAATGGATGGTCTCCTCCATCACGGAGGGGCACATCAAAAAACTAAGGAAGGCCGGATACTTGTCTAACGACATCGCGCACCGGCTTCCCGAAGAGGGGCAGCTCCTTCCCACCCCAAGGCCCCATGAGAGGGTAGTGTTCCTTCCCCACTTCCTCCACGGACTGGGCTTTCCTATCCACACATTCGTCCGGGGACTCATGTTCTACTACGGCCTGGATTTCCATGATCTGGCCCCGAACTTCATCCTCAACATCTCGGCGTTTATCGTCGTGTGCGAGGCTTTCCTCTGCATCCGCCCCCATTTCGGCCTATGGCTCAAGACTTTCAACGTCAAGCCGAAGGTGGTGCGCGGCAACCACGCGGAGTGCGAAGGCGCCATGGTGGGCAAGATGCCCAACGTCTTATGGCTCGAGGGCTCATATGTGGAGACCCTGAAGGGGTGGCAGTCGGGGTGGTTTTACATCACCGAGCCACGCGACCCTGAGTGGGTCGCAGCCCCCGAGTTCCGGTCCGGAGCCCCAACGCGGCTCACGTCCTGGAAAGAGACGGGCCTATCGTGGGGCAGCAACGGAGAGGTGACTGGACTGCAAACATGCATCCAAACCCTGGTGGACAAGCAGCTCAAGCTTGTCAACGTAGTCCAGGTTATGCTCATCCGCCTGATCCTCCCGTGTCAACAACGGGCCTTCAATCTATGGGAGTTCAACCCGGCGCAGCATCGAACTCTGAGCAGGCTCTTCGACATGACGTACGAAGATGCATGGAAGGTGCTTTTCAAGGGCGCCGAGGCTCCCGCATCCGCTACCGAGGATCGCGGATTCAGCGCACAGCGTCACGCTAGCGCGGTAAGTTGTTTGTACCTTTTACAAGGTATTAGTTTTTCATAGTTTAACTCTATGCGGGATCTAAGCTCCCTTACCTTTGACAGGTTTGGCAGGCGAAGTCCAGACAGATCGACTATCCGGCTCCTTTGCCCGAAGACCTAGCCGATGCCCGCTTGGCGAAGCTGCTGGTTCCGGCACCCCATGTGGTGCCGGAGAAGAAGGCCACGAAGAAGGCCACGGGGACTCGAAAGAGTGCCCGGCGCCAGGAGGTGTCGGGTTCATCATCCGACGACTCCAAGGCGCATTCCTCCCGTGAAGACGAGGAGGAGGAAGAAGAGACCTCTCCCCCCCCAGCGGGAGGAGAGAAGAAAAGGAAGGCCGCCCTCACTGGGGAGGCCGAAGGGTCCAAGAAGGGGAGAACCCTTCCCCCGGACTACTCCACCGACGCCGACGATGGCGGAGAAGAGTGGCCGCTCAGGGCCAAGCCCCTGACAAAATCGTAAGTATCCGAATACCAGAGTAATTCATAGTATTCCTTTATTGCACAGCTTTCCCTTATGTCGAATATGATTATGCAGCCCACCCAAAGACCGGCTCGACGCATCATCGAGCGGTTCACTAGACTCGTCGGATGTGAATTCGCTTCCGACGGCTTCCTCCCTCCGCCCTACGGACGACGCTGAAGTGTTGTCTCAACAGGTTCCAAGCTGGGAGGAGGTGGTCCTGGAGGCGCCGCAAGGCGACCTCCCGGACTCCAGGAGTAAAGGGGATAAAACCCCCGAGGGCTCCAAGTCCGGCTCTAGACCGGACACCGCTCCGGAACCTTCAAAGGTTCCAGAGTCCGGCGAGGGACCTCCTTCCAAGAGGAGCAAGCCCACCGTGCCGGTGACTCCCGTCCAACCGGAGGCGCCGGACAATCTGTTGGAGGCGCTCAAAGGCGCCTCCATTGACGAGGAGCACCGCACCATTATGAGTGCGGTGGTCCAGAAGGTTCTGTCCACCAAGAGCGGACTGACTGAAGCTTGTACTAGCCTTTTAACAGGCTTTGAGGTAAGTAAAGGATGTGTAAATAATATTACCGCATAGACAGTAGCCCCTGATGCTCTGTTTGGCGTTCGGGAAGAAAAGCCGAATAGAGGATCAAATAAAATTCGCAGGAGTCTAACAAAAAGGAGTCAATATGCGTATGCAGGCTTCTCTGCTGGCGTCCGCCGCACTGACTGTGGAAGTGGACACGCTAAAGCGGAACCTCGAGCGGTCCGAGCAAGAGCTCGGGCGTGCCAAGAAGCAGCTCGAGGACAATGAAGGTATGAAATACCTTGTTTAAGTATATATATAAAAAGTGCAATTGCAAAAAATGACAGGAGTATCGTGGCTATTGTAGGGGCCACATCTGAGGTGGCGACCCTTAAGCAAGCGCTGGTCGAGACCGAGAAGAGGGCGGCCACGGAGCGCATCGAGCGGGAGAAGTATGAGGCCCAGGTTGGCAAGGTGCGGCAAGAGCTCCAGGTTCTCATGAAAAAACATGAGAGTTTGGAGCTTGACTCAAAGATGCGAGCGTCCGAGCTTGCGGTGGCTATTAAAGATGCCAAGTCTGCCAAGGCCGAATCCCAGAAGACCCTCCAGGAGTTGGATGCGGTGAAAAAGATAGCGGCGTGTAAGGCATTCTTTATGCAAAGTAAATATGTAAACGTGAGTTACTTGTTACTTACCCAAATCCGAAGTTCTCCAGGAGCCTTCGCGGATCTTCCCCGTAGTGTGTCCGATGCTGCCACATTCTATCGAGCCGAGGAGGGCAGCTCGACAGAGAAGGTGTTCTGGTCTCAGTATGCTGAGGCCGGACACCCCGTGCCCCTGAGCGACCAGCTGAAGCAACTGGTCGAGCTCCACAAGGTGGCCGAGCAGGCCATGAAGGGCCTCATAGTTCGGCTGTGGCCTGGAGAGGCTCTGCCTGGGAGCTATTTCGGGCTAGTGCGGCGGCTGGTGGGGGCCTGTCCAAGGCTCGAAGTCATCAAGTGCTCTGTCTGCATTGAAGGTGCCCGTAGGGCCCTTGCCCGTGCTAAGGTGCACTGGAGCAAGCTGGATGCTGAGAAGCTTGTGAAGGACGGGCCATCACCGGGGAAAGAGTATCGCAAGGCCGAGAATTATTATAAGGATGTTCTGAAGGGTGCCTACCTTATGGCGGATGAATGTTCCAGGGAAGTAATCTTTGAGTAAATCTCGCTCGTTTTGTCATGTGCGCTGAAAACTTGTTCATATGCGCTAAGCAATGCTGTTGGAATTTAAAATATTACCTTCTGTACGGTTGTTTATCAATTCTGAGAGGTGGCGAGTCGTCGTCTTCTGCCCCCGTGCCGCTAGTGCTGGGGTGTTCGGGGATAAACCTGAGTGCTCTTTTTCCCATGTTTGGGTCCTTCGAGGGAGGCGCTCAGCACAACGAACAAGGCAACCGGATATAATGCTTGAACACTCTCACTTAGCCATAGAATTCTATAATTTTAAATTTCGGCGAAGCCCCTGGTATTCGAAAAACCGAGTTTGGGGCGCTATCCACGCCTTGGCCGGACAGAGCCGACTCCTCGCTCTAAGCGGCATAAGTCTTTAGGGACTCGAAAAACCTCTTGAACAGCGACTAGCTCTCGCTTCATCATGACAGTTAGTTTTAGCTTTCTCTACTGAGGTGCTCGACCCAGCTCAACTGGGGCACAATCGCAGTAGTTCTCCTAGTGCTACCTTAGCCGATATAACGGAACGTAAGGCACCAAAACATAGGAGCCGGGCAAACCCAACTATTTACCCAAGACATGATTCGGAGCCGATGCATATAATGCTATAAGTTCGGGGTGCCGCACTTGTTAAAGTGTTCGGACTTCTCACACCATATTGAGGGGTACTAAAGCCCCTGGCGTATTTTGGCCGTACCAAAGTGTATGGGTGCAACATGTCGTTAAGGAACATATATTTGTAAAAAAGGTAATGCAAAAATAGACGAAAGCTATGCATTGTTTATTAAAAAGGGCTGCGATCAAAGCAGAACGATACAAACAATGCGATAAGCAAAAGGTTGGACTATTTAACATGTCCGTTCCAGGGGCAGGCTGCGGAATGGTATGCGAAATAGGTATACTACTCGTGATAGAGACCACCTGGGAGTTCCGTAATGCCGCATGGCTTGTCTGCTTCCCTGGTTCTTGCATCGTTTGTGCGGCAATTGAACTGCCGAACAGGCCTTCCGAAGAATGGAGTCCTGAAAGTAAGAGAAAATTAAAAAATCGGCAGCCCCTGGTGCGGTTTAAGCCGTGTTTCGGGTGTGCCATGATGGTGCCCCTCCCCCTGTACTCATGGTATTTCTAGAGCGTAGTTATGTACGTGAAGCACTGGCGTCACATTTTTGCGAGGGCTGGGGTTGGGGCCGTATTGCTACGCCTGCTCGGAACGTACCAGGCGGTCTTGTTGTAGGTTACTCCGGGCACGCTTGACGGTGTCCGGATGTTTAATGGCCAAACTGGAGAACTGCCTGGAGAGGCTGCTTTGTACTTCCGCTGCAAGGGCCGCCGTGTGCTCCTCCGTTTGGAGGGAGCATTCGGTGTTTCCATTGACCGTAATTACTCCTCCAGGGCCTGGCATCTTGAGCTTAAGGTATGCGTAGTGAGGTACCACGTTGAACTTGGCGAATGCGGTTCGCCCGAGCAGTGCGTGATAGCCGCTGCGGAATGGGACTATGTCGAAGATTAACTCCTCGCTTCGGAAATTATCCGGAGATCCAAAGACCACTTCAAGTGTGATTGAGCCTGTACAGTTGGCCTCTACACCTGGTATTACGCCTTTAAAGGTCGTTTTGTAGGCTTAATCCTCGAGGGATCTATACCCATTTTCTGCACTGTATCCTGGTAAAGCAGGTTCAGGCTGCTACCGCCGTCCATAAGGACTCTAGTGAGATGAAATCCCTCAATAATTGGGTCTAGAACCAATCCGGCGAATCTGCCATGACGGGTGCTAGTGGGATGGTCCCTTCGATCAAAGGTGATCAGGCAAGAGGACCATGGTTTGAACTTTGGGGCGACTGGCTCTACCGCGTATACGTCCCTTAACGCGCGCTTCCGCTCCCTCTTGGGGATGTGGGTTGCGTATATCATGTTCACCGTCCGCACTTGTGGGGGAAAACCCTTCTGTCCACTGATGTTCGGTGGCCGGGGCTCTTCGTCGTCATCGCTATGCAGCCCCTTGTCGGTATTTTCGGCATTTAACTTGCCTGCCTGCTTGAACACCCAACAATCCCTATTGGTGTGATTGGCCGGCTTTTCGGGGGTGCCATGTATCTGGCACAAGCGGTCGAGTATTCGGTCCAAACTGGACGGGCCCCTAGGATTTCTTTTGAATGGCTTTTTCCGCTGACCGGATTTATAGCCTCTGAATCCGGCATTAACTGTCGTATCCTCAGCATTGTCGCCGTTAATGCGCCGCTTCTGCTTGTTGCGACGCGACCTGCCACTACTGTCCCTGGTATCCGAATTACCAGGGTTCTTGGTCATATTGTTACTACGAGCAAGCCAGCTGTCTTCTCCAGTGCAAAAGCGGGTCATGAGTGTCGTGAGTGCTGCCATAGATTTCGGCTTTTCCTGTCCAAGGTGCCGGGCAAGCCACTCGTCACGGATATTGTGCTTGAAGGCTGCTAGGGCCTCTGCGTCCGGACAGTCGACTATTTGATTTTCCATTGTTAGGAACCGTGTCCAGAATTGCCTGGCCGATTCCTCTGGCTGCTGAATTACGTGACTTAGGTCATCAGCGTCTGGGGGTCGCACATAAGTGCCCTGGAAATTGTCGAGGAATGCGGCTTCCAGGTCCTCCCAACAACTGATTGATCCTGTTGGCAAGCTGTTAAGCCAATGCCGAGCTGGTCCTTTAAGCTTGAGTGGGAGGTATTTGATGGCGTGGAAATAATCGCTGCAGGACATGTGGATATGAAGGAGATAATCCTCGATCCATACCGCAGGATCTGTTGTGCCATCATATGATTCGATGTTTACGGGTTTGAAACCCTCGGGGATTTGATGATCCATTACTTCGTCTGTGAAGCATAGTGGGTGTGCGGCGCCTCTGTATTGGGCTATATCATGACGTAGCTCCAATGAGCTTTATCTACTGTGTTCGACCCTACCGGATTTGTGTCTGGCATGACGGTTACCGTCTCGAGTCATGGGGCGCCCATGCAATCCGTAGACCGATCTTGTTTGTCTTTCCTTGTCCTCCAACATATCTCGCAGGTCAGGCGCATTTTCCCGTGCCTTGGTACGGGGTGCGGCTTGAGTGGAGGGCCAAGAGGCCTCTCTGTCGTGGCCATGAGGTGGCCGGTCGGCCATATCAAGTGCTGGTGATGTAGGTTTGAGTGCTTCCTCCTCTAATCGGGGTAGCAACCTGCGCTTTGGGTAGCTTTTGGAGGGGCGTTCGAGTTTATGCTCTTCGGCCGCAAGGACTTCAGTCCATCTGTCGGCTAGCAAATCTTGATCAGCTCTAAGCTGTTGCTGTTTTTTCTTGAGGCTTCTTGCCGTGGCCATAAGCCTGCGTTGAAAACGCTCTTGCTCGACGGGATCCTTTGGCACGACGAATTCGTCGTCGTCGAGGCTTGCCTCGTCTTTGGAGGGAGGTATATAATTGTCGTCCTCGACCTCTCTGTCTGCCGCTCTCTCATAAGGGCTAGCTTCTCCATCCTCCTGTGCAGAATCTTGCTGGAGGGGGTTTTCTTCGGCACTCTCTGGAGTATTATTATCTCCCGTGATGGAGTCACCGTATTTTTTTTGGCGGGATTTTGAGCGGCGCCGCTGACGCCGGCGCTTAGGCTGTTTCTTGGACGGGTCATCCTCCGCCGTTCCATCGCCATCTCCTTCTTTTGGGGTGTCCACCATGTATATGTCATATGACGAGGTGGCTTTCCAGGGCCCAATAGGCGCTAGTTCTTCATCGTCTCCTTCATCGGCGTCCATACCGTGGATGTCTTCAGAGTCGAAGTCGAGCATGTCGGTTAAATCGTCGACAGTGGCTACAAAGTGGGTGGTGGATGGGGTTTGAATTTCTTCATCGTCCGTATCCCAACCTTGCTGACCGTAGTCCGGCCAGGGCTCTCCTGATAAAGAGAGACTTTAGAGTCTTCAGAAAAAAAACGTCCCACGTCAAAAAAAACAATAAAAGGATGAATCGTCCGGTTCCAGCGAGGAGAGTTGGTGCACTGAACCGTGTCCCACGTCAATTCAACTCAATTCACTTGTGGCCGGATACACAGCGCCGAGTTTCCTTTCGGTCCAGAGGTTTTTCTTTTTTCTTTTTTGCGAATTGTCCAGAGGTTGGTTGAGTGGGTGCGCTCACGAGCGAGCGACCACACACCCAAAGGCCTTGCTGCCATATGCAACGGTACAGGAGGGTCACACTCCCGCGGGTCCATGTGCAAATTTTCATGGCAATTTCTTTAGAGAATATCCTTGCTTTTTTTTGCGGGTTATATCCTCGCTTTATTGATTAAGATGAATAAGGCTGAGTGCTCACGGATACAATCTAGGGTTACATGATGAAGGATAAATTCACTAGAAAACTCACGGGACGGGGCTACAATATGTGCCGCAACATTCGACAAATGATTTACATTGACTTAAACAATAGACCAGAAGCTCTCCGCCAAGCTCTTGGTGTCAGCAACCAGCCCAATGGTTGATCGATCCATGGTTGGAGAATTAACTTTCTATATGATGGAAAGACAATCTGAGATAAATTGGACCTTCTGGAAACCTTCTCGACGAGTGAGAGCGGCTGCACACGGTAGCGCCAGTGCTTCTGCGAGTTCTGGCATACTAGTCTGTTAGAAGGGAGAGAGAAATTGGTGGAGTAGTTCATTGTATTGCTTGAGCCTCATGGGCATATATATAGGAGTACAATGATCAATTTGGAGTACAAGACAACGTAGGACCGAATCCTAGCCTGTCTCATCTGTCCTATTAATCAATATACACAA